>NC_142766.1:11407298-11719978 GCF_054948205.1 Urtica dioica subsp. dioica
GTTCTAGGAATCCAAATCATTCGTGATAGGAAGAACAAACTACGAGCTCTGTCTCAAGGTACTTATATAGATAAGGTACTTTCTCGCTTCTCGATGCAAAATGTCCATGGGGTGTTATTGCCGATTCGTTCAGGAAAGTTCCTGTCGAAAGAGCAGTGTCCTAAGACACCGCAAGAAGTGAAGGATATGAGTCGAGTTCCATATGCCTCAGCAGTTGGGAGTCAGATGTATACCATGTTGTGTACTAGACCCGACATATGCTATGTAGTAGGAGTTGTTAGTAGATACCAGTCAAACCCTGGTCAAGAACATTGGATAGCTGTTAAGCATATCCTAAAATATCTTAAGAGAACTAGAGACATGATGCTTGTATACACAAGTAATGACTTGGTGATACAAGGATACACTGACTCTGATTTTCAGGCAGACCGTGACATGTTGAAGTCAACGTCTGGATCAGTGTTCACTCTCAATGGAGGAGCGATTGTCTGGAGAAGCATTAAGCAATCTAGTATCGCAGACTCTACTATGGAAGCTGAATATATTGCAGCTTCCGAGGCAGCCAAAGAGGCTGTTTGGCTTAAGAATTTCTTAGCCGAACTGGAGGTAGTTCCTAAAATGAACGAGCCTGTGCAACTCCACTGTGATAACACTGGAGCCATCGCAAACTCGAAGGAACCTCGCAGCCATAAGAGAGGAAAGCATATAGAACGAAAATACCACCTTATAAGAGAAATAGTTCGAAGAGGAGACGTGGCAGTCATGAAGATCTCGACGTTGGACAACATTGCGGATCCAATGACAAAAGGACTATCCGAACATGTGTTCGTGAAACACGTGGAAGGAATGGGCCTTAGATACATGCCATATCTTCTCTAGGTCAAAGTGGGAGATTGTTAGGAATTCTTGCCCACGAGAAGATACTTATGTAAATTCTCGTTGAAATTATTAATAAAATAAAGTTTGACATTTATTATCTATTTGAATTGAAAGCGTTATTTCTTATTTAATGAGATTTATTAAACATTCATTATTCCATAGCCTCCGTATCTAACTGAGTCACGTGCTGGGCACCTGAGTTCGGGCGGTGTGCTAAAACATGGTCGATGACTGATATACGCCTGGAAAACTATATCTAAAGTCATATATGTGGAACACATGGGTGAAGGCTGATCACTATGTGGGAGCATTCTACACTTGTGGTAAGTGTACGACCCGGACATGTCTTGGTGTAGATGTGTCGTTTAAGGACCGTTACGACACACTAACCGAGGCCACTATGATGGTCACAATGAGACTTGATCTAAATCCTGAAGTGATCATGGACACTAGGTTATGTTACTGAGCTCTTTGACTCATTCGCTAAAAGGCTATTCATGCTAATCACAGCTTATGTCTTGGGAGTTTTCTCAGAGCATAATTCGAGTGGGAAATGATTTACAGATACGGAATCCAGTCTTCCTGAAAGAAGGTTAATGTTCTCTCACCTAAGGGTTGATTCCAGAACCGATAGATTGCGCTCACTTTCGAAGTAAGTAACGTTCGAAAGAATCTTTCGCTGGGGAAGCAACAATGCTTAGGGCTGATATGTATCAAGAGAAGTATAACGGAAAAATTGACTTCTCTTGACACGGGTTGAACCTGGAGGATCTTGATCACGAACTGACTATATCAGTGGACACTCGTCACGATGAGTAAATATAATTCTAGTATAAAGGAGAGTTCAGTCTTGGCTTACAAGGTGGAGTATTTGACCAAGATTAAACGAATCGATGAAAAAAGAGAAATGACTATTTCGTCTTTTTCATCGGATTTGTTAAGCTTCTATTACTAGGTCCATAGTCCCCGATTCGGCTCTGATAAAGGCGGATAAGAACTTTCGTATAATAATGTTTATCATTATTAATCTCACTTGCAGTAATTGTGATTGACAGCATTAATTCTGGAAAACGGGTATTCGCAGAATTAAATAAATATTTATGGTAGAATTGTTTATTTATTGTTTGATCAAGTAAATAAACAATTATTAATTATTTGTTTATTGTTGGACCAAGTAAATAAATTATTAATTGGGTTTTAAGCAATTAGGCCTTGCACAAAATATGAAAATCGGATTTGGGAATTTCGGCATAGGAGTTGCGCAAATCCCCCTTGGCCGTGTGCCTAAAATTCGATTTTTTCAATATTGGTATTTACCAATATTTTCTCTTTAGTTGTTTAAATAAAGGAGATATAATAATATAAGATATTGTCCTATATTTTCTCCTTATTTAAAGGAAAGTATTTAGGAGAATATATGAAAATATATTTAAAGGGAAATAATATATTCCCCTTTATTCTCTCACTAAATAAAATATTCTCTATTTAAATAGAGAATAATATCCCATAGATATTGATCTGATGGATGAGAGAAAAAGTAGGATTCACTTGTTGAGATCCAATGGCCTAGATTTAATCCACTAGTGTGAACACAATAAAAGGAAATAAAATATTCTGGAAGATTCCATGAATATCTCCTTTTACTACTATAAATAGGGGTTCATGAGAATGCAAAAATAAGCAATTTTTGGTGAAAATTTCGTGCATCCTAGCCTCTCCTTGGCCGTGCATCTGTCTCTCCATCCCCTCGGAAATTCGTTTCCATTCTTAGTAAAATAAGAGAGAGATTTCGAAACACCTAGTTTCGTGATCTAGTGAGATAAAGACTGTGCCCACTCATCTTTCTTATTCGTCTCGGGGATTACGTTTCGGAAGACTAAGGAGTCATCACATCGAGTCCTTGAAGTAGAGTCCCTTATTTGATCGTGTGGAGGCTTGTACGTTCAAGACGAAGACGGATTGTGAAAGCTTTCAGTTCGTGAACCGAAAATCAATGTATGTACTCGTTTACTCTTATTTCGGTTGCTTGACATATATGCTCTCGAATAAAATTTAATTAACGTGAATTTAGATCTTGTCATATAATCAATGAATTAATTAGCTCATGATTAGCGTAATTAATTACTTTTCCGCATTTATATGGTTATATGGGGGAATCATCCCCGACAGTTGCCACCAATTTGTTATCCCTGCAAAACAAGACGATCGAGATCGGATTGATCTTGTTACTCAAGAAGTTGATTATCGGGTATAACATCATGATGATGGGGTTGATGATGGTCTTGGTGAACAAGATTATTGTTGATGGCAATCTCAGCTCTTGTTTTGGCCAATTGAGTCTCAGCAATTTGTATGTCTTGATGAAGTTGAGATATAATACTCACACAACCATAAACCGGGTTTTCTATTCTATGTTGTGCCTCAAAATGCATTGACTCTACTGCCTCACTTCGGCGCTACTCCGGCAAATCCTAAATTATTGGTAATTAAAAAGTGTATTTATACTAGATATCAAATGAGAAAAAAAAATTAAAACAATAAAGAAAATAAATCTATATAACAGTTCTCCTTTCCATTTTCATGCATTACTTACTTATATATTTATACAACAAATGTGTGTATCTATTGATAGATCATAGACTAGATATTATGTATCTGAAGCGTTTTGGCAACATTTTTTGCACCGTAGATTTTATGAACACAAGCAAATTTTTTAGGATCATTTGAAGGAAAATCTGAATAGAAAATGCAATCTTGTGGGCATTTCCTTCTCAAAAAAATATTGTCAAGAACAAGAGGTCAACGTGAATTAAGCAAATAGGTAGGAGAAGGAAGTCTATCGATTAACAATGCGTTTTCTTCAAGCGATCAACGAGTAATTAATGCCTTGTCATAGTCAAAAGAGCTTATAATTTCGAACTGTTTTTTGAATGTTTGTAATCTTAAATTTAACAGAAGGCGTGACATTTCGGAGAGTTTTATATTTGGTATAAGAATTCACAAATTCCATATAATTACACCCACATGGCTAATAACGCATTTCGGAGTAACTTATTTCATTCTAAATCTTTTATTAAAAAATGAAAAATTAATAAATGAAAATACATTAAGGATGCCAAATGCCAACATACTGCTGTATCTTGTTTTTTTTTTTTTAAATAACGTGTTTATTCATAGGTCTTTATAGTTTGCATTTATTACGCATTGAACATTCTAAGAGGAAAAGAACTCTGACCATTAACGTGTACATAACATTTAATAGAATAATAGTCCCCGTCTATAACAAATTTGTCATTTAAGGCAATCAATTACTTAAAAAATTAAGGACGACATTGAATACAAACGTTATTAAGAAAAAACTTCGGGAATACATTTTTTAATAAGACGTTAGGAAAATTTACTTAAATTTACTACGCACGTTTAATTGAATGCCTTCGTAATTAGAAAAAAAAAATGCTAAAAACCACATGATTGATAGACAAGTTATTTATTATGGTATTTTCAAAATATTTTTCAAAAACATCTTGTTTTAAAAAATGTAGCCGTTATTTCCCTCAAAAAAATATAGCCGTTATTGGAACATGAATATATAAGAGCAAGTTTAAAACAACGAAACATAAAATCTTGTTGAGATTTTTTCATCAAGAACAAGAGGAAAAAAAAAATATTGTCCCATCGATTATATAGGTTATTAGATATTGTCTTCAATCTAATATATATAGTCTCTAAAGATATGACATCAAGACATCGTTGCGCAGCTTGCAAGTATTTGAGAAGAAAATGCCCACAAGATTGCATTTTCTATCCATATTTTCCTTCAAATGATCCTCAAAGATTTGCTTGTGTTCATAAGATCTACGGTGCAAAAAATGTTGCCAAAACGCTTAAGGTACATAATATGTAGTCTATGATCTATCAATAGATACACACATTTGTTGTATAAGTATATAAGTAGTGCATAGACATGGAAAGGAGAACTATTATATAGATTTATTTTCTTTATTGTTTTAATTTTTTCTTCTCATTTGATATCTAGCATAACTACACTTTTTAATTACCAATAATTTAGCATTTGCCGGAGGAGCGCCGAGGTGAGGCAGTAGAGTCAATGCATATCGAGGCGCAACATAGAATAGAAGACCCGGTTTATGGTTGTGTGAGGATTATATCTCAACTTCATCAAGAAATACAAATTGCAGAGACTCAATTGGCCAAAACAAGAGCTGAGATTGCCATCAACAATAATCTTGTTCACCAAGACCATCATCAACCCCATCATCATGATGTTATACTGGACAATCAACTTCTCGAGTCACACGATCAATCCGATCTCGATCGTCTCATTTTGCAGGGATAACAAATTGGTGGCAACCACGTTGAGCAATCTCCGTACTCTCACAATTCAAATTAAGCGGCTTGAAATATATAATCAATTCCCAAAATTAGAATAATTTTGTTATCATTACATGCACGGATACGGCACTTGCTTTGCACTCTTGTATTAATTTTACATAATGTCATTTTATTTCTTCAAAAATAAGTAAATATAAATTAGCACATATGAATGATTTATCAAATGGAATATAAGTTCATTCTCCATTTCCAAATTCAATTTTATATGCATAGTAACTATTTCTAAGTCATAATAATGTGCCGGGAGACGGACGGAGCCAGTAACTCGTGTTTTATTTTTAAATTAATATATTATAAATTAAATTAATTATTCGGTAATTAGAATTTTTAACATGCAAAATATATATCTACTAAGATTAGAGTTGCAAGTGATCTCTCTAGATTCTTTTTTTTTTTGTCAATAATAAAGAATCATCTTTTAACCAAAATAACTAAATCTCTCTAAAAATAAAAATAGATTATTGAGTTAAAGAATCAAAGTTTTAGCATTCGAGTTTCCATCATATTAATTGAGCCATATATTGATATAGAAATAATAAAGTGATGTGTGTATGTATGCTTGTAAACTTGGTTATATGCATAGTAACTATTTCCATCATATTCATTTTGTTTGTTTATTCTTTTTAATGAACATTACCGGTTTCTATACATGTCCCCAATCAAGAGGAAGAAATTATATATAAGGCAAAATCCAATGTGAATCAATCAGTTATTAAGAGGTCGTTTTTTAAAGCACTCCATAAAATTTAGGGATTTAAACGAAATAAAAATACTATTTTTATATAGCATATATTTCTCATATACCCGCATAGGAGAAATTGTATGACTACATCTATATTGACATAGAATTCTCTAAATACCTTTCATTTGGAATTGTTACATCTAAATTGACATTGACTTCTCTAAATACTTTTCGTTTGGAATCGTTACATCTAAATTGATTTAGGATTTTTTTTTTTTTTTTTTTTTTTTTGCTCAGAATGCTGGTTACAAGAATAGATTAGGGGAAATTTAAAAAATACTCCATTTGAAGATATTAATTTCCAAAATACCTAAATGTTTGAAACATTTTATAAATACATCGTATTTTTTTCGGATGATTTTGTAAATATTTTTAATAATAATGTAAACAATTAATAACAAGTGAAATGAAACTATAAAGAGTTTAGTTTCCGTGCTTGCTTTGAGACCGAGCCATTACAAAAAAACAATTTAATTGTGTTGTGCCGTAATTATAAATAAAATGTTTCTACCGAAGCCCGAAACAAACTCACTTAAAATAATGATGATAGTAACAAGGAGCATTATACATAAAAAAAAAATGTGTACAAAAACAATGATAGTCATCGAACTAAATTAATGTATAGTACATTTATATCTTACCTAAAACTAAATTCACGTTGTCAAAACCTGAATTGTTGCTAAAGATTTCAAAGAATTAGCAGCCCCTATTCTTCTCAAGCCAAATGAGAAAACTAAACTTAAATCAAGCTTACGTGTGAATGTCCAAAATTTCGAGGTTTCTTTGTCACTCAAAATGGTTGGTATTAGAAATGTGGTAGTGGTTGGCGTCAAATGACGAAATCGACCCGGGTTTTGATCGGCTTTAGCTTGATTCCCCAAGCTCTCTGGGGAGAAAAGCTCCGCAGCTATACAAGAGCTGTTCGACGGGCTGGTTGGGTTCGAACCGTTGCTCGACGAGGTCCGGAATTGAGGCAGCCGATAGAAGCCGAAGCCCATTAGGAATAGCTCGATCGGAACTATCATCGCGTAAGGGTGTTCTTTTGTCACCAACGACCCACATGCTTGAACCTTTTATATTAAGAGGATTTAACAATAAGAAAAACAAGATATAAATGTTGTTTTATGAAACTGACATTTTGGTAACTTTTACCACAAAATAGTTTTTCCAATTATTCTGTTACATTTTAGTCCCAAGATCAATATAAAAGGTATTTATTAGCTTTTATTGTATTTTATGAATTTCAACACCTAAAGAACATATGAAATATAATAAATTTATAATTATATATACTTTCAAAAAGTATCATGAAAACAAAATCAGACTCTAAAAGTCCAAAAAATATTTAGCTTTTAGTTCTTTTAGGGTTAGAATAGGAAAACTGTACCATTGAGAATACCGTTACTGTTGAAGAATACCGTCAAATACCGTACTTACCGAGAGGAATGTAGTGAATAATTTATTTTAAAAAATTCATACATAATAATGGATAAATATGGAAAAAAATCTACAATAATAGCTCAACAACAATCCAACACAAACTTAATGACATAGTTCAATACAAAGTACAAAATCAAAATAATGATGATATTCGTGTTAAAAACCAACTAATTATACATAAAATTTCATATTCTACAACTAATTTAACAAAAAAAGAAGTCAAAAACACATTCAAATCTAATTGGATACAAACTCCAATTAAACACGATAATGAAGTTAGAAACTAAGAATTTGAACTAAGTCATCAAAAACTAACGACAAATTTCGTGAAGGACACTAAATATCATCATATTTTAAGAATTGTCAGTATTTGACCACTTACCGGTAAATTTCCTTCAGAATGCGTGAAAATTTACCTAAAAACAACCGGAAAGTGAACGGATTCTCCAGAAAACACCGAAAACCAGAACGGTTTCGTCGTAATCCAAGAAAAGAACGCAAAGTGAACGGTTTTGTACATATCGGTACCGAGACTTTGAAAAAAATGGTTTTCGGACTGGTTTACGTTCGGTTTTACCGGAATTTCAAACCTTGGTTGGTTCGAATCACCTCATGTCTATTTGCTTATTTTCTTATAACTCTTAAACCACCTTGTTTGATATAGGGATAAGGTGATTTCGAACAAAAGTAAAGTAAGAGGAAAATACTGGATGGTCTTTGTGTACGAGGGCAATTTTATCAAAATGAAAAGGTCAACTAAAATTAGAAGGGACTAGTTACAATAATTAAATGGATAATCTCTATAATAATAGATAGTATACTCGGTTAACTCAAAGGATAAATGCAACAATATATAATTGTATCTCAAGTAGATACCATATTTTCTTTTGTGTTTAAAAATTAAAACACAACCAAAGATATCCATTTTGTATTTCCAAGATGTTGCTATTGTTCAATATTTTGTTTAGAAAAATGTGACTTTAATTCATTTTAATTTTAAGCTTCAAAAAATGCATCAAATGAGGATGAGATAAAATTATTTGTTTACACTTGGTCGAAGTGTTGTTTGAGCAAAAATAAAAGGGTTAAATTGCGGGGAATTGACACTAATAATACCATCTCAATGTCACTTATCAAATGTAGCCCAAAACTCAATAATTGACAAAAGTAATACCACAAGTAGGTGAGAGAATTTATTTTTTCCTGAACTACCCTCAAGACCCATTAATGTGAAAACCAACTCATTTTGCTCTTTTTTTCTTCAGAACCCAGCCAGCTTTCCTCAAACAAACCGTGTGAAAAAAAAAACACTAACTCCTTCTCTGGTTGTGGTTCGCCGGAGGTTTCTTTATGAGGGTCGCCAGAGTGCTAGTCGCCGGAATCTTGCTCGCCGAAATCCAAAGGATGGTTTTTTTTCCTGCAATTCTAAGGTTTGAATCCTATACCCATTTTGCAATAATCCTAAACCTATTTTTTTCCTTCTTTCAAATCCAAATGACGGTTTGTTTCCTACAAATCCAAGGTTCTTCTTCTTCTTCTTGTGCTGAGGAGGTTTCCTGCAAATCCTAGATCCAAAATTTCTTCAAACATATTTTGGTAAGTTATTCCTATTTTTAACATATAAGAATATATTTAATTGTTTTGATTCATGTTGAAATAGGTTCCATTGTGTTTGGGTGTGATTTGTTTGTCAAAAATGGCATTTTTTGTTGATTTCTCGATTTTTCCAGGGTGTCACGAAGTGAATCCAGTTCGTGACACACGAACTGGAAATGAGGAGTTTTGGGCTTTGAGATGATGAGGAATGAGGAATTTGTTTGAGTTATGATTTGATGTATCTTGTGTTGAATTTTTGGGTGCTTCCTGGAAAAAGTATGTAAAGCTGGGCATGCATGATTTTGATTCGCTGGGAATGTTGGAGCTTCAACTTTTTTTTTTTCTTCTTCTTCTTCTTGATTCAGTGGATTTCTTATCTTCTAATATATATATAACGTTTGTTCCATTTTCACTGTGTAAGTTTTGCAGTTTGAAAGTGGTTCATCAACATTCAAGTTTCAAAGTCTGTGTGTGTGTCTATGTGTGTGTGTTACCGAGATTGTATGATGCTAGAAGCTTAAAAAGGGTTAGTGTTGTAAAGCTTGTTTGGAAATACAAATATGTCACGGAGTGAATTCACTTCGTGACAGATGTGTCACGGAGTGAATTAACTTCGTGACAGATGTGTCACAAAGTGTGTTTATTTAACTTGAATGTTTATTTTATGTTTTTGGCTCGTAATTTTTCTCTTATGGTAACACTATTGGTGAATGGGTATTCCGTCTAATTTTTCTCTTATGGTAACAGTGTTTCTGACTTGATTTGTTTTAGGTTTTATCTTTAATGACGAAGTCGAAAGAAACCGAGGTAGATGAGGCCTCAAAAAGTGTCTGACGAAGCCTTAGGACGGCTTCGAAAAGGAAAATTATTTCGCCATCCAAGAGCTCCGACGATGACGACACGTTCTTGGTCACACTACCAAAGATAAAGAAGGTATAGAATAAAAACTAAGTGGCCTATTCAGAGTAATTTAAGGTGACGCCTTAGTTTGTTTTGTGCTTGATATAGACTAAAAACAAGGTCGAGTCCTCGGGCGTTACGGCGGCCTCGGAGAGTCCTACCACTTTTATTTCCCGAAAGGTGAGTGTCACAAACCCATTTGGATCCTGTTTCGTCACATATTGGTAACGAACTGATTGAGTTCGTGACCAATGTGTCACGAACTCGCTAGCTTCGTTACAGATGTTTCACGGACTGACCCACTTCGTGACACATCTGTCACGGAGTGGGCGAGTTCGTGACACATCGGTCACGAACTCAACCAGTTCGGGCCACATAGTAGATGTAATTGAGTTTATGTAATGGTTTCACTAATTATGTCATTGACTCATATGTGTAGGAGTGGAAACTGTGTATACCCAAGGCCAACATTGAAGGTTTTTCGTTTAACGTCCACAGGGGATTGGAAAATTTCATCATTCTCTTACTCGACCGCAGCAATGAAACTCAAGTTGGCTTCGCCCAATCATGTTTTGGGCAGTTTGTGGGGCAATAAAAAATAGTGTAAAAAGGTGAAATATTTGTTGTTTTACGAACCTACAAACTTGACTATTTCAATGTGTAAAAAGTTGTGTAACTAAATTATATCTCTAAGCTTAGTTTAAGTCAAACATGTTTTGGTACTTTATGATAATGCAGTTATATTATGAATATTCTTATATTATTGGCTTTCCTTATCCTATTATGTTTTGGTACTGAAGATCCATTAGCCTTATATTCTTCTTATTATTATGTCATATGAACAATGAATTCAATATCACATTACACTGGCGAGTCCAACAAAAGTCAAACCAAATCAAATGTAATTTCATTTTTTAAATCATTCAATACATCTCCGACTCATTTAAACAATAACACAATACCTATAAACAAAACAACAACCAGCATTTTAATCTTGAAAATTGGGTTCCTGTAGCCGTTGGGGTTATGGATTTTCAGTTTATAGGGGGTAGTATGGGCTCTGTAGTGGGTGAGAAAATAACACGTTTGATAGAGTCTATTTAGATACAATCAAATGTTCCAATTCATTGGCTTCAGGGTTCTTCGTGTTTGAAGTCTTCATCGAAAAAAGATGGTATCTGGTTTTCCAATGAATTTATCTTCCTTAGCAGCCCTGGAATGATTTGAATCGATCTTAGGCACATAGGTGGGTCAATCCATTCCAAAAACCCGCATCCACTGAATTTCTTTATTTGTTACAAGCATAAACCAAAGAATATTTATTTACAAAATCTTAAAAAGAATAGAAATATATGCGAACCTTATACTCAGGGCATCTCGATCGATCGGTCGTCACAACTGAATCCGTAACGATTTTCCTTATTTATAAGATTTCTAGACAGTTTCTAGGATAACGAGAAACATATGCAAACCTTATACTCGGGGCATCCATAGAATCGTCTTCCAGGGTTATCCGCAGTCCAAGAAGTTCGTTCAACTCCATTTAGACCACACGAACATGAAGGAGGAGGTCGTCGACGCTCGGTACCACCTTCTGTATTTCCAGAAACGCGCGACTTCCGACGTGTTGACAAACTGCAATCACTCGACTCCATCGTGATATTGAAAATCGACCGAAGAAATTGGGAAGAAGAGGAACCCTAACTCAAGACTATTTGGGGGCTTCTGATTTTAATATGATAAATGAAACAATTTTATAAGACAATAAACATTTAATTCTGAATTCATTACAAATTCTATTAAAAAACGGTTATTAACATCGAAAAACATCTAGTTCGTGACACATGTGTCACGAAGTGAATCCAGTTCGTGGCACTTCTGTCACGAAGTGAATCCAATTCGTGACACCCTGGAAAAATCGAGAAATCAACAAAAAACGCACAAATCACACTCAAACACAATGGAACCTATTTCAACATGAATCAAAACAATTAAACATGTTCTTATATGTTAAATATATGAAGAACTTACCAAAATATGTTTGAAGAAGTTTTGGATCTAGGATTTGCAGGAAACCTCCTCAGCACAAGAAGAAGAAGAACATTGGATTTGCAGGAAACAAACCATCATTTGGATTTGAAGGAAAAAATGGGTTTAGGATTATTGTAAAATGAGTTAAAAATGGGTTTAGGATTCAAACCTTGAATTTGCAGAAAAAAAAAAACCATCATTTGGATTTCGGCGAGCAAGATTCCGGCGACCCGAACTCCGGCGACCCTTGTGAAGAAACCTCTGGCGACCCGCAAGCGGATAAGGAGTGAGTGTTTTTTTTTCACACGGTCTGAGTAAGGAACTGAATGCTGGGTTCTGAAAAAAAAAACGCAAAATGGAGTTGGTTTATTCATTAATGGCCTTGAGGGTAGTTGAAGAAAAAAAAAATTCTCTCACCTACTTGTAGTATTATATTTGTCAATTTTTGAGTTTTGGTTTTTATTTGATAAGTGACATTGAGATGGTATTATTAGTGTCAATTCTCCTTAAATTGCGAGTATAAATATGTTATATTTGGTTAAATTTAAGGGTCTTTGTGTAAGTAATATATTCTCCTCTCGTATTTATTCAAAATCTGCCACTACATTCTCTCACGCCACACTTTTCCATCGAATTACGCCATTGGATGTTGTTCATCATCGTTCAACTTCTTCGTTCTATATTAGAGTTTCATGTATTCAAATCCCATTCGCCTTTGGAGTATGAAATGAACTCCTTGTGATTTAAATTTTGGGTTATTGGCGGCATAAATACCATAACTTTTCGATTTATACACTTTTATACCACAACTTTTTTTTCGGCGGCAAAAATACCTAACGTTAAGTTTTTGGACCACTGTTATTCTCAATCCGTTAAAATAACACGTGGACCCCGGCATAAATACCATAACTTTCAATTTTATGGGTAATTGACGGCATAAATACCACAACTTTTCGATTTTATACACTTTTATACCCATCGGATCTCACATGAGCTAGGGTCAATCGCAAAATTTCCTCCTCCTATTCGCCGACATATGCTCACTCGCTCTCTCACGCCGAAGATCCCACTTGCTGTTCCATCCTCAAATCACTCCCGCGCTTAACCTTCTCACACGGCGCGTCACTCTATGCTCAGGCACTCCGCCTCAGCGTCATCGCCGACTCTTTTATCGCCACGTCATTCCTTGTTCTCTATGTCAACGCCGGCAATCTCCAAAATGGGCGCAAGATGTTCGACAAAATGCCCCAAAAGAGACTGTTGATGTCATTTTCGAGCCTCAAAAATTATGAAGAAAATCGTCATAAGGAAACGAGAGGACAATTATAAAAAACTTCCTTAAGAACAAGTAAACGAATTTATTTTTTATTCGGTCTTGAGTACACTAGTCGAGCTCGGATGATTATGAACACAATCGACGTGCTCAGAAGTACAATTTGGGAAATCCTTGGAGACACGTGCTGGCGACTTCGTCCTTTATCGCCTCTTCTTCTGCCACGTCAAACTGCGTTTGAACAGTCTCGATAGAAATCATCAATTCTCCGTATTTCAAGGCGATATCACTTCTCCAATATTGACTTCAACTTCGTCACGACCTTGGCAGTCACATTGTGAGCTCGTAAAATAGACTTGGGCTGGGCCCAAGTGAGTTATTAAATTCGTACGACAATGATTAATAACAATCAATTAATAATTGTCGTTTATTAATTATTTAAATTATTTTTATCGAAATGGGCTTTGATGAATGTTGGACTTTGGCTGTCCAATATCAAATTTTATGAGGTCGAAAATCTACCCCCAAAATTAGCTCCCAGTCTATTAATTATTTTTTCTATAAAACTTTTGGTATAAAATAGAAAAGTTATGGTATTTATGCCGAAAATAACCCATAAAATTGAAAAGTTGTGGCATTTATGCAGGGGTTTACGTGTTATTCTAACGGAATGAGAATAACGATGGTCCTAAAATCTAACATTATGTATTTTTGCCGCCGAAAAAAAAGTTGTGATATAAAAGTGAATAAAATAAAAAAGTTGTGGTATTTATGCCACCAATAACCATTTTATTTTTGTGTTCCTTCAATCAGGCATATACCGTCGGTATCTTATTATTTCCATAATGGTTCGATTTTAAATTGATAAGCTCTAGTTATGATATTGATATCATTCGTAAGTAGGCAAGAGCAAGACTTGCCTAAAGGCGCTCTCTCTGTGTATGCATCAATTATCCCGAGCTGAACATTGATTTATGAAATGTAACATTCTTTTACCATGCGAGAAAAATCTAAACTTTGTATGCTTTATCACTGACGACTCTTGATGTGTTCAAAATTTAACCTTCTTATCAAGATTTTCATGCGTCAAATATAAAATATATGGCCCAGCTACCATAAGATACCCCGTAGTTGAAAATTACCCAAGCTGCCTCATATTAAACCTTTTTTTTTAGAATACATTAATTTTCATTCTTATTAAAATATCTCATTTTACTATTTTTGGTTTACGGCTTTATTTGAACTTTTTATTGTTTGAAATCTATTTAAATTTTATTAGTCGTTTATAGTTTAATTTAAAATAATGTAAAATATAAAAATACATTAATTACTGGGATTTTTTTTTTATAATTTAGGTATGCAGGAATTGCCATTATAAATACTATTTGTGGAATTTAACCAAGAAATGGAGAAAGAAGATCATGATTCTTAAGCAAGAGCCCATTGGATAATCAAGGGCCTGAGATGTATTTCGTTTCTACGAGACCCAGCAAGAAAGTTTCATTCCCTTATGAGCAGGAAAAAAAAAATTAAATAAACAAAGCTATAAGGTTTCTCTATTGTTATTATCATTATGATTAAATTTTTTATTACTATTATGAACTTTATCTTCTCTCAAGAACTTTAGATGATACTGATGTTATTAACTAATTTCTTGGTATATTATTGTTGGAATTGATTTTTAATTTTAGAAAACAGTTGAACCGCGAGGGACGGATGAATTATATATAGTTCATATAAATTATTTCAAAATAGAATAACTGAAACAATAAGCATGTATAATTTATAAGGATTTGAAAGACTAGTGTTAGTGTCATTAAAATTGAATATATTGGAGTGTTTAAAGGTTTATTATGTTTGTGTTGTTGTCTCGCAACCAACCCCGCGAAGCGCAATCTAGCCCAGCAATCATTGGTTTGAGCCAAAACAATAACTTGAAGAAATTGTTCACGATTGAGCATGGAACATGCAAATAGTACAGGTAAATATCAAGAAAATGAGTATTTATAACCTGAAAGATACAATTTTTCTGATAAAAACTTTAAACACGATATTTTGCAAATTTTAAAAAACTATTATCACATGCAATTACATTTTGTGCTATTTTAGATATGGAAGAAATTCGGCACTCTGGAATAGAAGACAAAGAGAGCCCATAACTTGCCCGGGCTGAAAAATGTGAGGTGAGAACTCATAACTTAATGCCTTTGAGGAAACCTAAAATCTATAGAAGATGCAAGGAGGCTAGAATGTTCCTTGAAGATCGATGAGCCAAGAAGGACCGGACCAAAGAGGGCAAAGACTAAGGACGACGTAACCTAAGGACCAATCAAGGAGAACCGGGCAAGACTAGGGTCGAACGAGGGGTCATGATATTTATCAGACGAGGTCAGGGTTGGGGCTCAAACATGGTTGGTGCATACAAGGCTAAAGTCGACGCCCGAATAGGGCCGTCAGAGACATGGCCAGGGTCGAACCTCATACTGGATTGTTGTTCGTATGGAGTTGGAGAGACAAAACAAGGTCGTCGTTGTTACAGGATTGGGACCGAACAGAGCTAGCATTCGTATGACGACAGGGCTCGAACAAGGTTGACGTCCGTATAGGATCGAGGCCAATGTCGAGAGCAGACAAAGTTGATGTACGCACATGGCTGCATGCAGGGGCGGAGCTGCCCTATGCCGAGAGTGGGCTTCAGCCCACACTGAAATTTCAATGTAATGTAGTGTGGGTTTTATATTTTATTTCAAATAATTAAATACTAACCAAAAGCCCACACTCAAAAACTTTTGGATACTAATATTAGCCCACTACACTGATACGCCCACACTGACTTTGATCTCTGGCTCCGCCCCTGGCTGCATGGGCGGCGTCGTGGGGTTGGACTAGGCAGTTTGGATCTGTTGCGGTCTTTTCATCTCGATCAGACGTCTGTTTTCTCTTGATTATGTTGTCCGATAATTGACTTAACCTTTGGACTTATGTTTTGAATTCGCTTTTAGGGCTTGAGTCACATATTCATGTACATAGCTTGAATGTTTCATGTCATTTTTTAGTTGGGGTGTCGCATTTTCTTGTGGAATGACAATGTTATAACATTAACCCTCAATTTTTTGTACAACTTCTCGTGCAAAAAATTATGATTTTTTTATTCTTTACTGAGGTTTTTCTTCACTATCTTGCTATCATGCCATCGACTCGTTTGATTTTGTCATTTCTCGTGACTTGAGCATGTGTCTAGTGATAACTTTTTTGGGCCACAAAGTTAAGTTTTTGTAACGTGCAGGCTAATGGGACTCGGGCCCTTGTTGCCGGGGCAAGGGCTTTAGCGGGTTGGTGAGCCCACCTGAGTCCTATGGGGTTCAAGTGTCGATGTATCGTAAGGTGAAGTTCGCTTGGATACCATTGGTTGGCGTTGAGCCTTATAATAGATTATTATGTCGTTTTTGCGGAAATTGAGAGTCTAAACAAGTTAAAGTTAGTACAGTGACATATTGAGACGGCGATGATAATGGAGTAATGGACTATTTGGTTAAATTTTCAACGCCTAAACTGCATTTATCTTGTTACTCTACAAATGATTGTGTTTATAACCTCGAATCACTCTATTAATTAAGCTTAGTTACTCATCGGAAAGAGGGGATGTGAATAACATTTCATTGTCCGAATCAAACAGTTGATCAAAGTTTAATTGGTCAAGTCAATCCCGCTGGGACTTGTCGCCAGCTCTAGGCAGGAAAACGTTAAGCAAGTTCTTGACCAAATATTTAATATCACGGTAAACCCAAATCAAACCAAGCCTTTGACAATTTGTCAACATCTTAGAAATGTTATGGATTTTGTTTTCAGCAGCTATAATTAATATGACCCCAAATTTTTTCCCTCGGTATGTACAAAAACATGTGCATATATTGAAAATGGACAAAACTTTTACCGGATAATGAGCAAAAAGAAATGAACAAACAATTGTTTAGACCAAGAATTTGTCCTTACTGTGAATAATAGATTAATGCAGTTTTGCCATATTTATTTTTTTTCCTCTGCGCGGGGAAATAAAGAAAAAAACGAGCAGTGAAACATAAATGCATTGCTTTTGCCACCGCCTGAAACTGAACCATTTTGGCCTCTTCTATACTTCAATACGCAACAGACACATCTAAACTTCAGATGCATTAATTGACTCAATTTCACTATATGATATATCCATAACAAACTTCTAGACCACTTCAAGCTTTTGTATTCACCGAGTCCCATTTATTTGATCCAAAAAATAAAATAAAATTATTCGGTTTCATTTAATACATTGGGGGAAAATATTAGAATAACTATATCCATATACATTTCACCAACAAAGTAAGAGAGAAAAAAATTAACATCCTCTCAATGCTCTCATCAACAGAGAAAAACAGAAAAACAAAAATAAAAATATGCTGTATATTTTAAATTATATATATGTATTTATAATTATTTTTTTATTATTCTGGGGAGGGGACTGTATGATTATTGTGATAATATATTGGGGTCCATGCTAATCATTGGGCAGCAAGATCTTTCTTATTGTGTGAATAGTCAGATATACAATCTACCATAAAGAACAGAGCTTCTATACATGGACCTTTTTAATTTGTTGAGATTTTAAATTTGTGATGTTTTCTATTCTCGGGATGAATCTGGACATGCAAAACCGGAGTGGAAAAATTACACAAATTTAGAACAGCGAAATTCAAGTTGGTCTCAATGAGTGCAACATTTTTATGGATATAACAATGTGATTCTGAATATAAATGTGTATTGAAATAGCTTGTGTGTATAATATTTGTGTTGGAGTTATTTGCTTGGAGTACAAGCAATGACTTGATCTAGTCACTTGTTCTCACATATAATCTTCAAAAGTATAATTAATACTTAGGATTTGATCCAGACCAATCATCTTTCTTCTTATCACATAATAAGCAAAATACAACTCATAATAACTACAGTTTTAAAGGAATGTGTAAGATTCGTGACATTTCAATACTTTAGTACAAAGTCAGAGAAAAGGTGAAAAAATATATCCCACATGAAGAACATGCAATATGGTTTTACTGGGAACAAACAGAAGTATATATGATCTTAAAACCTTTTTTCTTACCTAATCCATAATTTTTTTTTTTTTTTTTTAGCGAACCATGAAGATTTCTTTACAAGAACAAAAATTTCAATTTTTTTTTCTAGACCAATCATTGGTATCATAAAGGAATAATTAGTAGGAAGCATATTACCTATAAAGTTGATGGATGAATGAGTACAACATTATAGATATTTTTTTCATTCATCTCTTAATAAAACATATTAATGGGTCCATAAGATGAACCAACTATTTTCTCTTGCCTTTTTGTCTCTTCTCTCACGCATAATCTTGGATGTATATTTATTTATCCTCGATTATGCCTCAAATTGAGATAATATATTTATAAAAATGATAATAATAACTAAGGGAGTTTTAATTAGGTCACTAGGATTGATCGAGAACAAATAAAGCCCACCTAATATTGGAGTAATATCCTATCATATAGTTATATATAGCCTCTCTCAGTATTAACATTTTAATTTTGCCATTAATAGAAAGGAATCGAATGTGGCATGGTTTTAGGTGATGACAGGGAATGGATGTTGACCCATCAACAAAAGGGATAATACCAAACAAATCCATATCAAAACAAGGGATTAAATACATATAAGTGGGTTTTCATTCTAGACTATTGGTATTATAATTAGTATTTTTGTTTAAAAAATTGTTTTGGTTGAAATGGTACAAGCAGAATAAGTTTTATAAGACCAATTATAATATTGTCAATATAATAAAAACTCCCTCTCACTCTCAAAGGCCCAAGTTGTCAAAACTCAAAAGTAAACTCAATTCCCCCGGGGTCATTAAAAAAAACAATCATGAAAATCCCTATCTATTTGGTGTTTTTCTTGCTTTATTTTCCCCCAATACTTTTTAGATTTATCACTCATTTGTGAAAAAGGTAAATTAAAGTAAACAATAATATAATGTTGTCTCATCTCTCATAAGCCACATAATATAATATTCCAGATTTATTCGTAAAAAATAATAATTTTGTTATCCAGTTAAATTAAAGTACTTTTTTGCTAAAAAAAAAAAACGAGTAAGTACTTGCAATTTGGAAATGCATGAAGACCTAAAATAAACAAGGGAAAAAAAGATGGAAAAAAAGAGCCAATTGAAAAGCTCAGGCGGTTAGAAGAGAGAGAGAGAGAGAGAGTGGAGTAGGAAGGAGTGATTCCAGTGGGTTCCTTCAAATGACCCCAGAATTCTCATGTCCAAAATGATTTAATATTTTTTAAATAGGGGTTATTAATTATTTTATTTAACTTATTTCCTTTTTCAAACCCCACGGAAACCCCATAGGGTCTGAAGACAGGTCTGAAAGGACAAGATTTTCTGTACCCTGGGATGAGTTTCAAAATCTGTATCATATTACTACAGACACAGATATAGAGATAGGGATAGAAAGAGAAAACTATTTTGACAATAAAGCATATCAAATACCATATCAGTTTCTTATTACTCTCTGCTTTCTTCCACAAAATATAGTTGTGAAAAAACAGAGAGAGAGAGAGTCAAAATTTCACAGCGAAGAATACATTTTTTTTAGGAGGAAGAGAGACTGACTCTTCTTTTGTACCCATACATACACAATACATACACATATTTGTATATGTACTAATAGTATACACAATCCATCTTCTTCTTCTTCTTCTTCTTTCGTGGGTCATTTTAATACATCATCGAAGAAGAAAGTTCAGTTATTTGAGGTAAAGAGCGACCAAAAAAAAAGCGTTTTCTATTCAAAGTCCTCTGCTTTCTGAAATATATGCATGCCCATGTATTTCTATATGTATATTTGTGTATCTATGTGTTTGATCATTCCATGGTTAAATCATGATCAGTTACTTGTTGGAGAAGAAAGATGAATAGAACAGCGATCTGAGGAAAGAGGTTTAAAGACAAATATTTGCATGGCGAGCCACAGAATTGGAGAGACCGGTTTGTCGGACTCAGGGCCTTCAAATCACCACCATGTCCCTTATGCTGTTTTCCATGGGATCAACAACAATCCTCCTTCAACAAACTTCATGTAAATAACAATACATACATGTATTCATTTCATAAAGGCTTGTGTTTTTTGCGTGTGATTAATGATCTTAGACTAATTAATGAGCTGTGATTCGTGTTTAATACTTTTTTTAAAAAATTTAATCAGGAATCAAGAAGGACCAGCTTTTGACTTCGGAGAGCTTGAACAAGCAATAGGCCTGCAAGGAGGAGTGAAGATATCAAACAATGATGATGGAGCCAAATCATGTATGACGTTTGACACACATAACCATAACAAAAAAAAAAAAACAAATAAATAAAAGTGTCACTCACTGTATACCTATTTACAATAGGGTAATGATTTTTGAGGAGGAGAGGCTTGTTGAATTGCGTGAGCCTACAAACATAGAAACAAATCATTAATTCTTTTTTAAAATCTTATTGTTACTTTCCTTTTGCTTGTACTGACTAAAGTAAGGGATTAGGTTTCAATTTTGAAATAATAATATATATTAGAATATTGTATTGATATGGTGTGATTGAATTGCAGCTTTATTCAACAGACCTGCAGCTACACTGGAGATGTTCCCTTCTTGGCCAATCAGATATCCCCAAACCCCACAACACCACCACCATAGAGTACGTTTTGGTCAACTCTCTCTCTCTCTCCTTTGACCGATCACCAACGCCTCTTTCTCTGCAGGGAAGCTCTTCGAAATCGGGAGGAGGAGGGGGTGAAGAAGGTGATGATAGTACGGACTCAGGATCGGCAATGAACACAACAACAACAAACAACAACGAAGAGGCTCTCAGTAAAAGACCCTCCATTTCTTCATCTTCATTGGAGCGTAATAATCAACAATCAGCCTCCAAACACCCACAACAACTACTACTACAAGAAAAGGTTTTTTGCTCTTTTCAAGATATATTTCATCAAATCCCCATAACTCAGGAATTAAAGAATGGCATCTTTTTTTTCAATTTTATTTTTATTTTTATTTTTTGGTTTTAATTTAGTTTATTCTCTCTCTTTAAGTCTCTATATATATATATCTTGGAAAATTTACTGCACGGATCCCAACAACTCTCAGAAAATCAAAGGAAGACAGAGTTTTCCTGATTCCTGAACGATTTTCTGACATATATAAAACACTGTACAACACTAAAAGGCAAAAACTGAGAATCTCCACAGTAGTTAACCACTGTTTCTTTCTTTCTTTCTCTGATTGCTCTCTATATATTATAATAATATTTTGACCCAACCCACTTTACTTCACTCCCTCACTCACTGTCCTCTTTTCATTCCTCATATCATTTCATTAAACAAACCATTTCGTTTGTGCTTGGTTTATCTTCTCTTCTCTCTTTCTTTCTCAAAACAGTTCTTTCTCAATATATAAGTGAGAAAAAAACAAGTGTGTTGGAGAATGGAAGACTGTAATGATGATGATGATGTGTTTTGCTATCCATACAATGTTGATGATGATATCGATGACTATTACATGTCTCAACAACTAAACCACTTCTCAAATCAACATCACAACCCAGAAATTCCTATTCCCAGAAATAACACTGTGAGTCTTAAGTCTCAGTCTCAGTCTGAACCAGACACAATATTCCTTCTTCTAATCATCTCTTGATCCCACTTTCATTTTTCTTTTCTTTTTGTTTGTTATTTTTTGACAAATAAATTGAGAATCTTGGCTAAGATACTCATGCCAAATCTAATCCAATATCCAACACATAAATGGACTACTTTAGGCTTACAGTTTTAAGCTACAGCCATGTCTTTTCGAGACCAATTATATTAAGCTTTTTTTAGTGTTACCTTTCTTTTTCTATCATGATGTTATTAGTATACTTTTTTTTTTTCGTTCATCTTTTTTGCTAATCCTATTCCCTACCAAAATAGTGTCACCACATTCGTAGACATGTGTACTTGTTTTGCTCTCTACTTTTGCAATATTTTCTCTTCCTACATTATTATTATTATTATTAAAGATTTTGAATTTTTGTTATTTTAAATTTATTTGCAGAGAAAGGGAGGAGGTGGCTCTACATCAGAGAAACAACTCGATGCCAAGGTTGTGAAATTCTTTGTCTTATATATATACATATATACATACACCAATTTTATTTTGTTGTTTCCGTGTATTATTGTTATATATTATGTTCCTTATTATCAATTTTCGGTGCATATTTGTAGACACTGAGACGCCTAGCACAAAATAGAGAGGCTGCAAGGAAAAGCCGTTTGAGGAAGAAGGTAAAAATAGACTAATTTTTTTTCACAAAAATTTAATGCCATTTACTTTAATTGAATTTAAAATAATTATAATTTAAATATGTACACATACAATAGTTGATCATTTATACGTTATTATTAACAGGCATATGTGCAACAACTAGAGAGTAGTAGAATAAAGCTTACCCAGATTGAACAAGACCTCCAAAGAGCTCGCGCTCAGGTTTGCTCTTATTACTATTATTATTTATTATCTTGTGTTGTGTTATATATATATATATATATTTTTTATTTTGCATATATATAATGAAATGTTACCCTAATGATGTTTATTTACATTAAATGCTTGCTTGTTGATAGGGATTATTTTTGGGTGCTTGTGGTGGTGCAGCTGGTAATATCAGCTCAGGTGAGTTTTACTTAAATGACACAGATCTTTTGATGTTTATTTAGTTACCATTTTGCCCTTAAATTTTTCAATGTACTTCGGAGAAAAAGACCAGGTAAAACAAATACGATAGAATATTATTTTAGTCAATTGTATTAACTTATCAAAGGGAAACTAAGTTACGAAATCAGTAGGCGAGGAAAGTTTCCATAATAGTTGCTTTAAGGCGCAGAGATGAAAAAGAGGTCATTAAAAGCTGTCTGAATTTTATTTATTTATTGCAGTCTCAGAATAATATAATATAATATCTATCCAATACATGTAAGTAATCTTTTGCAACATATTATTGCATGTAGACTTTTTTCGCTCTGACAATTTAGCCATTTTATCTTAATATTTTATAAAATAGTCGAGATTTTACCGCTATAGTAAGACCTGGTCCAATGTAAGCCAACGATAAAAAAAACTTACTGCATTTTATTTTTTAAGGCAGCCAGAGTGGGAATTAATCACGTAGAATTACCATCTAAGCTATACTAGAAACCACAAAAACTTATTTCATTTAAACCTCATTATATATCTCACTCTTTGACTAAAAATGCTAAACATTAGTTACAATAAATAAAACTATTGCTTTTGAATTAGTATGAAATTGTTTGGAATTAATGACTATGGTAAACCTCAATTAAAATTAAAATTGCAGTATATTTATTCAAGTAAAAAAAACATAGTTTTAAGTTTTTTTCGAAATCTTTCATAATAATACTGTGCATACGTGTTGTCATAATTATAGTTTGTTCACCCTGATTTTAATTGAGGTTTAATTACTGCATTAATTTGAACTAGTATTGAAATAAGTATATGGTAATTAAACCTCAATTAAAACCAAAATAATTAAAGCATAGTTATTCAAATATTTAAAAAAAAATACATAGATATATTTTTGGAATTATTGTTAATAAAAAGAGTGTGATTAGCAGGGGGAGCGATATTCGACATGGAATACGGGCGGTGGGTGGAGGAGGAGCAGCGGCAGATGAGCGAGCTGCGGGCGGGGCTGCAGGCGCATTTGGCGGAGGGGGAGCTGCGGATGATCGTGGACGGGTACATATCGCACTACGACGACATGTTCCGGCTGAAGGGGGCGGCGGCGAAGTCGGACGTGTTCCACCTGATGACGGGGATGTGGACGACCCCCGCCGAGCGCTGCTTCCTGTGGATGGGGGGCTTCCGCCCCTCCGACCTCATCAAGATGCTCATCCCGCAGCTCGACCCCTTGACCGAGCACCAGCTCCTCGCCATCTACAACCTCCAGCAGTCCTCCCAGCAGGCCGAGGAGGCCCTCACCCAGGGCCTCGATCAGCTCCACCAGTCCCTCGTCGACACCATCGCCGCCGGGCCCCCCCTCCTCGACGCCATGCACCAGATGGCCGTCGCCCTCGGAAAACTCTCCAACCTCGAGGGCTTCGTCCGCCAGGTATTCATATTCTATTCCACACATGATTTCATTTCATTCAGGGACGGAGTCCGGAATTTAGATTATAAATTTTTTTTTAATATTTATGAAAAATGGACAAAATGTGCAAAAACAAAAAAAATTTGAAGGGGTGGCTGGCTGTGGCTTCGTGCTTGTGTGCTATCATTGAACACGTATGAATATGTGCATGCATCATGCATGGTCATTTTTTTTTTTTTTATAATTCGACCGAGTTCTGTATAGATTTTTTTTTGGGAGTACTGAAATTAAAGGTAATGAGACATATGGTGGATCTCTCTTCTAGCCATCAGGTGATTTCTCAAGTGGTCAAAATGTTGATTTTTTTTTGTCACTTAAATTCAAGGTTCTGGCCATTTGCGATATAGGTTGACAATTATTAATGTATTCTTCTTGATAGATTTATACAAGACTAACCAAACCGAACGACTTTTTCAAATTAAATATCTGCTTGTCTTACATGGGACGGAGTTATTGACCATTTATTTATGGTGAAATACAATAAGTGCGAACTCTTTTTTTTCCTCTTCTGTATATTACATTTTAAAATGTTCATAATAGCCTCTATAGTTTTAGTTATTTACGGTAAGAAATCTCTTCTTTTTTATTTCTTCAAAATTCATTATTTTTGTCTTATTTCCAGCCAGCCGCAATTTTTGTTGATTAAATCTCATAGAGCCCATCAGTATATTTCAGTTTCTAAATTTTACCTTGATATCATGAAGTGTTTGACTTTTGTTACAATAATATGATTTAAAATACTTAAAAAGTGTAATTATTTAATTCAATAGTTTACCAGAAATTTGGACAACTAAAACTAGTATTATTCTATTTTATTTGATGATTATCCCACACCGTCCAAAATGTCAAATCTTTTCAAGGGTCTGATGATCCATTTGATCATATATTATTTTATAAACTTTTTTTAGTTTTATAAATTGCATTGTCCCTTTCTGACTTATTGTCAAAATAGAGGCATGATTTATTCATTAGTAGTAATGTACACAATTGTAGATTAAATCTCGTCTTAAATGCTGCCTGTTTGACACGTGGACATTGGTTTAGTTGGCAATTTGTGCAGCTGAATTATAAATATGTTTCCTTTCAGCTAAGGTGTTCCAATCAATTACACGCTTGATTCTAGGCTTTGATGTGGTGTTTACATCTTATAATAGTCTTTATTAAGAGAGTTGGTTTGAAAGCGAAGTTTGTTGAAATAATAAAGCTAGCTAGACAACATATAGTAAAACTCGAAACGTCTTATTATATTAACTCAAAATCCACCTAAATTTATATTATATTTTAAATGCAATTAAAACTGTAATTGGGAAGGTCCAGATTCAAATACACAAGGGGAGCAAAGGTTTCAAATTTCATTCCCCAATTATTTAATATAAGTACTATTTGCTTCCACTTATTGATAACATATTCGATGATTAAGTTCATATGTACTTACAAATTCAAAAAAAAAAAAGTTCATGTGTACTTTGTTATTTTTTAATTTTCTTCTTTTGCCTATAATTAGGCCGATAATTTGAGGCAACAAACACTACACCAATTGAGAAGGACGTTAACAATACGTCAAGCTGCACGGTGTTTTCTTGTAATCGCGGAATATTACGGTCGCTTAAGAGCGCTTAGTTCTCTTTGGGCTTCTCGACCACGAGAGTAAGTTCTAATATTTTTCATCTAATTAACAATTATGACATTATGTATGGCATGTTGTTTCTGATTAATTTAATTAATAGCTTATAATTTAGTTACTGAGTTTAGTAATTGTGCATTATATTGTGTGGGTGATTCAGGAGCATGGTGAGTGATGATACATCTTGCCAAACAACCACAGATTTGCAAATGGTTCATCATCATCATCAACACCAACATCAAGCTCAACAGAATCATTTCTCACCCTTCTGATTAGGAAAAAAAATTGATCCAAATTATTAATCCTCACAAAAAGCCAGCAGAGAGTTTTGCCTCATACTTAGTTGTATTGGTTGATGTTACTCTATAGATCTCTCTCTTTCATTGGCTTTCTGTTGGAGTATATATAAATTTCTCTTCATGTTGATCATCTGCTTTTAGAGCTAGGATATAATTTTTTTTTTTTTTTTTTTTTTTTTTGTAATGTTTTGAGTTCCTTCTATCGTCTAATGTGTTTATCTATATATGTTATGATCTTTTTTGTAAATGTGAACAAGTTTCATGTCCATGGTAGAGGAAAAGAAATAAACCGATCTTGCAAATATACATAATCAATTAGAAAAGAGGGACATAGAAATTATATATGATGTCTTAATATAAAGAACCTTTTCTCAACCAATGATTTGGCTCTTGAATTAGCGCGCGCGCATATATATATATATATATATATATATATATATATATCATATCTCGAACTAGACTACATATTATATTATAGTATGTACAAGAATCTATAGGTTGCCAATTGTGATCCTACATATTTAGCGATAGTGATGAACTTTTTGAAATATATATTAATTTATTGTTTCTAAAAAAATATTATATTTAATGGGGGAGAGAGTTGCAATTTCATTTGTACAAGTGGTTGTGAAGAGTTTTCTAATGGAGAGACGACAAGAAGATAGAGGATATGCATTGTGAGCGTAGATTGTCTTTTTGCTATTATGGTAATTATATATAAATACATATCGCATAAAATTATTTATAGTGGAATTTGGAGGTGAAAGAAAGTAGGTTGTTGTTCTCCATTTATATCTAGTGGTTACGACTTGATTAAGGATATGATTATTGTAATGCACTATAGGACGTAGACGTACACACACTAATGTGTGTGTATATATATATTTATCAATGTACTTTATGATAAAATGACATCGTATTATATGATTATACAATTTTAAAAAGGGTTCGTGTATGTCAATCGTTGTGGCCGTTCATGTATATGTCTGTTCCATTTCATGCAAATTCTCTCTCTCTCTCTCTCTCTCTCTCTCTCTCTCTCTCTCTCTCTCTCTCTCTCTCTCTCTCTCTCTCTCTCTCATGGTATGGGTGATTTTGTGTGTGTATATCTGCTCTTATATTTTCCTTGTAAATAATGAAAGCGTTAGATAGTAAATGATAAGAAATTTATATATGTAACGAAACGCGTACTCCTCTTCAAACGAAAACACACTACATATCTCTATGCTCTCCGAACTCTTAGCCACTCTCTCTCTCCGAAAAAAAAACTAAAGATTTGGATTTTTAATGTTTGGCGTCGTCGCCTCTCTTGAGATATAGAGACTTTGGTAGTCTCGGCCAATCGAGAATTCTCGACTTAAGGAAATAATTTTTTTTTATCTTTATTGTATTTTTCATGTTTTACTTTTTTTTAATTATGTTTCAATAATCCGGACTTATTAGATCTGTCATTTGTACTGCCCGATTTTTAATCGGAGTGGTTTTAAATATTTCTTTAGATTTGAATCTCACATCTTAGATATAGTTTTCTTTGGGTATGGATCTTAGTCGGACAAGACTTTTAAAATCGCAATCTATAATAGACAAAGATCGGAGTGGTTTTATTTTGATGTATTTATGATTGTTTGTGGTCCACTTTATGTCTTTTTGAATTTTCTTGTGTTATTTTTGTAATTTAAGTGTTTTGTTTTTATCAATATATTTATTTGAAAAACCCTTGGTAAAAAAAACGAAACACATACTCTTATCATTTTTTCAACTAATACAATTCATTAATAGTTGAGACTTTTGCTGGTAACTTTGAAACTGCCAAAATAATATATGGAGGACAAATTATACAAAATAATTATTTGAAATTAATTAGTTAATAAAATAATTAAAGTTTATGTTTTTAGTGTTGCGATTTTTACGCGCGCAAGTGCACGTGTCGCTCAAGTAATATAGTGAATTAAGTACGAGTGTCGATCCCACGAGAAACAAGCTTAATTAACAAACAAATCAACTAGCATGAATTGAACTAAAGATGAGATGGAAAGATGTCACAAATTATTGACAAGTTCTAACGCAATTAAATAATAAAATGCTCAAATAAAAGTTGTAAGCAGAAAGAGAGGCTAAGGACCAAGGCTTCACGGGTTTATTCAACGGTTTGGATACACGAATTCTACGCACAATCAATAAACAACTCACTACTCTTTGCTAACCATACTCACATAATAATATTGCTAAATCTCTCTAGAGCATCTAACAACCTATGTCAAAATTAGGAAAATCTTCTCTCGATCTCAATCCCTAACAAAAACATGCATTCATATCAAGAGTATTCACACGATTCTATGGCAACCTAACTATCTCTAGCCTAGGCATGCATCATAGTAATTCAAACCAAAACACTAACAACCTAATCTTTCTCAAGCATCAAGTTGAAGTATAAAAATCATGAACAAGGTAGCTAATCTCGATCAAGCATTAAAAACGGATTTGAATTAAGCAAAGTAGTAGAGAATGGAAATTGAATTTCAATATATTAAATCATATCCATAACCGTATCCTAAACCCGCTACGCCATAGTCCTTAATGGAATTAGTTCATAACGTAGCGAGAAAACAAAAATAAAATAAAAGAAAAAGAAGAAGAAACCATAATTGAAAACTAAATTGAAAACTAAAATAAGGGAGTTCAAGAGTAAAAGTGAAGAAGAAAACTGTAATTGGCGCGAATCGATGAAGAACGGCTCTCCTCTTTCTCTCTATCTCTCCCAAACACTAAGGAAAACAATGAAAAAGTGCCAAAAGTCCTAAACAAGAGATTGAGAGGTGTATTTATAGGCCTAGGTCAAAATCCTTGGGTTTCTCTTAATTTTCGGAGCAGATTGGGTAATTAAAAGTGATCCAACGGCTCAGATCGACTCCAAATCCGCGTTTCTTCTTTTTTTTGTCTCGGCGGACCTCGCGGCGCGCAGTTCTAGGGTCGCGCCGCGAGGTTGACATCCCGTAAGACCTCGCGTTCCGCGCTTCATGCTCGGAGATCGATTTCGGCGATTTTCGGAACCTCGCGGCCCGACCCCCTAGGGTCGCGGCGCGCGCTTTTTCTTCCCGCGTGCACCGATTTTGTAACGGCCATAACTCCTAGCTCCGATTTCCGATTCTTGCAAATAAATATGCGTTGGAAAGCTAAGAGAGAGCTCTATCCAATCATGGAATTGGATCATCCAAAATCTTTGCTTCAAACTCTCAGAATTATTCACAAGAGGACGCTGTATTTCTTCTTTGCTCTAACTTGGCGAAAAGTCTTCGAATCTTCTCAAAATGGCTCCGTTACTTCACATGATGCTCTTCTAACCTCCTTAATACCTCATTGGCCTCTAAAACCTACAAGTCTCTCAAAAACACACAAAAACATCACAAATACTCGAGAACAAGCTCGGATTTAGTCGGGAAAATAGGAGTTTTCCGCGTGATTAACGCACCTATCATTTAGCAAATAATAAAAGTTAGATTGTCAATTTTTTTACATTATCTTAAAATAAAAATTAACGATGTATATAAGTAACTTACCGCTTTTAAAAAGTTTAATAATCGGGTTAAGCAATCTAGCATTTGCAAATTTTTATAAATTACGGTTGTGTTCTCTTATTTTTTTACTGTAAGTTTTATGGAAAGATGTCGGTCATCATGCTGCAAAATTTGCTTAGATATCTTGCTTTTTTGTGCGCAAACTGTGTATCTGGCAAGTTTTCTGTTTTGCCAGAATGATATTCGGGAGTCATTACTCGTTGGATCTTCACGTGTGTATGGGTAAGGAAACCCTACTTTGGCTTCCTGTTTTGTATGACTACTATTATAAAAGTTGTGGGCTACACCCACAGTAGTTTTGACGCATACATCAAACTTTTAGAGTTCTTAGACGTGCAAGATTAGCGGACTGAAAAGCTAATTGTTTGATTCATGTGGTGTAAATCTATAAACACTTTTCCAGAGATCTGGGTGTTTGAGAGGTTTTGGGTTTGTGATTACGTGATTAAAGTCTTCACGTACTTTGATATTGAAGGTGACCAAACATTGAGAGCGTGTTTGAATAGTGGAATTGAGAGGGGTCTCAAATTCAGGGAGCCCTGTTTTGGTATTCACAGGTAGTATAAAAAAGGGCATTGAGTCCATTGTTGTTCATATAAGTCATTGGTTGTACTATTGATTACTTATTTTTTTAGTGAATTCTTTTATACTTAGCTGAGAGCCCACCAGAGTTGGTGACGTTGCACAGAACTGAGTTACCACTAGTCATTTCTTTTTCACACTATTTTTTTCTTATCTATCGCTTACTGCTGAACAAGTTGTCGAACACATTGATTCTATATTGTGTGCGACACCTTTCTTCTGTCTAAACAGAATTTCATCACTAATTTTAATTGCAAAAAGAACTTCTTTTTTTTTTTTTTATGAGAAAGCAACAATAATTGTTTTTATCATACAATACTCCGTTAATTTGGCTGTTATAAATATGATATAACTTTTTATTATATACCAAGAAAACTTTGACCACTAATTAAGCTGTCAATGATCAAATGATGGGGCCGGAAAACGGTATATTGGATATATTTATATATATATAAATAGATCACTTTTTTCAAAATTAAATAAATATATATTGTAATTATCTATTTATTTAGAAAAATAGTCAATTTAAAATTTGGGATAATAACATTTTAATATTCTCATTATGCCCAAACAATTTCGAAAAAAAAATCCATCTCTTCATCCTTAAAAATCTATCCGCTCGATATTCCCACTGTCATCTGAATCTTGTCGACGACAGAAGTTCTTCCTCCGATTGTCTACGTTCGCCTCCTACAATTGGCGTTAATGGTCATGAATCATCATTAAACATAATATGCTTAAAAATACTTACTCTAATATGCATAAAGTGGTTAATAATATTAATTATTTGTAAAATTCAAAACAACCATAATTTGATGGTATACGCGTACACGATGGTTAATCATATTATCATTTGTGAAATGATAAATAAATTGAAATTGAGGAAATAAAATTAACTATGAAGGTTAATGGACATTAATCATCATGCATGGTTTGGTTAATAAAGAAGTTACTGCATATGCAAAAGATGATTAATAATATTATTATTCATAAAATTAAAAATAAACCTGAAATTGACAGTTAATATTAATATTTACATAGTATAGGCATACGATGGTTCGCAAAATTAATTAAATGAAACTAATTATGAATTTGATTATATGAACTTAACTCTATTAGAAGTTCTTCGAAGTGAATGGTGAATAATGAAAAATCAAGGATTAACAATGGACAAAGAATATGTGTGTAGAAATTTAGATATTTAAATAAAAAAACCTATACAAACTCAGCCAAACATCACATAAAATATTTTAGCAACAAAAATGTTTGGAATTCAAATAATCTTGTTTCAATTTTATGGAAGAAATAGACTATTTCGAATCTGATTATGAATTTCTACAATTCTTGACTCTTCGTTAACAGAAAGATAATTTGGAAATATAATATAGGGTTGACTATATTTTAAAATAAAAAGATACTCCACCTCTAGGAAGAGATTAATTACTTACAAGTATCTCTCTATATATTCATTGGTATAGATGGCATTTAGAGTTGGACAACGAGATTAAGCCATTCAACATATGGCGTTTAAGAGCATAATTACAAATTCCTTAATTTAGCATCCACTTTTTAAAACAATTAAGTATCCATTTTAGTTGTGTACTACCCCAATTTCATTTCAGCATAAAAACAGCAAAATCAACTAGCGGATTTTTAATAATTATTTTCGAAATCATTTTTCTTTAAATCAACCGTGCAATTTTATTTAAAAATAATAAATGCTGAAATTAAAACGAGCTAAATTAATAGGGCAATTCTTTTTTGGAAAAATTATACAAAATAGTCATTTGAAACTTACTGATTAGTAAAATAACCAAAATTTCAACTTGTCGGCAAAGTAGCCAAATTTACGTTTTCAAAAAAATTTTTACAGGCAAGATTTAAATTTTTGACGATTATTATAAACAATTTATCACTTTCAAAAAAATTAATCTTTGAGGTCCAATTTTTTTTTTTTTTTAAATAAGATTACTACACATTTTGGCTATTTCATTAAATTAAGACAAACCTTGACTATTTTGCAAATTCATAACTTTTAAGACGTGACATTTTCAATAAATAATATGGAATCTTATAATCGTGAAAATATTGTTGATTATGGGCTAAAACAAGAGTAGAAACAATAAGTCACCAAACAATAAAATAAAATATGTTAAATTTTACTCTTAAAATACGTCATATACTTATCAGCTAAAATAAAGAATTCATAAATATAAAAAAATAAAAAAATAAAAAAAATAAAAAAAAAGTAAACAAATGATTGTATGAATACCTTATATATTGAGTTTCCTATTTTTACTCCTTTAAAAAAAATAGATAACTAGCTAACTTAAACGTTTGAGATTACTATATAGTCAATTTTTTGTAAATACTAAGTAAATGGCCACAAACATGACGTATTCCTGATTTACCTTTTTATTTAAATAAAATGATAGCGTATTTACGTTAATTTTAGCGTGTAAATACGTGTACGTGGTCATTTACGTATTATTTACGGGATGTTGGTCATATCCATTGCATAGGGAATTTTGGTGTTGACCGGAATTCCACTCAGTATAGAAGAGAAATTTTCATCCTATTGGCGAAAATTTACATTTCCATATACTTTCATTCCATTGGCGGAAATTTTCATTTCCATATATAAAAAAAAATTAAAAGATTAAAATGTAGTGTTTTTTATATAAAGACTAGAATGTAAAAGTTTGAAAATGAAAAAAATAATTTTATTTTTTAAAACTCATTAAGTATTACAAACTATATACAAAATTTATATATGAAAATGACATATTAAAACTATTACAAACTATATATGAAGAAGAAGAAAAAAAGTGGAGAAAAATATAATTTTTACTAAAATTATATATTAAAAGTATATATAAAAATTAAATTAGAAACTTATAATAAAAAATAAATGTATGAGAATGTTGTGAGAGAATATGTGAATGAGGTGATATTTATAAAAGGAAAAAAGAACGAGTTAAAAAAAACAAAGGCTTGGATGGAAGCAACAGAATGAACATTTTCATACCCTTTCCACTTATGTCTGCTGGTCCAACAAAAGAAATAATTCATTCCATGCACTATCGATGGAATGAGATTTTCATGTTGAAATTTATTTTTGCCCTTCACTATTAGATGTCAACATTGTTGACATAAATGATGACATTTTGGGTCAAATTAGTCTTTTGGTGGAAAGTGGAAAAATGTTATGAAATTGGTGATAAATGAGACAATTTATCTTTAAATTAGTTCGAAGGAAAGGAATTCCACCAAATGTTCATACCACATGCTTAAGATTAGTCTCACATTGTTTTCTCTTTTTTTCTTCTCTCTCTCATGAACCCCCTCTCTCTCTCCCTCGCTGGTCTCAGTTATAAATATGTCAGAATTGTGTTTTCAGTTGATTTTGATAAGAAAAAAATTAATTTTACTAATCTTTCGGTCCAATTCCGAAAACAAATTCTCTATAAGATTTATGTTATTACTTTGTTAATCTCAAGACTCCATAAATTAAGGGAGATGCACAAACACTTAATTTTGTGACAATATATAATATTACAAAGTCTACATTTACAAATAGTCATGACCAATTCTCTTAGTTAAGTTAGTGAAGCTCATGAAAGATATGGGTTAATCGACGGACCAAGTACCTATTTCTTCTTCTTCTTTTTTCCCTTTTTAATTTTACATCTTACTTTATATTTTAAGTTGTTAGGTTTTTTGTTCAGGATAGATGACCTTACATTAGATGTTAGTATGTTACTGTAGTTTAATTTTGTTTATTATCATTAATTCCAAAAGGTTGGAATTATTGCAAGGTTTTATCTTATTTCTTTTGAGAGTAAAATAAAAACACTAACTTTTTGTTCCCTTCATTGAATCTTTTTGGCCCTTCTACTTTATAATTTTATAACCGAGGAAGAGAATAAATTAATTGAGGCAAAGGGAGGCAATATCATATCACGATCAGCGTGCCTTTGTCACCTTTTATTTTATGCACTCGTCCTTCTCGATTAGGTTTTGGTTAATCAATCTGTAATGCTACACGTCATTACTTTCTGGTAAAAGCAGAACTATAATAATTGTAGTTGATATTATACATAGCCTAGCTTTTCCGTAAGATTTTTTTATTATGAGTGCACTGAAAGAGGTAAATACGTAAATACTTCATACAGCCATATGGCCTCGTGTTAAGATTTAATCATCAGACAATAGTGTAATAATAGTTCAAAATTATTTGTTTATAATTATGTATAGAAAAAACGGTTGCAATTAGTTAAATGGCTATCTTCAATTGAAAGTATAGCCAAGGTTTTAAATATCGGCGATATATAGAGATATATCGCCGATATATAGGTTTTTTTGAAGTCTCGGTAAAAAATCATCAATAATCGTTATCGTTTTATAAAATATCCATAAAATATCGGTGATATATCGGTATATCCCTATATATCCGTGAAAAATCACCGGACGATGAAGGATTGTTATGCCATATCGCCGATATCAACCGATATATCTCTGGTATGAGTATAAAGTTCGGATATTGTTGAATTTTTTTTTTCATTTTTACATCGATTTAACTCTAGTTTTGTTGAAATTTTTTGCATATTTGAGATTAGTACTTGATTATTTTTTAGATCCCCAACTTTTTTTAAATTTCCGACGAGTTTTTCAATTTTCCGACAACCCGCCACCCATTTTGACGGCGGCCGGAGAATTTTCCGGCGAGTTGAAAATTTTCATAATCTTTATAAAGGTTAGTGTAGAAATTATGATATTCCAACGTGTGAATTGGAATTTATGATTGTGGACGGGAATATGTGATATTGAAATTAGGATAGATAAATTGGAATTGTCATGAACTTTGTAGTATTTGATTTTGTATTTTCATAATTTGGATTCCATGATATATATATATATATATATATATATATATATATATATATATATATATTTGGTTATTTAAAAATATCTACTTGTTATAGGATTTATGTCGATATATCCGTCGGTAATCGATATATCATCGATATATCACCGATATCATCGGTAGTCGGTATTGAAATTGTTATAGAATATCCGTCGATATATCCGTCGATACTCGATATATCCGTAAAATCAGAACCTCGGTATGGGTATCGGTATCGATATTTTAAACCTTGAGTATAGCTCATATTATTCAAAAATATTAAAGAATATATATATATATATATATATATATATATATATATAGTTCAACGGTTTCTATAATATAGCGCATGTGTATCGTTTGAGTTTTGACTATTTTTTAATTTTTATAAACTTCTGTACACTTTTAAAAGGTTTAAAAGAAATATTATATGTCTAATTCTCATATATATCTATAACATAGATAATAAATAGCACCTCATGTTCCACTTTCATCCTGAGGCCGTCACGTGGCATCGTCAGACGGCGACACGTGACGGCCTTAAATTTTTTTTTTTCTCGGCCTTTAATTTTTTTTCTCTCTCATCGATATATTTTTTTATAATTTTTTATTTATATTTTTTTTTCTCCCTCTCTCATCAATATATTTTGTATAATTTTTTTTATGTATATTATAATCATAATTACTAATACTATATTATACTATCTCAATAACATACATTATTTTGAGTATATGTTATTATATATATATTGTTGGAAAAATTATGTGGTATCAATATTACACGTAGATTTTATATGTTATTGTTTGATATATAATACACTTTTGCAATTTAACATAACAATATATATTATTAACATAAATATAAGAAACTTTTCTTACTTTCTATTTCTCTATATTTTTTTTTAAAATTTTTTATCAAAATTTAACTTCAACTTTATTTACCTAAATTTTTTTTTCTCCATAACTACTTCTAAGAAATCTGACAGGTAGAAAAACATGCAATATTTTGAAAAACTTTGAATCATAAAAGAGCTTTTTTTTCTACCTTTTGTTACTTTTTAAAAATTATTGACAACGATTTTGCTAAATTTAATTTAATACAATTAAAAGTCTTCAACTTAATCTATTTTCCTTATTTTTATTTTCCACTTTTTGTTTAAAAACAATAATAATTTTATTGACACGCGCGTTGTTGAAACTAGTATATATATTATTTGAAATAGAATAGTAATTTATGGGGTGGTACCATGCAAAAAATTATAAAATTGGTGGTCTATTCTTTGTTTTTGCATCTGATATGGAAAATTATATGGTTATCTATTTTTCATATCATTTGGCAAGGGAGGCAAAAAACATGCAAAAAAAAATTGGTGATATATTCCTTGAGAATCTGGAACATGTATAAAAAAAACAAATGATTAACATGAAGAAAACAAGATGCATATTTGTGTGATACACATTTTTCTCAATAAAGAAAAATGCTTGCAAGATTTTCAAATTTTAAAAGTATATGTATAAATAATTTTTTAGAACAATAATGCATAGGTAATTATGTTTCTGCCATCGACTGTGGCACACGTCAACGGTATATATTTTGGGGCGTTGTAGATATGTAGCCAAAACTAAACTATAAAACTGGGATGTAGCCAACGTTTGCAAAATTTTAGGAAAATAGTCAATGACAATTATATTTGACTGAAATATCCTTATATTAAACATGTTATAATTAAAAAAATGTAAATAATTTAAAAATTTGACGATTAATGATAATTAATGTACCAATGGTGAACTCCGGCGGAATCCTACAGTAGTAGACATGATTTTTCATCCAACACAATGAGTCTATTTTTGAAGCTCTTCTCGCTACGAATCCGTAGGATTTGGAATCACTCAATTTTCGAGTTCATATGAGGAAGATATGGATTTTTGAAGTTTTGATGAGAAAAAAAAAATGTATAAGAGAGAAAGTGACGAATCACTGTAGCAAAAAAACGGTTGGAATGACAAAATAGGAAATTTGGCTGGCTTATTCAAGTACCACCTCATATGTTTGGCTATTTTTCTAAAAGTTTCCAAACGTCGACTATATCTCAAACGTGATGTTTGGAATGGGCTAATAAGTTACAAATTTATATATTTTGAGTATTAGAAGGTTTCACGTGCCGTATAGAGCTTTAGAGATGCGATATATGTTTGTTTGCATATAGTTTTTACTTTTTCTATAACTCCAACTCATCATCTTACTTGGAGGTGGAAGTATTTATTATTGAGCTAGCCTCTTTTGTGGAGGTGTCGCATCTGATAATTATATGCATAACTGTTACGATGGGAATTTATCAGACCATTCATGACACCGAACAGCCTTAAAACATCGAACAGTATCGTTCGAGGTATACACATGTGAGAAACGAGTTAATATCTTAATATCGACCTACAGAACCGAGAATGTCGCAGAAGTGCTTGGTATTAGTAAAGACTAGTCAAATTACGCTTACAATGGTCACGTAAGCACAAATAACCGTTCTGAAGATCCATGAACGGTTTCAGAGCAGTTACCTCACAACACACGATATGAGTAGTTATCTAATAACCGTCTAGGACGTGGGAACTGATCAACCCACGTCCAAACCTTACCACTACCTATAAAAAGCACAAAACCCCAAAAAGAAAAGCTACACACTCATTCACACAATACACTTACGTTGCATAACCTTTCATCTTTATTTCACTTATATATTGAAGTCCTTGTAATTTGCACTTCTTGTGGTGAGATTTTTCTAGTATAAGAATAATCCGATCTTCACATTCGTTATAATACCGAGTCCGTTCGGCATATACGTATGATCGTCGAGACAATTTTTGTATTTATTTTTTTACATCGACAATAACATATATTAATTTTCCGCCACCCGAGTGACTGTTAGAACTTATAGTAACAACATCATTGTTTTTAGGTGGATATTCAACACTTATATATATATATATATATATATATATATATATATATATATATATATATATAGATAAGGTTGTGATTTTAATCTATATATTATTTGTCATTTTATTATAACACACATTTGGAATAGTGGCAATTGATTGATTGTCCTGGTAATGTATAGTTTAGATTAAGTCGATAAACTAATAACATAGAACAAAAAAAAAAGATATATTCCGAGCTGATTAATTAAAGTTACTTTCGGTTCTATATATTACATGCTTTGTTTCCCAATGAGCGGTTGGTTCTGGTTGACCCAACATGCATATTGTCAAATAGTTGGATTTTAAAGAAGGGAAATACCAAGTGGGTTTGAGAAGAGAGACTGTTATCTAATGATTCGGCATTAACAGTATTTTAGTAAGATAACTTTTAAGAACTTGTTTGGCATTGACTTGCTTGATTGCTAAAGCTCACCTGATCCTCCATTAAAAATAAGAAATAGAATAAAAGGCAAAATTAATGGTGACTAAATCCATGGCGTCTTGGATTTATTCGTATATTCAAGTTGAAAAGTTATATACGGACTTGCGGTTGGTATGAAAATACTAGTACTCTAATATGGTCAATGGTTTAGTTCGTAAATTAAGTATTAGTAATCCGTGTCTTCACATATTTGGTATCTAGATGCATATTATTCCTCTTTTACACAAGTTTTGGCATTATATTAATCCAAAGTTTTCACAGGATATTTCTTCGTCGGCTAGGTATGAATGAGTTTTATAATAAAATAACAGTACATTATTACGACAGAATAAAACAAAGACTCGTAGGCAATTAGATGACGCATTACATAACAAATCACACCGGTACCGAATATTTCGCGAAATAGAACTGAAGAGTTCATCAAATGAGATACGGTCTTCTAGTCATTTTTTCTTCACTAAGAGACGATTATAACCATTTAACATTCACATAAAGACAATCCAAATATTTGAGGTCTCAAGTCTTGACAAGGAAAAAATAGAGCCGATATGACTATAGATTTCTCTTTGATTTATACCAATCTTATTTACAGCCATTAATTAGCTTTCTTCTAAGCTATATGGACTCCATATTATTAAGTATAATGACTATAATGATAATCAACGTTACTGTATATACTATACACAGTGGTGGTAATGCCATGCATAGAGTCTTACATGAGCATGGCCAGGTCAGTAAGATCATCGGTCGGAATTTCAAGGCCATTGAAGTCACAGTCCATCAAATCGTCGTCTTCTTCGAAATTCAGGAAAGAATTGAGATCTTGATCGAATTCAGTCAAGGGGATATCATTATTATGACCGGAATCAGTAACGGGTTTCTCCAATTCTCTCGGAGGATTACCGGGCAACAAAGATTCACTCTCTCTCTTGTTGCTGCCATTCCCGGTCGAGAGCGAGGCAGATTGAGTCGCATTCTGCTTCGACTTTGCTTTTGTTTTCCATTCGGTCTGAGAGCTGTCGAGCGAAGGAGAGTTGTTTCCGAGACCGTCTGAGTCGCTCCTCTTTCCTTGGAAAGCGAGAGAAGCCCTCGATGAAGCGACGTCTTCGATCAGCGCTTCCCTCTTCTTGCCACCTCTGTTCAGCATGGATTTGCTCCTGTAAGAAGCTCTCTCCGACCCTCTCTCAAGAGAATATGCACCTGTGATAAATACCGAGTGAGTAGAGTAAACAGAGAATCACAGGCTAGATAGACATTTTTTTTCCATGGAAAGGTTAAAGATGTATCAAGCGTAATTCACCTGCGTGAAAGGAGGCCTCGTTGCACGTGTTACTAGCGGTGCCCGAGCCAATGAAGTCGGCGGATTTTGTGTCGGTGGTGCTGGAAGGATTGGAAAAAAGTAGATCCTGAAGCGGCGGATCAACAAAGCAGCTCTTACCGGTTTCCTCAAACTTCCGACACCTGGCGACCGTCCGCTTCACAAACGCCATTGCAACTGGTTTTGAAACTTTACGAACCACAGTTTTTGAGGCATTACTTCCGCGACAAGCCTGTACAATATTTTATCAACTATTACCCAAACGGAAAAAGCAACATACAGGCCTCGAAATAATGAACAACAAACGTACTAAACCATATGCGATGCAAACAAAAATATTCAGGGTTATCAAACGAATACTGAGAGAAACCTATCCTTGCTGAGACATTCAATCACAATAAAAGAATTAAAAGGAAATCCATGTATCACAAACGAATACTGAGCAAGGAAATAGAGCGGTCACCATTCGCTTTCTGTAGGCTATCTCAGCAAGTTTGTCCATAGCAACTTGCTCAACGTTCCTGCAAAAAGATATACCAGCAATGTTACAGTTCATCTGAAGATGATCCCATATTCTTTCCCACCATTTTGATGTCAACAGATGCTCTTATGGCATGGAGGTAAAGCACCCAAAATGATGGAAATAGGAAATGATATCATCTTTGGTACATTGAGCAAAACTTAATAAACAAGCAGAGTGAATGAATCATACCATCTTTCTACATCTCTTTCTTTCTGCATAGCTTTGTCTATTTTCCCTAAATATTTCTTCTTTCTTGCAACCTATTCATCCAAGCAGTCAATAAGAAGTAAACAATTAGAAACAGACTAATTAAAAAAATGTGATCTAAAGACTGGATTAAGAGGTACAAAGCCAGGAACACAAAAAATCTTCAACAACAAAACAAACCTGTTCATGTAGCCCTTCCTTGAGTTCGATAACGTCCCCGTTAATTATGTCTCCTTCGTCTGCAAGATCAGGCTACAAAAAAAAAAATTGAGATGCACAAAGTAGTGGGTTAAAAAGTCTGGGCATCTTATGAATTACAAGAAATGACTCGATGAACAATCTGCTCACAGTGCTCAACAACCATTTATAGAATTTACGAATAAGAATTATCAAGGAAGCTTAAACAATGGATACGGAACATGAGATAAAGAAGCATACCAGTGTCTCTGGATACAAGCCAATGCTGTGGAGCTCCAAAAGAACCTTGTCATTGATGGACATTAATTGGTATTGGCAATCAGAAGGAGGAAATCTGGGCACATCAAACTCCCGAGTTTGGGATTGATGGCAATGATTCGAAGAGACTTCCCCAGCGTGGCTCATGTCAACATGGGAATAATCATCGTGTCCCTGCCACAGCTGGTGGCTGTTATGTAAAGAGCTGGACATGCTTGGGTTCCTTATTGTGTTAGTTCCACTGCTACCATCGCAAGAGAACCTGTCGAGTAAACAGTTTCTCTGACTCTGGAAACCCAGATTCGACTCAACTTCACTCTCAACCCGGTCCTTGTCTTTGGGTTCAAGCTCAAACTGGTTGCATGAACCACAATGAGAATCGTCACTAACAGATGGCAAAGACATATTCTTCCCATCATTGTGGTGGTAAAGCTCTTCGATTTCACCTTCTTCAATCAAAGCAGAAAGAACTCTTTGGTATAGCGGGGTTGCTTTGTCACATCTTCTCCTGTCAAGTTTCTCAAAAGGAGCATCTTCCCTTTTGACCGAACTACTAAATCCCTCATCAAAACCCTGAAAGATATACAGATTTACACTTAACCAGGCATTTTTTTTTTTTTTTGGCAGCAACTCAATCACAACAAAGATCTTTCTCCAATTTGGTTTACATCAGCAATAACCAAACCAAGTCTATGCATATTTCCTAAATGCAGGAGAGAAGGAAAGCTCATCAGATCAAAGATAAGACTGTACCAGCACTTGCAGTTCATCGTCAAACATCTGGGTCAAACTGGCACCCAGCTCTTCTGCTAAACGTAGCTAACCAAACATCAAAAAGAAAATTAAAAATCATGACCATATTTTGCCAAAAAAAAAAAAAAAAAAACAATAAACAAAAAAAGTACCTGTTGATTCAAGTACAAAGCATCCTCTGAGCACACAGATGCAAAAATATAGTCCATCTTCTTCCAGAATGCACTAGAACAGGCAAGACCTAAAAAAGCAACCAATCAGTTCTAGTATAGGTTAAAACATGTTGCCACTTTTCTAGATGATTTTGAATGTATAGTCAAGAAGCGTACTGCTAGAATTTCGAGCAGACTTGGCCGCCAGATGCAATTCTTCGTAATCATCATCAGATTCACCTGGAAACAGTATAGAATGCATATTAAAATTAAATCTAAGCGGTGTTTGAAACAATTTCCGTATTCTCATAATAATCATTTTTTTTAAAAGAAACAGCTGACTTTATTAAAACCGCGGCAAAGCCGGAAAATCCAGAACAAGAAGCATTCTCATAATAATCATAAAACTGCATAAACTTGTGAAAGGGCAAAACATGGTTTGATGCAAACGGGTCAAGTCCTGGCATGACACTTCAGCTACAAAGACGAGACAGGAATTGCCGCTGATTCATTTTATAGCTACAGCTCTTAAAATAAAAAATAAAAATAAAAATAAAAAAACAAATGCCTCTGCTAGTAGTAGTATAAATGCCTCTCATAAGAAACTAAATCTCTGGTACCTGTGAAATCAGAACTACCGTTTGACAGGGTTGGCCGAAGACGAGGCATGCCCTTCCGATCTTTCGGCTTCTTTGAAGGTGGACAGCCAGCCTTACCGAACCTAAGAAAGAAAACAACTACTGTGTTAATGAAATACATACTTTTATACATGTGGCCAATAGATACACGAGACAGAGGCAACAAAGACCTTTTATTTTTTGTCAACTTTTCCTTGACCGGAGGAACCCCTAGCGGCACTAAGTTTCCCCTCCCATTCCCACCTTGTTTTTTAAACCCATCTCCACTTTCTTTAGCCGGGATTTTATTGTTCTTCTTCATCGGAACTACAAAAGCCCCAAATTTTTTTGGAGTTGTCGAGGCGGCCTCCCCGTTGTTGATTCTTCTCTCCTTCAACTTGTTTTCTCCAGCTCCCGATTCTTCACTTTCAGATAAGCCATATAACAAACTGGAGACATTATCAGTTTCACTTTTGACTGTGGGGCTATCACTGTCCACACTGCCCGGTGCAATCGATCTTGAAGCTCCGGCCAAGGAGGTTCTCGCGCCAAACTCGGAAGTTCTATGGCTTTCAGATGAAATCTGAGGCTCGGCATTGTTGGAAACAGGGGGAATCAGATTTGTTCTCCTGGTACGTGAGTTTTTATGTGGCCTCTGACCACCCCACTGAGTCATGGGGTGTATAGCCGAGCCTGCAGATGTTTGACGCTTTTGAGTTAATGCCATTCCCGCAACTTCGACCTTATTTACAACTGTAGCCTGATCGCATCCTTGTAAAGCTCCTGAAAAAGGTCGGGAACTAGGCAGTGAATCAAAGGCCATCACTGAACCAGTACGTTGTGCCTTAGCGAGCTTTCCCTTCATCACTGTATGAGGACTGACCACCGAGCTGTTTTGTTGAATCTTGGGCCTGATGAATAAAGCCACAAACAAATTATTCAACTTGTTGCAATTGTGTTCATTCATGCACACGTTGATGGTCTTCATCCATGCAATCTATTGAGACAGCAAGCTAACTAATACTGCACTATAAAATAATATATCTGGTTGAGAAATGCATACTTATTGTTGCTTCCTTTGACCAAATTCTGCTCTAATACCGGCACACGTTCCCTTGGAAGGGACCCACTTTCACGTTCAGTCTTGGGTATTAGAGAGGAATCTGAAATAGTAGGCTCAAAGGAATGCTCAAATTTGTTGATTCCATCAACTCCAGCAGAAGACTTCAATCTGCAGTGAAGCCAGAAACAGTGAATCTCTTTGTTTTCATATAATATATATATATATATAATATATCATATCTGAATGTTCAGAAGGGGTGAGCATATATTAAAAAAAAAAATTATATGATAGGGCAGTCCTACAGTCCACTTGATATTGAGAAAATAGAGCATGTCATTATAGAATAGGAGACTACTTTTTAGCATATGAGATGATAAGATATTAAACCAGAACCTGTGCAAAACTTAAAGAGTACCTGAAACTTTGAGAATCACATGATCGTAATTTAGAATCTGTACTCAGCTTCGGAGGAGCGGGTCTTCTTACATCACGGTCTCCTGAAATCACTCTGCTACCAACTACTCCAACAGAACGCTTCTTCTTAATCTTTTGATCCAAGCCTTCACCGCCAGCAAGCAATCTGCGAGTTTTTTCTTCAACTCTTCCAGGACCGGATTCTGTATTTCCGTCCTTGTCCAGGAACGTTTCCTGCCTCGAGAACGTAAGTGGCCTACTATCCGTCTGCTAACATTTAGAGAGTCAAAAGACACGATCTCAGAGAAACCAAAGGAGCTGATTGATTATAGTTTTGTAACAAACCCTCTGATCGGCCGCTGATGTGCGGGCACGTTTGTTCAAAGCCGAATTCTTCATCCTGTTTTCCAATCTTTGGGTCATGATGTCGGGGGGATTTTGTTGAATCTTGATTCCAGCCTTCAGCAACTGCGCTCCTGGCATAGAATCACTTCTTTGCCGCTTTTTTGAAGTAAATGTGTCTCTCAGCTCTCTATACTTGTCCAACTTGAACATGGATTCGTGAAACATTCTTGCTCTATCCCTGAACCGAAGAATCATTGTATCAAAACACGGAGGAATTAGATCTAGATCTAACACAACTAAGGAACGACATTCGTCCTAACTTGCAAGCGAATTCAGGGTTGGGTTTTAAATTACCATCTAGAAATCATTCTTTCAACCGCTAAATAAAAAAAATAAAATAAAAAACTCAGCAAACAACATAACGCTAGAGATGATAAGCTAGTTGAGAAAACCATACCTGGCCTCCTTGGATACATCTTCCACAGTTTCCTTTATGTACTTCAGCTCGTTCCCAACTGGAGCTCGAGGCTTGGGATGATTAGCCCCGAAAGAGCGATCCTCGGAAGTACCAGGAACACCGAGAACCCTTCTCAATTCTCCAAGGCGCGGATATTTTTGACTGCCCAACATGATAGGCTCCAACGGCAAACACTCGGGCAATGGTGGCATATTTGACGGGGTCGCGTGACCCCTATTTAAACCACCCCCGGAGTTTAACATTATACTCTAACAAGGCTTCAAAGCTAAGCTGTGTAACTAGTCATAAAAATTCCTTGATTCCTGGGAACGAATTTCGTTTGTTGTTTTCCTTTAACCTGCCAAGGAAGAATGACACCAAACTAGAGTTCAGACCCCCGAAATTTGTGATCTACATGTCCAACAGAAAGTAGACATATCGCTATGTATAACTACAATTTTGAATCCCACGAATGAGCCGTAACATCAAGGCATAAAAACTAACTAACAAAAAAAAACAGTAGTATGATTGATTGAGTACCTCTTCCTCATCTAGATGCTAAAATTTCAGTCATTTCGATGTCGGACTATCCCGTTAATAACTAAAATATGCCTAACGAACTCCCAAAATATTGCGATTTTTTTTTACTTTCCAAACACAGCTAAAGCTAAAACCTACAAACATAAAAAGTGATCAAATTTCTCCGTTTTGACACCCCTGGAACTCAAATTTTGTGAAACACAACCTCATATTTAGCTGAATTAGCCCAATAAACACATAATATAATATATCAAATTTTCCGCGGAAACAGACGGCGATTGCGAAAACCAGTGCTTCCATATTGAAAACGAATCGAGGCAATAAAATGGCTCAATTAACATACCTAGCTCTGAGATATTAAGGCAGTGAGAGATAGAAATGTATTCAAAGTAGCTTACGGGAAGAAGATCGTACGCGCTGAGTAAGGAGCCAAAGCTTGTAAGAGTTCGTTTTTAGAGCTTTAGACGCGTACCAAAAAAAACACGAATAAGAAAAATAGCACACGTAATATATTATTATATTACAGCAGAATAATTAATATATTTTAATTTTAAAGAAAAAAATATACAAAGATATGTCCATAAATATTTAGATTTAAAAAAAATGTATTTAAAATTTTTTGAAAACATTTTTATCTTTCTGATAAAAAAAATGACACGAATGAACACTATTTATATTTATGGTACAATTTTTTTTAAATAAAAGTTTTAAAAAAAAAATCACGAAACACTATTCATTGAACAATATTTATATATATATATATATATATATATATGTATAATGATAATAATAATATTAAATGTATAAAGTAAAGGATTGACCTCTATGAGAACAATGATTTTCTTTTTTTAGAAAAAAAAATCAGAGATTGTATACTTGACTAGGAATGGCAACGGGTACGGATAAAGCCGGGTACACCTATTCCGCTATCCGTACCCGCTATAATATTTTACCCGTTACCCGGACTCGTTTACCCGGATTTTGAGACGGACCGGGTAACGGGGATACCCGCCGGGTAAACGGGTTAAAAATATTGGACCCGTTACCCGTTTACCCGGTTTAAAAAAACGGTAGCGGGTCGGGTAGACCCGCTTACCCGTTTATAAAATAAAAATCCATCAACAATATAAAGTTTAAAAATAATAAAATTTAGGTGAAAAATATCAAAGTGCTACTACAATATAAAGAACATTAAAATTCAAAATAAATAAATAAAAAATACAAAAGAAGTCTTCATTGCAAATTGATCATCTTCATTGTAAATTTTGTCATCTTCATTGCAACATATAAAAATTTATTATCTTTTTAAATATTTAAAAGTTAACGGGTCGGGTCTCGGGTAACCGGGTACAGGATAACTATTCCGTTACCCGTACCCGGACCCGTTAAAACCTTAACGGGTATTACCCGTTTACCCAAAAAGAACGGGTATTACCCGACCCGAATAAATCGGGTAACGGGCCGAAACGCGGGTAACGGGTCAAATTGTCATCCCTACACTTGACACAAGTTTTATTCATTCATAACGATTTTTTTAATAAATATAATAAAAATATCTCCAATAAATTTTAAATTCATTTTTTCCTAACTTAGATATTTTTATACATATCTCCATATATTTCTTCCTCTACACTAAAATATATTAATTATTCTGTTGCAACGCGTGGAGCATACTGCTTGTTATATATAAAGGAGAGCTCGATTTACTATTCATTTTACAGTGCGCTACCCAAAATATCCTCCTAAATTTTTAAAATTACAAAAATATCAATACGTAACTTTACAAAATTAATAAACAAATATTCATCAACTCCTCTGGAACAGTCTTGAAACTCTAAAAGCTTTAAAAGATTAAAAATTGTCATTTAACTAACAAGATAAAAAAAAATAATAAAAAATAATAAAAAAAACCCTCCAAAATTTTATGCATCCTATCTCTTTCAATAAGTTTTTTTTGTGTGTATATATTATATATACATCATGAACATGTAAAAAGAATGCATCATACAAAAAAGCATAATCATACTAACTTTTCAACATTGTTAACAAAAAGCAAATACACCATACAAGAAGCATCATCGTACTTACTTTTCAAAATTGTTAACAGATAGCAAATACTCATCAATGCTTAATACACTGCGCTACCCAAAATTTCCTCCTAAATTTTTGAAATTGCAGAATGCCACTACGTAACTTTTCCAGTAAACAAATTACAAATATTACCATCTTCAGATATCCCTCAACTCCTCTGGAACAGTCTTGAAACTCTAGAACCTTTAAAAAAAACTGTCATTTAACTAACAACATAAGAAAACTCTAGAATTTAGTGGACTCTTTCTCTTTCAATAAGCTTTTTTGTGTGTATATATATACATCGTCATCTTGTAAAAAAAAAATATTTTGTGTCTAGAATTTAGTGGACTCTTTCTCTTTCATATAGATTTTGAACATATGTGATATAGATGTAGTTTTGAAAACATTTTGAAAACTTATTTGATTTGGATGACAAAATATTTTTCAAGTTTGAAAGTGAAAATGGTTTTTCAAAATTCAAACTAGTTTTGTAAAAACTCAATTTCAATTAATCTTTCAAAAATCAAAACTTTTTAATCTTACACATCATGTTTATAATCTTATAAAAAACAATTTTGCTCAAGAAAATTTTCTCATTAGAGTTCTATAACTCATGGTAGTGGGGCTGAAAATCCGGAATTCTAAAAAACTGGAGTTTCGGAACAGCCACGCACCTCTGAGTAAAATCGCCATAACTGGCGGCTCCGATGTCCTTTTGACCTGAAACCGGTGGCATTGGACAGAGGACAGACAGAGCTTTAATTTGATTCAAGAATAATTAAATTTCGATTTCTGAGCAGAGAGGTATGCCACTTTTAATGCGGGTTTACTCCAGCTCGAAGAAAAAGAAATAATTAAAGCTTGGTCATTTTTAGGTGCGAAAAAGAATCGAGTGTAACGGAACGTTTTATGAAGGTTGTTAAAGCTTTTATTTGTGTTTTATTAGTAAGGTAATAACAAGGCATAAAATAAATAACAGCAAGAATAAAACGATTCAAGCAAAAATAAGAAACTAGTAAGACAAGATAACTAGTCACAAAATTTTACTCGAAATTTCTCAAACCTTTAAAACACGTTTTTCAATATAAAAAAATTAAAAACTTTTAGAACTGATTCTAATGTGTTTTAATAACATCCCAAACTCATAGAAAATCAACATGATTTTTAATTTAAAGGCAAGAGCAATAAATTAAAAAAAATCTAAGATAACAATTCGAACTTGTCACAAAATTAGTAAACTTTCGAAAACGATTTTCAAGCTCATATTTTTAAATACATGTACATGCCAATCTTTGACCATAGCTCTGATACCATTTGTTGGAATCGATCTAGGGTTTAAGAAAAAGTTTAACGCTTCGCAAAGCGGCGGAATTTTAAAAATTTTCTTTTACAAGTAAAAACGGTTTTTACTAACCTAGACAAAGAGTAAGTACATATAAATAAAAAACTATTATGAGCTAAGAAGTTTACTAACCTTTCTCGAAGCTTGAACTTTGAGAAGCTTTTGGAAAGTACGCAACGCTCGTCTCCCCTCGCAGCACGCCTCTCTTTCTTTCCTCGGCACCTCGAGCAACCACGAAAGTTTCTATCACTAAATCACTCGAAATAAAGGAATTAGTGAGTGGGCACTTTTAAACACTACGACTTAAGAACGAGTCTTGAAGTCGCAGAGCTAAACACTAGGTCAAATGAGGACCTAGGTGCCAAAACAAAAAATCGAAAATAAACTAGAGAGAGAGAGGAAGGGGCGGCAACCACAAGTTCTAGAGAGAGAGGCTCTCAATCTCTAACTTATGTGGAATGAATAGAATGAGAGGAATGAGGGTCCTATTTATAGGAGAAGGGCTGGCCTTGGAAAGAAGTAGTTTCCTCTTATTTTCTAAGCCTTAATGAGCAATCTTTTATTGCCCATTCCTATCCAAGATAGGCGCCCAATCCCCAAGGGATTAGTTTCCTCTTTTGTTCTCTCTTGGTTGCCTTGGCCGAAATTCCCTATACAAGTATAGGAAATTTGTTTCCTCTTTTTCTTTTGGCAAATATCTTGATACATTTATGCACAAAATATTCTCTCTTCCTATGGGTATGTTGGGCGCCCAAATGGTCTCTACAAGGAGCTTCTAGAAGCTTCTTCATTTGTTCATGACAACATGAGAAAAGCCCATTAAGAATTTTCAATAAAATTCTTATGAAATGAAATTAATTCACAAGGCCCAATAATCAAGTCATGACCGAGTGACATTAAGTCATCAAATGAACTTGTCAAAAAATTTATTGACATTCATTTCATCATATGTCTCAAAAGACAAAAATACATTTTTGACAATTTTCGTTCTTGTTTTGACTTAGCTTCCAGTTTAACTATTCCTACTCGATGTGATTCGTGACAGTGACCTCATGGACCCAAATGAATAAAGCTTGAGCTAAACACTTGGACTCAAAAGTTCACAAACCTTTTCCAAGTTTAGCTTAATGCCAACTGACTCCACTAAAGAGTTGACACTGAAAATCTCTCGGTTCAAATGAATTTATTTTCTACTCAAGAATTCAACCTAATTATGATGAGCGGATCCACTGAATATTATCTATGTTTACCCTTCACGAATGTCATCAGCTAGTCGGGATTTACTAAATTACCATTTTACCCTTCTAGCTGTTATTTCCTCAACTCATTTGTCGCTTGTGAATAAGTTAGAAACAATGTATTGACAAGGAGCTAACAAGTCACATTGTTTCATCCAAAAGAGTCAGGACTCAATTTGGACACTATCCAGTTCATTTATTCACACTCCAAGGAACAAAGCATGAGGTGACATACATTGCATTTCAGCAATCTTGTACATGAATTCCATATCTATGAGAACTTCACAAAGTTACTCATGACATTCTCACAACTTAGTACTTCACCAATAGGCCCTGTTCGGAATCACATAGTGAGTCCGAACTCTGACTTTCTCAAATGAGAATACTAAGGTGTGAAATGACATGTCTCATTTCAGGATTAAGGTAAGCACGATGCAATTCATACGTAGTGACTTTGAGACATAAGAGGTTAAATGGTTTGTTCTTATCTTGTCTCTAGAAGTGCACTGGTCAATTCAGTACCTTCGGAAGATACCTAGAAGAACTATAGAGTCTCCAACTCTCAATGCCTCATAACCAGACATCATAGATTCTTCTAACAATCATACTGAGGTCAATAGTCCTTTGACCCTTAGATTGCGAATATATCGTTTTAAGCAAACTACGAAGAGTTTGTTCATGCAAATCTACATTTGTCTCTTCGTAAGTTGTTTAGTTTGTTTATGGACTAAAGACTAAGGTTTTATCATAAAGCTTCAAACAAGGAAGATTGAATGAACGTTTCAACTTTTATTAATGAATAAGCAATTACAAGCAAGAGTCTTCATGAGACTTTATTACATCAAATGCATAATATAAAGATTACAACTCTTCTTGTGGGCACCATTGACAACAATAGCAACTAGAAGGGTAAAATGGTAGTTCTATAAATCGCATCTAGTTGATGATATTCATGAAGGGTAAACATAGATAATATTCAATTGATCCACTTATCACAATTAAGTAGAATTTTGAGTAGAAAACATATTCATTTGAACCGAGAGATTTTCAGTGTCGACTATTTAGTGGAGTCAGTTGACATTAAGCTGGAACTTGGAAAAGGTTTGTGAACTTTTGTGTCCAAGCATGCTAGCTCAAGCTTTGTTCATTTGGATCCATGAGGTCACTACCACAAGTCATTAGAGTATGATTTGTTAAACTAGTAGCTAAGTCAAAATAAGTTCAAGTGTTGAACTAGACGAATTTTACGAAAATCGTCTAAAGGGTAATTTTGTCCATAAGGACATAAGATGGTATAAATGTCAAAATAAGATTTTGGACATTGTCTTATGATGACAATGTAGTAAGTCCACACAGACAAGTATGAAGATTTGGGCCTTGAGGATTGAATTTCATTTTATGGAATTTTATGTGAAAATTTTACATGGGCTTTTCTTATATTGTCATTAACAAATAAAGAAAGATCTAGAAGCTTGTTCTAGATGCTCAATTTCGTGGCCCTCCATATAGAGAAAGAGAGAATTTATTTTGTGCATTGATGTATGAAGATACTTGCCAAAAAGGAAAAGATGAAACAAATTTATGGCACATGCCATATTGATGTTGGACGTCCAAGTCATAGAGGAAAAGGGAAACTATTTTCAACCTTGGTATTATTATGGGAAATAGAGATTGTGCTCATGAATATGTGATATTCAATAGAAAAGAGGAAACTACCTCTTCAAGGCAATTCTCCTCCTATAAATATCACACATCATTCACAATGTTGAACACACAAGTTTTTTAGATTGAGATCTTCTTTCTCTAGAACTTGGCCGCCCACCCTATCCCTCTTTCTTTCTTCTTGCTCTTTTGTTTTGGCACCTAAGTCCTCATTAGGCCTTGTGTTTTGTATTAGCTCTTTGGCTCTAGGACTAGTTCTTGAGTCATTGTGTTAATAGTGCTCACACACTAAATCATTTCTAAACTCGAAGACTCTAGTGGTAGAAACTATCGTGGTTACTCAGGATTCAAGAAGACACGTAAGAGACAAGCTAAGTGGGAAGACGAGCGATTCAACATTTCCAAAGGCTTCTCAACGCTCAAGCTTCAAGCGAGGTTGGTACCGAGTGAAAACTCTTTATAGTTATTAATTTTAAATTATATGTTCATGCACTTTGTCTAGGTAGTAAATCGTTTAAAGTATTTTAAAGATTTTTTTTATATGATCCGCCGTTTGCTAGAAGCGATAAATTATTCTTTAATCCTAGATCTATTCCAACAGGCGGCACGCGCGGTGGACTTGAGCTTCCATAAGCCTTTGTCCCTCTACAAAACTGGGTCATCCTTGGAAACTCAAACCCTTTTAACCGAATTTTGTATATAAGCTCATACAAAGTCTACATATCTCTTTCATGTGGGATTTTTGTAAGAGCACTCTCAACCATAACACTTCGATATTTCCTTCACAATTACTGGTATTTTTCAACCCACTTTGAGCATTAATTTTTCATTCAATATAGCATTGATTTTGGCAAATAAATATTTGATCTTATACCCGTCGCAACGAGGAATAAGAATATAGTTAAATTAATCAATTCCGATGAGTGGACCCCTCTCAAATCTTAGCCACAAATCAGTCACACACAAAGTATTAAATGCAATTTTAATACTTTATTCCAACAATCCCCCACATGAATGAAATTGAGTAACGACAACAAAAAGACACGACACGACTCGATGTGGTGATAGATTTTACGGTCAATACCAGTATAGGATAGATAGGCAAAGTGCTTGAACCTTCCCTCAGAAGGATATGCCATCTTTATTGACTACTCAATAGACACGATGTCATTGAACTGTTAGTAATTTTGTATAAATGATAAACATATCCCCAAACGATATCTTCCTGACACAGGTTCAGTTCTCATGGTTATGTTCATTTTAGCCCTGAACATTCGCATGGTTCTGCAAGAGTTTCTAGATAATTAAGCCCAATTAATTCTCTTTTGAAGCGCTCCCACTTCTCTTTCACATAGGTGATTTCATATAATCATTAAAATCTCAAAGCTAAACCTCTTATGGGTGTCACCGTTTTATCATAGGAATCAGACCGGGGGTCTTCCCCCACAGTGACCTCATTTTGCCTTCGACAATTAGGTTGTCATTTTGAACCAACATCTTGGGATCTCCAGTCATCATGGTTGGGTTTCATTTGTCTTGACTTTATTTTCCATGGGCTTTAGCCCCATTCCTCTATATGTCTTCTCTACTTGGTCCCTATTTAACCATTTTGTTACCGGATCCGAAATATTCTCTTCGGACCTAACATAGTCAATCCTAATGACTTTAGACGAGAGAAGTTGTCTAATGGTATTATGTCGTCGACGGATATGTCTAGACTTACCATTGAAATCACATTATGTGCTCTACCTATATCATATTGGTTATCACAATATATACATATTGCAGGCACATGTTTTGTTTGATGGGGAGTCAAGCGCGTATCAGACACGAACAATCGCTCTGATACCACTCGTTGAAGATGATTCTCCCATATAACCATATTAATGCGGAAAAATAATTAATTACGCTGATCATAAGCTAATTAAATTATGGTTATAATTAACGAGATCTAGTTATGCTTAATTAATTTAATTCACGAGAACATATTTATCAAGCAACCGATTTGAGCGAAAAACGAATACTTACATTGATTTTTGGTTCAGCTACAGAACGCTCCTAAACCAATTGCGTACTTCTTGCGTCGTCTTGATGAAAGACTCGAAGATGACACCTTAGTCTTCCGAAACGTAATCTCCGAGACGAATAACAAAGATGAGTGGGCACAGTCTTTATTTCACTAGATCACGAAACTAGGTGTTTCGAGATCTCTCTCTTATTTTACTAAGAATGGAAACGAATTTCCGAGGGGGAGAGGCAGAAAATTTCGCATGGCCAAGAGGAGAGCCACGAAATTATTCTCGGAAAAATTGCTTATTTTTGCCTTCTCATGAACCCTTATTTATAGTAGTAAAAGGAGATATTCATGGAACCTTCCAGAATATTTTATTTCTTTTTATTGTGTTCACACTAGTGGATTAAATCTAGGTCATCGGATCTCAACAAGTGAATCCTACTTTTTCTCTCATCCATCAGATCAAGATCTATGGGATATTATTCTCTATTTAAATAGAGAATATTTTATTTAGTGAGATAATAAAGGAGAATATATTATTTCCCTTTAAATATATTCTCATATATTCTCCTAAATATTTTCCTTTAAATAAGGAAAGAATAAAAGACAATATCTTATATTATTCTCTCTCATTTATTTAAACAACTAAAGAGAAAATATTGGTAAATACCAATTTGAAATTTTCGAACTTGATGGCACACGGCCAAGGTGATTTGCGCAATCCTTAGTGCCAAAAAACATAATTCGACTTTTCCATGTGTGCAAGGCTCAATTGCTTAAAACCCAATTAATCATTTATTTACTTGGTCCAACAATAAACAAATAATTAATAATTGTTTATTTACTTGATCAAACAATAAATAAACAATTCTATCATAAATATTTATTTAATTATGCGAATACCCGTTTTCCAGAATTAATGCTGTCAATCACAATTACAGCAAGTGAGATTAATAATGATAAACATTATTATACGAAAGTTCTTATCCGCCTTTATCATAGCCGAATCGGGGACTATGGACCTAGTAATAGGAGCTTAACAAATCCGATGAAAAAGACGAAATAGTCCTTTCTCTTTTGTCCATCGATTCGTCTAATCTTGGTCAAATACTCCACCTTGTAAGCCAAGACTGAACTCTCCTTTAATACTAGAATTATATTTACTCATCGTGACGAGTGTCCACTGATATAGTCAGTTCGTTATCAAGATCCTCTAGGTTCAACCCGTGTCAAGAGAAGTCAATTTTTCCGTTATACTTCTCTTGATACATATCAGCCCTAAGCATTGTTGCTTCCCCAGCGAAAGATTCTTTCGAACGTTACTTACTTCGAAAGTGCTAGCAATCTATCAGTTCTGGAATCAACCCTTAGGTGAGTGAACATTAACCTTCTTTCAGGAAGGCTGGATTCCGTATCTGTAAATCACTTCCCACTCGAATCATGCTCTGAGAGACTCCCAATACATAAGCTGTGATTAGAATGGATAGCCTTTTAGCGAATGAGTCAAAGAGCTCAGTAACATGACCCAGTGTCCATGATCACTTCAGGATTCAGATCAAGTCTCACTGTGACCATCATAGCGGCCTCGGTTAGTGTGTCGTAACGGTCATTAAACGACACATCTACAACCAAATCATGTCCAAGTCGTACACTTACCACAAGTGTAGAATGCTCTCACATAGTGATCAGCCTTCACCTATGTGTTCCACATATATGACTTTAGATATAGCTTTCCAGGCGTATATCAGTCATCGACTTCGTTTTAGCTCACCGCCCGAACTCAGGTGCCCAGCACGTGACTCAGTTTAATACGGAGGCTATGGAAGATAGTTGTTATTGATTCTAATTGTTTAGAAATCAACCCACTAATCATATAATGCTAATAAAGTAATCTTATTATCGAATTCAGTAATCATTTATTCATTATCTTCAAGTGGGCAATATTCTCAACATTGTCAAATCAAGATTATCCTCCACAAAGTTCCTCAGTCATTCAACTTCTTCGCCACATTTATCCAATGCAACAAACTCAGATTCCATCGTGGATCTCGTTATCACAGTTTATTTGGATGATTTTCAAGATATAGTTGCACCTCCCAGAGTGAATACGTATTTACTAGTGTAGACCATAATCACGAACGAGTCGTAGATATCTCAGTACTGTCACGATTGCTTTCTAGTGTTCAACACTTTAATTACTCGTGATATTGAGAGTCATCGTTGTCATCATGCCAAAAAGAATAGCCTTCGCATCTACCTCCGGAGCTTTAATTGATAGCATATGTTAATCAACTAATCGATTGCATGTATCCATACATGTAAAAAGAACACGTGTATATCTCAAACATTTGAGCATTCCAATCTATTCTCTTCATAAATTTAGTGACACGCATTCATTATTTCCTTTCATTTTTTTGTGCTTTTTTTTTTTTATCAACTTTTTCCTATGTGTGCCTATCTCAACCAAAGTTTTAAATTTATCTGATATTTAGCTATATCTAGGTGAGATCTAGCTTTTTTCACACTTTCGGTACGATACCTTTAATATCTCTTATAGCTTTACAAAATTTTGCCATAAATATATGAGATATCGCACAAAATCTTGTCAAGTCGGTAAGAAAATTAAGAGTTTGAAAAACTAGAAATCGGTAGAAAATCGATTGTCGATGCTAATTTTTTCTTAAAAATGGACCTTTTTTCAACACGAATTCTCATTTCTTTGAGAATTACCAACGAGCTGACCCAAATTAATGTCAAGTTACGAGCTGGGAGCTATGATTTCCGGCAAGCTACTATATATATAATTATTTTGATATATATATATATAATTATTCTTTATTATATATTTTTATAAAATATCTGTGGATATCTCCGTTGGTATTCGGTATCTCAGTAAATTTATGATCGGTAAGTCGATAGTAGTATTTCAAATAACTATAAAATCTCCGTCGACATCTCTCTCGGTAATCTGTATCTCAATAAAATTGGACTATCGGTATCTGATCAGTAACTATATTTTAATCCTTGATCTCAACTGTCCACTCCCACGCGCATGAATACCCATCTCTTCGACTTATTTTTCTTACAGTGGTGCACAATTTATAAACCAATAAAAAATAAAGCGGGGCCCGTTCAGTAAAGAATTACTTTCTTTTTAGTAGTAGAGGCTTGGGCTGTGCAAGGTTCGATCCACTCCAAAATCGATCAAAAAAATCAGACGGTCCGGTCTAAAAAATATGTAACCAAACCGAACCGAAAAAATTAAAATCTGGACCAAACCAGACCGGTCTGAAGCGATCCAATTTTAAGCGTTTTCAAACAGTCTGGTTTTGTTTTTTACATATTGGACCGTTTAGATCGGACCATTTCAGACCGTTCTGGACCGTTACAAACCGTTTGAACCGTTTAAAACCGTTTCCAGATTTGTTTTTTTTTCACAACCTTGTCATTTAATTAGCATTTCAACAAAAAAAAAAAAAAAAAAAATTAAAAACTATAGACTTGACATACCATCCAAAATATTCAAATTAAACAACCATTACTCTAATGTTGGCCAAAAAGACGCATAATTCAAAGAGATTAATTATGCAAAGGTCTCTAAAATAAGTTCAACTCGTCACCGTCATTGTCATTCTCATCAATGATGTTTGAAGTTAACCCATCGGCAATTGAATTTGGTTGGGACGCTGTTTCCATTTCTACAGAAAAAGAGTTAGTTGTAGGATAAGTTTTGCACAAGAAAATATTTTTTTGCTACATAACTTTTGCACGAGAAAAGAAAATCCGTGAGTCCTGCATACATGTAGGGTATATCTTTTTAAATCTAGTTTACATGTGGTTATATTAATATGTATAATATATGTTACAAAATATTTAGATCAAGTGTGACAAAATCATTTAGCCAGATTTAAACAAAAAGATTTCTTTTGTGTATTTTCAGCCTGAATTTGTTTTCAACTTTTTTTTGCTCTCACATTTATGAGACAAAATTTTTTCATTTTTTTTTTGTTTATACTGGTTTGTAAAGGAAAAATATATGTAGTAGTATAAATTGGAAAAGATTTCCACTTCCATGCTTTTAATCACTAACAAATGGCTAATCACCAACCTAGACTAGTTCAAAAACCAACAGATTATATTACTAATTTAGAGTTCCATTTAGTGAAAATTAAAATTACATGTATAAACTGATTGAAACTCAATAATAATTATCCATCTCATTCTTTCATTCTTCCTCCATAACCGTTGGTGGAGAATTGGCAAGCAACCAATCACGTGAACACATCAATGCTTCAACCATTTTTGGATGCAAAGAGCTTCTAAATGAGTCCAGAATTCTACCTCCGCCAGGAAACGCAAATTCGAAAGAAACCGTAGAAACTTGAACGCCCAATATATATCTGGCTATGTGTGATAAAGTGGGGTAGTTGGGACCATTTAACCTCCAACAACCTAGTATATCAAATTGTCATGAGAATGGTTCACAAGATCACGTAAATACTTCTCTACTTCACGAGTATTAGATGAAAGATCATCTGGATCCGCGTAAACCGCAAAAAAAACTTGATTGTTGATATCCGGCTTCAAGAACGGTCGGTGTGTTATGTGTAGCATGAGTAGGTTCTGAGCTTTCTTTGTCATACAGGTTGTACAAATCCTTGAACATCTTTTCAATTTTTTGGCACAAAGCTTCAATATAATTAAGAGATTTTTGGCATTTTGAATAGAATTGTTTGATTAGTTTAAGCTTGAACTTTGGATCAAGAACCGCATACATAAACAACACGCCACTGATTTTTTCCGCTTCCCCCCAATATTTATCAAACTTTTTCTTCATCCGAATAGCCATTGCATGATGTGTAGGGTTTCCATCTGGTTGGTTGATCATACTATCAAGCTTTTGAGATATCTTGACGATTTCAGAAGAAACAAGTTTGACTTCGTGTAAGATTACCCTCTAAACTTCGTCGTTGCCATATAAAATGTCTTCAAAAACTCCATATATTCCTTTGCTTGCTCCCAGTCTTCGAAAGTAGGCACTTGCTGCTTTTCTTCTAGAAAATAATTATCATAGTTTCCGTCACCGACCATCCATCAAATGCCTTTTGAAATTTTGTTGTAGTATCCAACATAAGATAGGTGGAGTTCTACCTCGTGGCCACATCAAGACGTAATGAGGCCTTCGATTAAATTCCTTCTCTTTCACAACACTTTTCGAATGTTTGTTGCCTCGTCGTTGAAGATCGCTCGTATTCGCAAGCAAGTTTGATGTGAACAACTCACATCTCGATCCCCAATTTCCTCCTCAAGTTGTTTAGTGCTGCATCATTGAAAAAAGCATTATCAACTGTTGTAGCACATAGTTTTTCGATCTTTCATTCTCGCAAGCATGTTTCAAGCTCTCTACTAATGGCATCTCCTTTGTGATTTGGAACTTGAAAGAAGTTGATAATGCTCTTGTGTAAAACCCAAGATTTGTCAATAAAATGGGTAGTGACACAAATGTAGTTTATGTTTTGAATTGACCTCCAAGTGTCTGTAGTAAAGGAAACTCTATGCGTTTTCATGCTCTTGCCAAATTTTTTCTTCATGTTTAAGAAAAACGGTAACAATCTCTACTAACGGTTGTCCGTGACGGTGGCTTGAACTTTGGTTGTAGCTTGAAACAAAAATTATTGAATGCCAAATTCTCGACATGCCTGAACAGAAGCTCTCCACAAATTACATACTCGGCATATGCTTATCTGCAAACTTTAGGATCAAAGCTCACGTTGATCGACTTTCCACCTTCAGCTCCATCCAATTTTTCAAAGGCTATAGTCTTTTGCCTTTTAATACCGTTGTTTGGGTTCTTCATGCACTTTTCTATATGTGTTCGCAAAGTGCTAGTGTCATTCTTGCTTTTATTACACTTGTAATCCCTTTTGCAGTGTTTACATTCAACTCCGTCAACCCATTCTTTTGGTATAAAGGATTCCCAAACACTAGACCGTAAATGTGGTTTTCTCTTTCCTAAAACAACACTTGACGAGGCAGTTTCAGTTTAGGATGCAGGTTGAACTTCTTCATCTGCTCAATCATATACACACATACATAAACAGTTTAGTCCATATAACACACGTTTTTACAAATTACAAATACAAGGTACATATACATCATATAAGTATATAAATATATATCTATAAACATTACGTGGTTGCCTATTTTTGCATAATATAGTACACAAATACACATAATAAAATTTTCAAAACTCATCTGACTTGCTTGAATACATATGTGCACGTCTCTATATTAGATTCTATGACTGAAATGACAAGAGAATCGAATGTGTTTTAATATATTTTAATAAGAATCCAACAAGTAAAAAACTGTTCGACCAATCACAACTTTTAGCTTTCACAGGCAATTCTACAAATCATGACCCACACTTTACAAATGAATACAATAATCATACCTTTTATGAACGTAATCGCACAACAACATAATACAATCGATTAACTTTTATTCCATTATAAAAGTAACAGAAAAGTATAAAGATCAGAGGCCAACAAGTTTTACAAATGAAAACAACAAATGATACCAAAACGTGTGTCGATTCAGCGGACTTTAAGTCCGGAGAGGCTGCGAGAGCAAGCAAGAAAGGGACTTTGGAGCATCGGAATCGCACCGTCGAAGGAGAAGAAGGAGAGATGTTTTGTGTGTCAATGATGGAGAAGAGACGACGGTGGCGTAAGATTTGAGAAGAAGAGGATGAGAAAACAAAAAATAAAAATAAAAAATTGAACCATAATAAAATATAATCGATTCACAGGAAAAATAAAATTAAATATATATATATATGTAAACGGTCCGGTCCGGTTTGAACCACGGACTAAAAATTATTAACCGGACAGGATCATTTTCAAACCGGATCGTTTAAGTAAGAAACGTTTAAAACCGGATCGGTGATTCAAAAACCATCGATTTGGTCCGATTCACGGTTTTAACGATTTTTCTCTGCAACCCTCTATTAGTATAATATTGCGTGTGCAACCCTCTATTAGTATAATATTGCGTGATTGAGTCAAAACTCAAAGAGACTAAATTTGATACTTAAAAAAACTGGGAAGAGCCCAAAGAAAGAACGTAGTAAAGCAATGGAAGAGCCTCAGAACGGAAATGGCGGCTTGGAGGTGGCGGAGGAGGAGAACGAGCCGTCGGGCCCACTCCCCGCCCCTCCGGCTCGGCGGAAGCGTCCTCTACAGTTCGAACAAGCCTACCTCGACGCTCTTCCCTCCGCTAACATGTCTGTTCACTTTCTTCTCCAACTTCATTTTTAGGGTTTAGCTCTTTTTGTTTTTCATTTTGCTTCTTTTTTTTTTCTTCGTTTGAATCACTTAGGGCATTGCATACTTCCATTTGTTAGGTTTCGAATAAAAAGTTGAGAGAGCGTCGTCCGTAGTTTTGAGTGGTTTAGTTGCAGTACATTTGCCAAGATTTGCTCGGTTTAGCGTTTTGCCTTCAGACTCCGAAGCATAAAATGTCTCTGAGGATGATGGTAAAGAGAAGAGCTCAAACAAACTCATTGAATCGACTGATGTTTTGCTTTATAGTGGCCTACTGTTTAGGCTCTGTATTTTAAGATAGTCTAGTGGCTCCCATGGAATTGGTTCAACAGTAAGGAAAGTCTGAGAGAGACGTTCCCAATTGTCTTTAGTTTAAAGGAGTCATCTTGGTCCGACTTATGTTCCCGTTGAATTTATAGCTTTTAATATACTTCTTTAAACGGTGTTTTTGGTACAACGTGAAGAAGAAAATTGATGAGAGTTATGCGCAGTGGTTCTGTTTGTAAAAAATTCAAGATTTGTTTGCTGGTTTGTCCAAGCTTTGATATTTTGATCGCTTAGATTCACGTGATAATCAGCTTGTTTCAAATGAGAGTTATCGGCCCTCATTAATCCTGTATTGTGGTTCGGGAACAGGTATGAGAATAGTTATATGCATCGAGACGTCGTTACACATGTTGCGGTTTCACAGGCAGATTTTTTCATCACTGGAAGTGCTGATGGTAAATTCCGATGTTCCTATTTCTAACTTATAAACATGCATCAGAGATTTTCCCATTTCATTTAAGATACCAGAACACTAGACTTATTGTAAAACGTGTTGAATGATTTTAGATTGGTGTACTAAGTTTGTTGATTTAGTGTGGGCATGAGCAATTGCACTTAGACAGCCACTTTGGTTTAATTAGTTTGGAGGTATTCTTTCGTGTTGAAGCATAAGTTTGCCCTAAATAAGTCAGATTAGCCATATTCCTCAATTGGCACTTGCAATAACTTATAATAAGCATGACTTTTTACCGAATACACTAAACATCTAAGTATAACATGATGTAGGCCTTACATGATTCAATATGTATGGACCTTTTATTTTATTTATAAACTTGTCAAGTCGCTGTTAATTGTATATGGTTATTTTTACCTTGTCTTTGTTAATGGGGAAAATTTGGATCCTTAGTTGTAAAATTTTTGTCCGACCTGGCTTGAGTTCATAAAGATTGTATGCATTTTTTTTTCTATTGAATAATCATAAGCATTACAACACATTGTAGCATCCTTCTGTCAGCTGAAAACAAAAGCAAAGAAAATATATCCATTTGTTTTTTCTTGATCAGGACATTTGAAATTTTGGAAGAAAAAGGCCATGGGAATTGAGTTTGCTAAGCATTTCCGATCCCACCTTGGTCCAATCGAAGGCTTAGCGGTGAGTTCTTCTTTCTTTATGGATGTGAACGTTGCTATAAAAACAGAATTCTCGTGAATGCGTGTTTGTTGCATACTTAAAAAAATATAATTTTTTATTTGCCTATCAAATTATGTTCACGAATTAATTTAAATTTCATTCTATAATTCGAGAATAAAAAAGGGTACTTGTTCCCATAATGAATTTATAAACCTTGGTATTTATTGGTTGCTAATCTGCTGCACATGCAATAACAGAGGCATTGTTATGCAATGAATGTGTGTTTGTTGCATACTTAAAAAAGATAACTTCTGATTTGCCTATCAAGTTATGTTCACGATTTAATTTGAATTTCATTCTATAATTCGAGAATTAAAAAGAGTACTGGTTCCCGTAATGAATTTATAAACCTTGGTACTTACCGATTGCTAGTCTGCTGCACATGCAATAACAGAGGCATTGTTATGCAACTATTTCTTGTTCTAACCGATGTTTAGTTTAGCTATGACTTGTTGCCCCATTTGGCAATGTAATGGATATGTCAAATGTCATTTCCTCTGTGTTTGTACTTTTTCTAAGGCTGTTGCCCTGTTATCAATAAAAGTCCCGAGTGTTTCTTTGAAAAAAAAAACTGGTACCGGATGTTTTAATTATACCATATAATATTATCTGAAATTATTCCCTGTCTACTGGTCAGTGTGGTTATAGCTTTAATGAAAAGAAGATGATTAGATATGTATCGGTATATCAAGTGTAAAATCAACTGGTACCTGGACATTTTAATGTTACCATATAATAGGATCTGAAATTATTGTCTACTATTGGTCATTGTGGTTGTAGCTTTAATGAAAAGAAGATGATTAAATATGGGCACGCTGTTGACACAGATTCTCCATGTTATATATCTAGGAGATGTGTTATTACAGGAATGGTGTTGTGTAGTTTCATTTGTATAATTACGAGTGCAGTCATCAACCGTGACTTGCTTCAGTCTTGCAGGTCAGTGGTGATGGTTTACTTTGCTGTACAATTTCAAATGACAGCGCTGTCAAGATTTATGATGTAGTCAACTATGACATGATGGTCATGATTCGCCTATCCTTTGTTGCTGGTGCTGTTGAATGGGTCTACAAGCAAGGTGATGCCAAAGCCAGGCTTGCTGTTAGTGATCGGAACTCATCCCGTGTACACATATTTGATGCACGATCTGGTTCAAATGAACCAATCATTTCAAAGGAGGTATATTTTCAACTGAAAGATAGGGATTCTTATTAATTTCTTATGAAGTTGACAGTTGTCGTTGCGCATTCAGTTCCAAAATGAAACACTTTTTTTTATATTATTATTTTGATAGCATTACCATCTTACTCTGTCCTCAGATCCACTTGGGACCTGTGAAAGCAATGAAGTACAGCCATCTGTTTGACACTGTAATTTCAGCAGACGTGAAGGGCATAATTGAGTATTGGAGCCCTGAGACAATTCAGTTTCCAAAGGATACGTACGCATCCTTTGCTCGTGTAACTAATTTAATTTATTGATCGTGATGTTAATACATGCGCTGTGGACTAATGTCAAGTGTTACTTCTGCTTCCCACTGGGTTGTAAAAATGTTGTGTTTACCTGAATGTTTCAGGGTAAAGTTCGAACTGAAAAGTGACACAAATCTCTTTGAAATTGTGAAGTGCAAAACCTCCGTTTCTTCTATTGAGGTATTACTCTTTGCTTATCTGTTTTGCTAGAGTACTTGCTTGCTGATAGATATTTTGACTAATTCAATGCCTTACTTGTAAGTCTTGAGAATCAGCTCTTTTTCCTTGGAAGAATTCTTATTTTCTGGTGTTTTTTTTTTTTATTATTACTTCGGCGTGACTCTGACACATCTCCTCATTTGGGGGGTGGGTGTGCTTACCAATGAGCCTTCCCCGCTTTTCTTTCTTAGATTTTAACATCTTAAATAATTTAAAAAGAAAAGTTAAGAGTAAATTCCATTGCAGGTGAGCCCAGATGGGAAGCAATTTTCTATAACATCTCCAGATCGACGAATACGAGTATTTTGGTTCTTGACGGGTAAATTAAGACGTGTTTATGATGAGTCTCTCGAGGTGACGTGAATCCTTTCTTGACTCCGAGTGAATGTGATGAAATTGCGTATATGTTCTTCGCATCTGGCATTGTTCATTGAATTTTAAATCCTCGTGTGCGTATTAGGTGGCCCAAGATCTCCAAAGAAGTGACGTGCCTATGTACCGGCTCGAAGCAATTGATTTTGGGCGAAGAATGGCTGTCGAAAAGGAGATCGAAAAAACTGAAACTGCTCCACAGCCAAATGCTGTTTTTGACGAAAGCTCTAATTTCCTAATATATGCAACTCTACTTGGAATTAAGGTGAATGATGTAACGTGGATTGTTCTATGCAACTCACACCAAAACCTCTGTTTCCAACCAATCTGAGACAACAAAACAGTTTTTTCGTAACATTTTCTAAGGTGAAGAAAAAAATGGTATTTATCTGTTGTTTCTTTGTATATGTAGGTGGTAAATCTCCACACCAACAAAGTGTCTCGGATACTTGGGAAGGTAGAAAACAATGATAGGTTTCTGAGAATCGCCTTGTATCAAGGTGACAGGAGCAGCAAAAAAGTTAGAAAAATTCCCTCGGCCGCGGCGAATGCTAATGAGAGCAAAGAGCCCCTCGTTGATCCTACTCTTGTATGTTGCGCCTTCAAGAAGCACAGAATCTATTTATTCAGGTAACATGGCAACATGTATATCTTAAAAGCTTTCGACTTCCACAAAAGCATACTTTGTTGGTTAATGTATTATATGGGTTACGTTAATAATCGTGTGCTTATATCCATTACAGTACTGGTGTACAAATTTTCTGTTATATGTATTCCTTATCTGATCTGCTTTCTGAAACCTTTGTAGTCAAAGAGAACCAGAGGAACCAGAAGATGCTAGTAAAGGAAGAGATGTATTCAATGAAAAGCCGCCTCCTGATGAACTATTGGCTGTATCAGATATTGGCAAGTCAGTCACAACATCTCTACCTGAGAATGTGGTAAGCTATTATCTCTCTACTTTATTCAGAATGAGATGATACATTGGGGACGTCATAGACTAAAAAAAATATTCTGGACACATTAAAACAGTATTTCTAATTGTAGAATGAGAAGTATAGATATTAGATAGTACAAATTTAGTATGATTTTAAGAATGAAATTGAATGAGATTTTAAGAGCATGAAGTTTATGATGCCAGGAAATTAAGTGAGTGCATTTCTCACTCACCAACTCTTCGTATTTTTTGCCCTGTTATCATTGTAGGGTATAGAGCGTCTATGCCCATCATATTAACTTTCTTGACGTTGCTTCACCTCAATAAACTTATGATTATTATTATTATTATTTATTTTTATTTTTTACGTAACCTAACATATCATTTTTCTGGTTATAACAATCCGTATTAATTAATAATACAATTTTTTACTAGCCGTGCTCTTTTTTGCTTAAAAAAATTGTATGTGTTCCTACAGATTATGCACACCACAATGGGTGACATACACATGAAGTTATACCCAGAGGAGTGTCCAAGAACGGTGGAGAACTTCACTACTCACTGTCGGAATGGCTATTATGACAATCTTATCTTCCACAGAGTCATCAAAGGCTTTATGATTCAGACAGGAGATCCTTTGGGGGATGGTACCGGTGGTCAGTCTATTTGGGGTAGAGAGTTTGAGGATGAATTTCACAAGAGGTAACCAACTAATTTTTTTTAGAAGAAACAAAAGCTTCATGAATAAAGCCACGTTCTGGAGAAAAACCAAAGCAAACAAGTTACAAGCCTAAACAGCACCGAGTCCAATCTTATCTTCCACAGAGTCATCAAAGGCTATTTTTTCATTATCATTATTATTATTATTAAGATGGAAATACAGTGGTTAATCATATCCCAGGTATCTTCTGTATATAACTCCTCCCCATAAAAAATACCTGTATTCTATTACCCCCAAATGTCCCAAACACTGGGCCATAACATAAATTTTGGAACTTGTGACACATTTTTTTGTGTGTTAGGTTTTTGTGTGCGACACATTTTTTTGTGTGTGAGGTTTATGTTATACTTATTGATTGCTTGAATAATTGGTGTTTTTATTTTTATCTTACATTTCATCTTATATATCCCAATACAGTTTACGTCATGACCGGCCTTTCACGGTTTCGATGGCTAATGCGGGTCCGAATACAAATGGGTCTCAGTTCTTTATCACAACAGTCGCCACTGCTTGGCTCGATAACAAGCACACAGTTTTCGGCAGAGTTATAAAGGGCATGGATGTTATACAGGTAAAATCATTACTAATAGGTGCTTGGACCACTAGGAATTAAATTAAAGTGGTGTTTACAATGCTTAGAAAGAACTTACAAAGCTTATACATTGTTGACAGGCTATAGAGAAAGTGAAGACCGACAAGACAGACAAACCCTACCAAGATGTCAAAATCCTAAATGTAACCGTTCCCAAGTCTTAAAAACTTTTTTGCGTCTGATTTTTCATCTGTTTCATGTTTCAGTCATTCTTCAGTTAAAACTCGAGCCAGATTCTCTTTTGTATTTTGTGAAAAGAAACTTGTGACGAAAAAAGTAAAGAAAATGAGGAAGCACTGGACTTAGCTAGACATGGAAAGGTTGCTTGTTTCATTTTAAAAAATTGTTCTTGAAAGTAAAACTTCTGTTAGGTTTTTGGGAATGGAAGTCGCAGATAGCTATCAGTACTTTGATAGCGGAAATAATTGTATTTGGTTGCAATTGCAACGTGTTTTAATCTTTAAATAGGAGGTTTTGGAACCTTAAAAGACATTAATGAGTAAGTATTGCAGGTATCTCAACAATATACATTTCAAACTTCTTTCCTGAGAAATCAAATTATCATTCAACCAGTCCAAGGTCAGTTAAGGTTAAACTTTTTCGCTGAATATCGAATTTTAAGATTTAAAACACGCCCTTTTGTGCGTGTGCGCATATGGATAGTAGAGTTGAAGCTTGATAGAACTCGAAACATGGTGTTACAAACTCTGGTCCATGGAATCGTCAAAGTCACAGGTTGATAAAGACATTTCCAAGGATAAAATATTGTTCACCACACTTGCCAGAATTAGGAAGACCAGCGTCTAGTATGAGGTCAGGTTTGAGATGACGGATCGGATAAGCGTAAGCGTCCCCATTCGGATAAAAATCATACTTTCATCGAGTATTTTGATAGTTTTTGGCCAAAATTGGATTCCACAATTCTATCTTTGGACTACCAGAATCCCCAGATATCAGTTATTCAAGTTTGTTCCTAGCAACATAAGAGAAAATTGATGAAAACCGAGAATGATAGTGAGGTGAGGCAGATCAAAGATTTCCATTTCGAATTGAACCCTTTATATTCCAAAATAACAACTCCTTTTTAAATAAAAAAAATTGCGTTCATGTCATTTTGCTTGCAATTAAAATCAAATTATTTATTCGACGACTTTCCATTAAGCTCCTTGAGAGATCGAGGTTTTTTTTCTCCATGGTCCATTTTAACCTCTCTAAGACCAACTCCACCCGATAACACCATTTTCTACTCTATTTTACAGTACATGTCACATCAAACACTACCTCATCTCCAACCGAACTCTATTTTTTACACCAAATTGAAATATTAATTTTATATTCAACTTTCTCTTATTTATTTCTATACCCTTATATTTATTTAATATCTTTCAATTATACCACTTATTCATTATTTAATAATGAAGTATTACTCCTTAAAATTATTCAAAATACAAATTAACACAAAGTAAACTTAATATTTAAAAAACACAAAATACAAAACAAATAACATAAAATAAAAAAAAAAAGTACAATTACACATCCGAATTAGAATATCCCTCCCACAAATGGTCGATCAATGCATTTCACCGGTCTTGGAGGATCCGACGCTAATCTTCCCGATTATTAGTTTATGTATTGTAATTCTATTTTCAATTTTATTTTGTTGTTTTGTGTTTTTTTTTAAATGTCTTTTTTTTTTCATTTCAATGTCGTTGTAATGTTATTTTTTTCGGTATTAATATTAATGTCATTTTAGTTTTTCCCAAACTCCAAATGTCAATGTTGTATTTTAAAGTATTGTGGTTTTTTAAAATATTTAATATAAAAATAATTTTTTAGATAAATATGATATAATTTTATAAAACAATGACAATTGAGTAAATAATAAATTTTGCAAGGACTAAATAACAAATGAAAATTGTTTTTAGAGTGGTGAACAGTACTGCACCAAATATGGCGCAGCACAACATATAAAATTCACTTCACGCCATTTTGAAGTGGGGTTTGGCGTTCGGTTGGAGTGATTCATGACTCCAAATCAGTGTTTTGGCGTTCGGTTGGGCATGCTCTAAGAGCAGTTTTTCCATGATCTTGTTGAGGGATTAGACCAACGTGATCCCGGCTGAGGTTAGAGACCTCACACAACACGAGTGTAGATTCTTGGGAATAAGTCATAGGTGAGCTTTACTATATCGTCGATCCAAAATTCTTGAAAAACTCTTGGAAGTTCCACCCTTGCATCTTCCGAGAAAACTTGAAAAAAAAATCAGCCTGAAACAAGGGCTTGAGAATTTATCTCGCGTGCATTCAATTTTTGATTTTGCCTTAATCTCTAAAGATTCTAAGAACCTTGCTGATCTCCACAGTTTCATCCCCACCCTTGGCACACTTTGCCTTGTACTTCAACCTGCCAATCGCTCTATTTGAGTTCAACTCAAATCTAGAATCCCACTTTTGTTCCTTTCATGTCATTGCCAATTCTTTAATCTTCCATTAAAAGCCTTTTGAGGTTCCCACCCATGGAACTGAAACCATTCTGGAAGAAAAATATTTATTCCTTCCATGAATTATAGGGGCATTGCTATGAATCTCAGAAAGATAGATCTGTGTTGTCTATAGACATGATTGATAACTAAATGCCTATCGACAATGAACCTCGGTAAAATAAATTCACAATTGGAATATAAGTAAATGCCTCGACAACACATAACCACGAATTAGATGGAAAATTTATATCGAAAAGATGAAACTGATATAGAAAAACTTGAATGAGTAAGTTGCAGAATTCACTGTAATATAGCCCCAAAAAAGAGTTGTCGTTCAAGTCTTGAGGCAACTGACATAAATACTCTCTAACCCTCTAAAATAACAAAATTCCACTACGAGACCAAAATCTTATAACACAGAACCAATCTAAAAAAACTTTTGAGGGAACAAAAAGACTTAGTCGAAGAGACTGAAACCCATGTCCTGCAAAAACAAAAGGGCAAACCAAAACTCAGCGTCAGAAAACAATACATAAAAAAAAATAAAGCTTGGTCATATTTATATAAAAAAAGAGACTCACATCATCGGATTCTTCCTTCTCTTCAACCTTCTTCTCCTCCTTGGCCTCAGCGGCAGCAGGGGCGGCGGCACCGGCTCCGGCAGCGGGGGCAGCGGAGTAAGCAGCAGCACCGCCACCAGACGGGACTGAAGCCAACTTGGATCTTCCAGCAGCAATCAACTCAGTGATGTCCTTTCCCTTGACCTCGTTCAACAGGTACTCGATCATCTTCTCATCGGCTTCAGCTCCGACTGTAAAATCAAAACAAGAACACAATGATATCATTCGTCTTACAGATTCAATTACTTCTCAGGACAGCAATACAGCTCCTATGAACCAATCTTCTGTAGATAAATTACGCTACCAATGGTTTCAAGTGATCTAACATGCAATCATTAAACCAACTTCATCTTCTTCATGTCGAAGAATCGAAGATGGAGAATTACTAACAAATACCTCAAAAACTAAAATTAATAATAAACGGTGGTTGTATCCATACAGATGAATTTAATAAAATCAATAAAACCCCATCGATTAGTTATCAGTCACACAATCTCAACCAAATAGTTACCGGATGCCATGAATGTATTTTTTGAAAGCGATGAACAAACCAAACCCTAACTACATTCCGCCGCAAGGTGAAGCAAATCAAAACCCTAAGGTCATAGGCACATAGAATCAAACAACAAACGAATAGACATTAAATACCTGATCCGAGGATGTTCTTCAAATCACTGGCGGTGGGGCAAGTGTTGCCTCCCAAAACGGCCAACAAGTAAGCTGCGAGAACCTTCATCTCTGTTGAACACGGAAAATAATAAACCAAACAATCAATATAGGTAATGTCAGTTTGTAGACAACGCAGAGGCTTGTTTCCACAATCGACGAATGAGAATGCCGGAGCACATAGTATATATGAGGATCGAAAAACATACTTGGTGCGTTTGAGATCAAAGGCTTTGCGATTTCGGAGGCGAATAAACAGAGAGCAGAACTAGGGTTTGCGAGAGAAGTGTCCTTTATATAGCGATATGAAGTCCGAATTCGACTAGGTTTTGTTTTTGGGCTCCGGGCTAATTCTTTCCGGGCCATTGTGCTGGCACACTGTTCATTAATAAAAATATATATATATATATATATATAAATAAAATATCAGCGTAAATTCTAAAACTACAAAATAAAATAAAATTTTAATATTTTTAAATGTACAAATAAATATCTTAATTATAGTAAAAAAAAAAGATGAAGCGGCTATATAGCCAAATAGAACTTAAGCTTTTGCAAAATAGCCATAGTTTGTCAACTATAAGCAAACTAGCCAACTTAATCTAGGTTGGATTAAATTTAATCCCAACGAACTATAAAGACAGAATGTAAGGTTTATGATGGCTGGATTAAAATTAATCGAGGCAGGATTAAATTTAATGACAATCTGGAAATCCAACGGATCTGAAGCAGAACCGAAACATCTCCTTCTTCGGCGACACGATTCTTGCATCCTTGACGCTCGCGATGTTCCCGATCGCTCCGACGGCGACGGCGAAACCGGATCGCTGCGGGAGAAGACTCGACGGAGACGGCGTCACCGGAGGCGGCGATGACGGAGACGGCGAGGGCGGCGAGATCGCGGAGAGGAGTGCTGGTACAGTCTGGGCTTCACGGAGCGGAGGTAGTTCGCCTGGTTAGGGATTCCGAGTCCTCCGCCGTAGGCCTGGTGAGACTGGAACTCGGCGAGAGTCCGCTTTCCGATGAGAGTGGTGGCGTGGGGGCTCTGGCGAGCAACGCAGCGTGGTCCAGAAAGATGGCTATTTGAGAGATGGCTATTTTACCAAACAAATGAAACTATGGCTATTTTGCAAAAGCAATAGTTTAAGATTGGCTAGTTCATACCATTTACCCTAAAAAAAACAATTAGCTTAACTTTTAATTTTTCTACAATTTAAATATCTCAATATCTGTAATTCTTTTCCCTATATATCACATTCGAAATTTTGAATTTCAATAATCACATTTAAAATATGTTTTTGAACTATAGAGTAAAGTTTAAAAAAGCGTGTAAATCATATTTCAGTTTTTTTTTTCAAATGAATTTTGAAAAGAGTGAATAATTTTGAATATATTTAAAATTCACTTCTTATTACAAAAATAATTTGTTAATGTGATTAATGGATCGTAGGAAGCGAAAGGAATATAAATTGAGAAAGGTAATTGAGGATAAAAATGAACATAAGATAGAGAAATATGTAATGTATTCAAGTCAACGGTATTTTCGTTTTATATGAAAAATACGAGTTTAGATATAGAAATTTCATGAACTCTTAAACATGCAACAAAATTCTCCTTGAATTCTCGAATCTCACAAAGATTTACCATCAAATTTTATTGGTAAAAAGTTTCATCCTTAGTCACATGTTAATAAAATGGTTGAATTTTAGACTAAATGCTTTAATTTGTTAAAAGTTAAAGTTAATGCTAAATATTTATAAGGTTTGAAAACTCAAAAGACACTTAGTTAGATGTCTACATGGGCGATACAACTCTTTCGGTTTGCACTCTTCCAACCAACTCCGACGATCTCTAATGATTTTTTATTATCTCCATGATGGAGAATTTTTGTTTCAAAGAAAACTCACACGATGCAAACGCACGTGTCGTCAAGTAATAAAAGTGCATAGAGCACGGATATCAATCTTACGAGGAACTTCCACAATTTTCGATGCAAACTAACTAGAAAATCTAAATGAGTTATGAAAATGCAAAATAAGGAGGTTTTGATGGTTTAGAGTTTAAACTAATTAGAAATACAAAAGTAAACAAAAGCAATTAAACAAAGATTTGGCAAACGATAAGAAAGCGAAGGGGCGCGACTTCATCGGAATGATGATTCAATCGGTTGGTTGAGGATTCTAAGGTTAGTTAGACTGGGAAGGCTTGGTCTTTATCCCTTTTATTTATCCACTAATCTCTCGAGTAGGAATAGACCTAACTATTTGATGAACTCAAACCTCTCGGCTTGGGTCCTATTAAAATAAAATTTCAAATCTAGGTATGAAATTTTTAAATCGTTACTAGCTTGGATTTTAGGGGTTTCACAATCTCCCATACTTATTAGAATTTTCGTACCGAAAATTAACAAGAACGGCGAGAAGAACTGTAAGAACTATTACTCGGACATAGCAAGTCCCTCCATAAAGAGCTCGGGATATTGAGTTCTCATGTCTTATTCTCATTTTCAAGATAGCATCGAAATCTTTCATCTATAAGACAATGAAATCGATCCTTAGCTTCTTACCACTAATTATTATCGACACTCCTATTACATAGTTCTCTGATAAAAAAATATCACCGGAACGTACGTCCAGTTTGAAAACTTTTATAGTTTTCTCTACACTATTGTTTAAATTCGTAACTTTTCTAACGAAAATAAAGGAGTGTGTTGCACCAAAGTCAAACAATTCAAAGACGTCATAATAGACTAAAGAATTTGACCTGCTACTACATTCAAGGTGTTGGTTAGGACATCGCTATTAGTGCAGACGTGAATGTGACCTTGAGGTGGCGGTGGTGTCTGAGTTGTTGGTGGTGCTTCTAGTCAGCCCTGAAAAATCTGTGGCCCTTCAATTTTTGCTTGAAAGAAGTTGAGTCGCTCATTCTGATTGTTCTGCTCAAAGTTCTGCTTTAGACAATCTTTGAGGAAGTGTCCTCGCTGACCACACTTGTAACACAGTATACTGCCCATCTTACATTCTCCTCGGTGCATCCTCCCACATATGTTGCACTTTGGAAATGACCCATTTTCCGTCTTGACTTTGTAATTGGCATTACTACTATTTTCAGGATGGCTCATCTTCTTCCGGTTTTCATTCTCGAGATATAGCGCATTGCCGACTTGGTTGTTGAAGGGAGGTTGGTCGGACTCCTTATTGTTGTCTATTCCTCTACTTTGAGTCTTTACTTCCTTTCGTGCCTTGATCTACTGATCCCTCTCATATCATTCACTTGAACCAAATGGTATTCAGCACGCATTGCACGTTCGAGACACTCTGCAACAGTGGATGACGGATGACTTCCACTATCAATAGATAGAGCCAGTTCCATTGGAACATTCTCATCATCTTTTGAACTCTTTCTAACTCGGTCGGAACCAGGTGATGGCATAATCTTGCCAACTGGTTGAACTTCCTCACAACTTCAGTCACAGTCATCATGCATTGCTTTACCTCTGTAAACTCTTTTTGTTGAGTGTTCATCGCGCGCATGTTGAAATACTTCTTATTGAACTCCTCGACAAAGTCATCCCACGACATAGCGCGTGTGTCTCTTCTAGTGGCTACTGTCTCCCACCAATAGCGCGCATCTTTCTTCAAGACAAAGGAAGCGCATATCACCTTCTCGGTCTCCGATATGTTCATGAAGTCGAAGATCGTCTTAATCTCTGACATCCACTCATCGACCACCGAAGGATCAGTCGATCCTTCAAAATTCGGGGCTCTCATCCTCTAAACTTCTCGAAGAGATCATCAGTCACAATGACTTGTCCCCCACGAGGTACATCCTGAGGAGGTGCTTGTGGTGCTCGTTGACCTTCGTCCAAATTTTCACTCACTTGGGGAATTTTGTTCCTCATCTCTCGTATATCAGCTCCTTGAGCTTCGATACGATGCAGTAGTGTAGTAAGTAGCGTCGCCAAGTCAAGTTGTGATGCTGGCTGAGGTGCATGGGTGGGACCATGGGGATTATGTGTGCCCTCTTGTTCGGGATATGGAGCAGCATGAAGAACATCTTGCACTGGAACCTCCGTGGCAACTCTGCCTCTTCCTCTACCTCAACCTCGTGCTCTTCCTCTACCACGTCGACGAGCAGATCAAAAGTTTTCCATCTAAGTAGAATAAAAGTACGACTAAGATATAGACAAAAATAAAATTACTAACTTACTTGAGTAGGGGACATAGTCGTGCGATCGAATAGCGAATGAGGTCGTAGGTTCATTGCTCTGATACCAACTGTGACGACCCGACTTTTCGGACCGTCTTACTTATCTTACTTTTTAAAATTTTAGAAAATTCTTTAGAAAATTTGGAGGATTTTTTTTAACACATCGTAAGAAGCCGCACCAAATTTTAAAGATGTTAACAAGAGACAAAACATTAAGAAAAAATTATATGATTGCATTCAAAACAAATTAATTAGAAAAATACTTAACCAAAACTGAAAAATATGAAATATTAATTTTAAAACATAATCCATGATATAAAACTTAACCAAAATATAAAACTCTTTGAAACTTTGAAGTAAATGAAAATAAAAACCTTTAAAAATTATTTCTTAAAAACTCGTAGCGGAAGACTTATTTCTTAATAAAGAAAAAAAAACTTTAAACTTTATTTCTTAATAACTTGTAGCGGAAGACTTATTTCGTGAATGGAAACCATGACACAACTCTCTCGCTATCAACGTCGCTAGTCCGCCCTACTCAGTTCTTTGCAAGTTGTTTACCTACAACACACACATATATTTTTTTCCGAAGAGATGAGCTTACGCTCAGCGAGAATAATATAAAGCTAAAAAAAAAACCGAGTAATGCAATGCATGAACCGGTTATTAGTATTTTAAAACTAATTGGTGTCATGATCTTTCTTTTCTTGATTCTATCAACTTTTAGTTCGGGGTACCCCTAGGGTAGTCGTATCAATTTCAGTGTACACTTTAGATACGAAGACATGAGGATTATAAAGTCTCACACTTCGCTCTATCTTTTAAACTTATTAGGGCATCGGCCCGAGAAATTTCCCCATTTGAGCCTCGGCCCGAGAATCTCAAGGCGATATGACTCCCTTACTTATCTTTATCTTTTCACTTTTAAAATTACGATACATACTGATATGACATGTACATATCAAATATATGCTCATACAATACATGACTAAAAAAATATAAAACATGTACATTCTCAAATCCACTTTAACTTAACACTGCATAAATGACCAAATATAAATCCAACTACTACAATCAATCACACAATCAAATAAAGAAAAACCTACTCAAACATATAAAGCCTTAAACAAACTATAACATGAATTACAAATCATCATTTTTAATTTTGAACTAATCTGTGTTGTAGTGAGATTATTCTCACCTGAATATCGGAGGTTACGATCGTAGATCGTCGAAAGAATTGGACGCTCAAAACGACTCGGAACCTGATTGAGATAAAATGCTACCGGGGATCAGCTAAGGAAAGGATTCAAGACGTACTTTAGGTTCTGAAAATTTTCCGAACGAGATTCGACGTGAAAATACGAAAATACCATTGACTATTAGGGTTTCGGGGAAAAACTAAAACTCTGGTAAAATTTTTGTAAAAATTCATGTAACTATTAAACGTGATTTTGAGAACTTTTTGTGAAGGCACCACGGCCAAAAGAAAATCAGAACTATTTATTAATAATAAAACAAGTATAAAATCTTACTTTAAAAACTTGTGACAAAATGGTCTACGGACCGATCGTAAAATAATTAGAAAATATTATGTATAGCATGGAAATATTTTTTAAAAAGAAGACATGTAAAACTAGCATTTCCAAAAAGAATCAACGCAAAATAATAACTTCTGAATCCAAATTAAACGTTTTAAAGTCTGAAAATCGGAAATAGGCCAGACCAGCGAATCAGATCTGCGCACTGATTTGAAAATAATCGGAAAATATTCTGTATTTTATAAAAATATTTTTTGATTAAGGATTTAGATAGAAGACATTTAAACCTAACTTTTCCAAAAAGAATCGATGCAAAATAATGATATTTGAAACCACAGTAAGCGTTTTAAGAAACGATTTTTATTGAATCCGAACCAGATAGAAGAAATACATACCTATTTTTTTGTCCATGATTGAGTTGCCTAACTAGAGCTACGAATTTCCAAATAATAAGAAGAATAGGGGAGAGAGAGAGCAGAGAGGAAGCGTGAAAAGAAAAGGAATATATGTATATATAAGACTTGATTAAACCCTAAAAGCCCAAACATAATCTTACTCTTACTCTTAATATATCAATTATTACTTTTATTATATATAAATATATATCAAACACGTACACACACTTACATATAACTGAGCCTTATATAAGCTAATATATAATTTATACATAAATAACTTATATTATATACATATTCCCAAAATAACACATATCATATATACCTCATACACATATAACATATGTCATTATATTGTACACGTATATCATATATATATATATTATATATATATTCCATAAATTAAAAGATTCGAACTCACCTTGTTAATACTTAATGATGTAATAATTATATAATAATAATATATAAAATTACATGAAAAATATAAGTATACTCCACATAATTTTTGTTATCTTTGGATTTAAATCCAAGTGAAGTGCTAGAGAAGACTCTTTAATCTCACATATTTTACATATCTTAAAAATAAAATTTCAAATCTAGGTATGCAATTTTTAAATCGTTACTAGCTTGGATTTTAGGGGTTTCACACAGCTAGTAAATCATCGATCACGTGTTGTTGACGGCAAACTCACCGAAGGTGATTAGGAAAATATTTGTTGAACACAACTCCAGCAATGGCTCGATCATAAACCGAGACAGCAATGGTGTGGCTTTAGTTTTTGGCCAACAATAAAGGAGGGGATTATATTCAATGATCCCGCATCAACAAAGTCAATAATTAAATCTTTTTTGTGTTGGAATCGATGACAAGTTGTGAGAGCCCAAACTTTCAACACCATGAGAAAGAATAAGAGCAAGAAGGCGGAGGCAGTGCTTTTGACCTGCTCGTCTGGAACGAGAAAGCGTCGTTGCCAGAGAAACCTCTAGCTTAGCAATGTTTTAAGATTGTCGAAATAAAACAACATGGTTGAAATGTTCAGTCTACCAGATGTTAGGTAGGCAACCAACGCATAGACATGGGCATGGTTGTGCGGTCTTGACAGAGGAAGGTGGATCACACTAGTAAGCGTAGGTCGTGGCAGGGTTTACTTTGTTGTAGTTGTATCAATTTTTTCATGTAGTTGTGGCATAAGTATGAGTTACAGAGGTCAAAATGGAGCTTGTCAGTAGAGAGAGAGGCGCGATTGCACATGTGATTATCGACGGCGGTGCGGTGGGCTTTGTGGCTCGGTGCAAAAGGAAGAGAAGATTGTTAATGTCATTTTTCAATTGAAATTTAATATACCACTTGGTTTCATCTAGTCATACCATATGACTACACGTGGGTTTAAAGATGATGAAGTCCTTAATCCCGATAGTCGGATCTTGTTAGAAAATGTATGATTTTCGTCCCCTGTCACCTAAAAGAGATGGATACGAGCTAGATGAACACACAAGGATTTTCTCCAATGCGCTCTTTGATTCTCAACTTTAGTTCAATTGCTAAGTTTGGGGAGCAGGGGGTTAGTTACAGGCTCGTCCCTATAATTTAGAGAGATAAAACGAGGAATGAGATTAATATAATGTTTTAGGGCTTGAAGATGTATTTTGGCCTGGTTTCTCAAATTGATACCAAATTACCTCGAGCTTGGAGTTGCAAAGGTATATATGACAATCACAATTTTTAAGAGAGTTTGATGGGCAACTTATGTCGAGTATAGAGGGAGAATAGTCAACATATGTGGTGCCGGCAATGAAAGACTTATCGTACGTAGTGAAGAATTCAACATTGCTTGACTCGACGTTGCTCGTCATTCAACGAAGGATCACTCAAAATGACATCTCGGTGGTCTTCTTCACTTGGCAACAAGGTATTGGGAACAAATGTGCTTAGAGGCTCGATAACTAGGTCTTTGGAATCTTCGTCTCTCATCACTTGGTGAGTAAGGACATGCCTCGAGAACTTTGGTCTATTGAATCACGACATTTAGTTGCAAAATATTTGACGAATGAGGTATCGCGTTAAAGTACTTGGCAAGGATAATGGGGTACAGAACATTGAAACTGTCGATCATGACGTTGAGGATTTTCCAAGGTTCGTGGCACATGGTTCAAAGTATGCATTACTTGGTTCTTAGCAAGTTTACTTGATGCGAGGCTAGGTGTTTCAAGGAGTTGTAGTGGGTCATTTGCCCAATGACTTGTATTGATTCTATTTTAGATTCTTGGCTAAGTTCTCTACCATAGTATTTGACTTTGACTTTATGGGACCGGCCAATGTATTTTGTTTTTGGACTTCGAGCTTTCGACCTTCTTCTTAGGCTCGGTCCTTGATTTTACGTGCCTGGTTTGTTGTCAGTGGTAACGCTTTTGTGTAGATGTGTTGTATTTTATGTGATTGATAAACAACGCTATAACATATATGATGGTGATGGAGACGAGGTTGACCGATGAAGAATAGAGAGAAGATGGGTGATGAGTTTCAATGGAAATCTTATTCATAGCTTTTTTTGTATTATTAATATATCAGATACACATTAGTTAGTTATTAAAAGAAATACACACGAGTATTTTGATAGTATCTTTTATTTTAAGAGTTGTTGGCAAACGCATGTCACCTTAATTGGCATAATGAGATCAAATTAGAAAAAAATGATGTTTTGTGTAGAACATTCAAAGTTTAAAAGGGAAAGTATTAATCTAAAACATCGGAGAGCGAGATGTTAAAATTGCAACAATTGAGAATTTGAGAGGACCAATATATAATTTATCCTAAAAAGTACACTATACTCAAACTTGTAAATAATATTTTTTTACTATTTAAAATTTGTGTCCATTTTTTTATTTTATTTTATTTTAATTTTAGCTTACCTAATATATATCAAGGATTGACTTTTCGGGGAAACCGGCCGGAAACCGCCTTACTGGAGAGTGCTGGTACCGGTTCGACATTTACCGTTTTCGTTCCAATTTTCCGGTGGTTTCCGATGCTTTCCAGTACTTTTTGGTGCTTTCCGGGGGTTTTTGTTCGTCGCAAGCTTTTTTTGTTAACTTTTCTTGGTTTTCGGTAGGTAAGTTTGAGGGGTTTCTCAAATTTTTGGGATTTGTTTTTCATTTTTTTGACCATTTTTTACTTTAATCCATAATTTCAAGGATTTGAGCAATGAATATGAGTTTATTAGTTGTTTTGTATGGTTTTCTATGTATTTTTAGGTTTAATATGAATTAAAATGTTGATTTTTAATCCGAATCTGAGTTTTTGATGTTGTAGACGATGATTTGATGATGAATATGATGATTATGATGTTCTTGAGTGGGTGTACTTGAGATGAATATGATGCTTATGATGTTTAATGATGATTAATGATGTTCTTGAGTTTAGTATGATGATTTGATGATGAATATGATGATTTGTAATGATAAATTGATATCATGTATTCGTTGTATGAACTATGAAGTTTGAACTATGAAAAATATGTTTATTTTTGCAAAATATTTGTCTGAATATCCATCGGTTTCCTACATTTTTTGTCGGTTCCCTCTACGGTAAGCGGTTTCCTGTCGGTACCGATTTTTTTTTTGTCTGAATACCACTCGATTTCCCATTCGATAAGCGTTTTACTCTCAAAATTGAAGTCCCGGTACGGTAATAGTAACGTAGAGCGAACCTTGATCTATATCATTACCTCTACATATATGCACGCATAACCATCAACATAGTTGCTTGATGTAATTATATGCCTATTTCATGTCTTTTTTTCTTCATCAAATATGGTTTCATCGCCTCTACTTTCATTTCTTGTCTTCTTTGTGACGTTAAAAAAATATCCCACTTGTCTCATGTGATTTATAACTAAAGAAAATCAGTGTTACACAATAATGCTAAGCCATTCAAATCTTGATTAATTCATAAGTCTAGGCCAGATGTTGTGATCGTACACAAAGCTAAGTTATATAGATATATAATCACCGCCTCTTGGACTCTTATTTTATATGACCAAACACAATTTCGTTGGTCTCTCTCATTCTCTCAAACTTTGGCATTGTCTCTCATGCAAAAAAAAACCCCTCCCTCTTTACCTTGTCTCTCTGCTCGCTCCGCTTGTATCCGTCTCCAACTCTGTGTCCCTTTTAGTTGAGCTATGAGACCTGCAAAGCTTAGGCTAATTCCTTATTTATTGTCTCGTATTTGGAGAATTTTTATTTATTAAAGCGATGTGAATACTAAGATCATGTTATGAATTTTTTAACCCCCAAGTAAATAAGTGAATAAAAGATGTGAAAAAGATGCAAAAGTGGAAACAAAGTCCATCATGTTTCAGAGATGTCGATCGATGTTTAAATAGATTAGCTTGATATGCAGTTGTATTCTAATTAGTTTCTTTTGCCTATTTTATGATGGTTCTTCCATATATTTTACGGTATTTTGTTTAAATAAACATTTTTATCTCTCTTTACTTTTTTCTTAGACTTTTATAATAAGGTTTTGTTTTATATGATATTTCGATTTATCATCACCACATTTTTCATCTATTTCTTTATGTATTGTAACTTGTGAGTATTATATATATATATAGATATATATTGTGTATGATTTTACTGTGCACCAACTTACCAATTGTGTGAAAATCTTTGTTACGTTTTTTTTTTTTGGATTTCAAGAAACAAAATCTAAATCTGGTTGGATTGAGTTATTATAGTTAGTTAGTGTCATTGTGGAACAATTCGATTGCATTATGTACTATTTTCCTTTTACTATTTTCGTTAAATCGGGCTCTTTTCTTCTTCTTTATAAGTGAAACTGAATGCTTATTTTAATATTGACTCCAATGTTTAACAAATTTTTCTTTCTTCACAATATGTATGTGTTAATCGCGTTTTTGGGTTTACACTAAGAACCGTCCGTGGTTCGATCTAGGGCCAGACCCTATGACCGCACGTAGGTTGGGTTTGGTGAAGTTCTTCTCTTCTTGTCGTATTCATGTTATTCGGATCTTCGGGTCTTCGAGTGTCCGGGTCTTCGGATCTTCAAGTCTCCGGGTCTTCGGATCTTCAAGTCTCCGGGTCTTTGGATCGTCTATGTTTTCCGTGTTCTTCGCCGGGTCTTTGAATCCTTGCACCTTCACCTAACCACAAATGAAACGTGAATCTAGAGGGACGCAGAGGGTTTTCCCTCGGCGCGTTCTCCGACGCTCAACATTAGTCGTGTTGTATTGTGTTTTTGGTAAACAATTTGTACTTGTCTCTATGTTTTCTAGAGAGAGAAAGTGGTGGTGTGATTTTTGTAGAGTTTTGACAAGTTGAGAGAAACTTACTTTGTGTTGTGAATGAATGAAGTATTTATAGGGACCAAGGAGTTTGGTGAAAAGTACTTGATTAGGTGGTGGAGATGGCCGGGTGGTCTTGGCCGAGTGAAGACGGCCGGGTGGTCTTGGCCGAGTGAAGACAACCGGGTGTTCTTGACCGAGTGAAGATAACCGGGTGATTTTGGCCGAGTGAAGATGGCCGGGTGGTCTTGGCCGGGTGAAGACAACCGGGTGATTTTGGCCGAGTGAAGATGGCCGGATGGTCTTGGCCGGATGAAGACAACCGGGTGGTCTTGGCCGGGTGAAGACAACCGGGTGATTTTGGCCGAGTGAAGATGACCGGGTGGTCTTGGTCGGGTGAAGATGACCGGGTGGTCTTCTTTTTTGGCCGACCGGGTGGTCTTGGCCGGGTGAAAAATGACCGGGTGGTCTTCTTTTTTGCTCTCGGGGTGTTATTTACACCATGTGAAATAATGGCATAACATTAACCCCCTAGTTTCTTGAGCGACTTGTCGTGCGAGAAATTTAATTTGAATTCCCCGAGAGCTTCGTCGTTGATATTTTTGGTCTGTTTGGTCTTATGAATTAGATACGTATCTTGTAGCCGTACGTCTCATGGGACGTGACTTTGCAAAATTTAAGTCCCGTGAGACATGGACGATAAGACTAATCCCGTAGGATTGAGTCTCGTGGGACGTGGACTCGTAAGGCTAACCCCGTGGGATTGATCCCGTAGGATTAAGTCCCGTGGGACGTGGCCTCTAAGGCTAATCCCATGGGATTGGGTCTCGTGGGACGTGGCCTTGTAAGGCTTGATCCCGTAGGATTAAGTCCCGTGGGACGTGGCCTCGTAAGGCTTGATCCCGTAGGATTGGGTCCCGTGGGACGTGGCCCCGTAAGGCTTGATCCCGTAGGATTGGGTCCCGTGGGACGTGGCCCCGTAAGGCTTGATCCCGTAGGATTGGGTCCCGTGGGACGTGGCCCCGTAAGGCTTGATCCCGTAGGATTGGGTCCCGTGGGACGTGGCCCCGTAAGGCTTGATCCCGTAGGATTGGGTCCCGTGGGACGTGGCCCCGTAAGGCTTGATCCCGTAGGATTGGATAAGGCTTGATCCCGTAGGATTGGGTCCCGTGGGACGTGGCCCCGTAAGGCTTGATCCCGTAGGATTGGGTCCCGTGGGACGTGGCCCCGTAAGGCTTGATCCCGTAGGATTGGGTCCCGTGGGACGTGGCCCCGTAAGGCTTGATCCCGTAGGATTGGGTCCCGTGGGACGTGGCCCCGTAAGGCTTGATCGCGTAGGATTGGATAAGGCTTGATCCCGTAGGATTGGGTCCCGTGGGACGTGGCCCCGTAAGGCTTGATCCCGTAGGATTGGGTCCCGTGGGACGTGGCCTCGTAAGGATGACCCCGTGGGGCTGTGTCTCGTAAGACGCGATCTCGTAAGGCTGATTATTTCTTAACTCTTTTATTTCTCTGAATGCGTAAGTTTTGAAAATTATTCAAAAGCAACAAAGTGAGCGGAAAAATATTATTCCATTGCAAAAGAGGCGTTCGCGATGCGAATTACAAAAGTCGGGCCCTCTTAAGGGTTTACAAAAGTAAAGACATAAAGAAAAATAAAAACATTTCCCAGTGGGGGTTGCGAATTCAAATTTCAAAATAGGTGATCTAGGCCATGGGATCCATATATGGCACAGATCTCTAATTTGATAGACGGCTCTTCAGTTGACGATGTTGAGAGGAGTCGGCGCTCGGTTGTTACGGCCATGTGTTTCTCCATTGGTGGTCGCAGTTTGTTGGCTCGTAGAGGCTCTGGCGTTGTTGATCATGTCAAGGACGAACTCTTTCAGTTCTCCTTGCTGGATGAGGGCCTCAATTTGCCTCTTCAGATGGAAGCACTCGGAGGTTAAGTGTCCGTGATCCTTGTGGAACTCGCAATACTTTGACCTGTCTCTCTTACCCGGTTCCATCTTCAAAGGTTCGGGGGATCTGAATTTCTCACGAGCTAGTACTAAGATTCTTTCGGGCCTCGTGTTTAGCGGAGTGAAATTGGCCTGATCTTGGAATTTGTGTACTAGGCCACGCCTTGGGTCAGTCGGGGGGCGACCATTGGCATCAGTTCTCGCCTTCTTCCTTCGTTGGTCCTCAGATTCATCTTCTTCCCTTCTACGGCTTCCATGGTCGTTAACTCTCCGGCCATGAACGAACTCCTCAAGAGTAATGTACTTTCCGGCTCGGGCAGTGAGTTCAGTCATTGTTTTCGGCTCCTTCTTGATTATAGAGTCGAGGAAGCCTCCAAGTTGGAGTCCATCTACGATCGCCGAAATAGCGTCGTTGTCTTCAAACCTATCGACCTTGTTTGATTCCTCAGTAAATCGCAAGAGGTATTCGCGCAGAGGCTCATTCCTTCTCTGCTTGATGGTGCGGAGATGGTTCTTTCCAAGCTTTCGTTCTCTAGAGCCGCTGAAACGAGCAAGGAAGCTTTTTTGTAGCTCTTCAAAAGATTGGATGACCCCAGGCCTCAGTTTGAGAAACCATTGATAGGCGGGGCCACTCAGGGTGAGGCAGAATGCCTGACACATGATTGCCGACGAGTGTCTCCCCACCTTCATCCACATCTGGTAATGCTGGATATGAGGAAGAGGATCGGTCTTCCCGTCATAGGTTGACATGATCGGGAGGCGAAAGTCACGCGCAAATTCCTCTGCCAGGATTTCCGCGGTGAAAGGTGAGGTGACGTCCTCCATCATTCCGCGGATGTCGGGTGTCAAGGTTTGAGCAGCTCGTAGAACTCGCACTTCATCCCTCAACTCTTGGAAGAGGGTCATCATGTCCGTGTTGTCGAGGGGAGTCGTTGTGGGGTCAATTCTTGTCGTGCGTCCTCTCTCATTTGACGCTTGGTCGAGAGGTGCAATGTGTAGTGGAGTCGGGTTGGCCGGGATTGGTGTCGTTCCCGCTCGAAGATTTGTTGGTTCGGGAGGGGGGAGATTTCGTGGAATCTCTCGCCGAGCATTTAGTCGTTGTCTTAGGTCCTCGTCATGGCGGGGCACGGGCCTTGGGTCGTGGACGCGTCTTGGTGGCGTGAATCTCCGAGCGTCGGTGCTATCTGCCATGTCTTCTCTGTGGCTTATGCGATCGAAAGCGGATTGACGCGAATGTCTTGTTCTTGACCCGGCGAAGGAGTGAAAGCTTCGCGAGGTGGCTTGGTGGTTTCGTGACCTTGGATCAACTGCCGTTCGGCGAGCCTCATGCATCTCGTGATTTTGGTGATGTTCACGATTCTCTCTCGTCTCCGTGAGGACGATGCGCCTAATGTCACGAATACTCGGGTCAGGGGCTTCGTCGCTAACCTCTTGGTGGGGCTCGAGGTCTTCTTCTTCAGGGTTGTGGTCGTTGTTGGGACCTTGGTCCGAGTCTTGCATCTCGGGTCCCAATGGGATATACTCCGGCGCATCTCGCTCGTCTTGATCGTTGAAGGTGTCTTCAACGACAATGTCACGGCCTCCAATCCTTCCAACAATGTCGGCAAGTTGGAAGAGACTTGTCTCAATTCGCTCCATTCGTGCGTCTCGGTCGTCACGAACGGGCACGGGGTGAGCCTCGTCTCGATTGGCGTTGTTCTCTTGAGCTTGGCGGGCTCGAGCCCGAGTGTTGAGTGCAACGCCTCCCATTGGAGGGGCACCGCCCTCGGAGATGGCTAAGTGGCTAGTCATTTGTTGTCAGTGAATTTCTTGGTTTCCGCGGAGGAAGTGAATTTGCTGGTGGAGAGCCCGTGGTTGTTCTCGGGAACCCCTCCTTCTAGCGCCAAAATGTTAATCGCGTTTTTGGGTTTACACTAAGAACCGTCCGTGGTTCGATCTAGGGCCAGACCCTATGACCGCACGTAGGTTGGGTTTGGTGAAGTTCTTCTCTTCTTGTCGTATTCATGTTATTCGGATCTTCGGGTCTTCGAGTGTCCGGGTCTTCGGATCTTCAAGTCTCCGGGTCTTCGGATCTTCAAGTCTCCGGGTCTTTGGATCGTCTATGTTTTCCGTGTTCTTCGCCGGGTCTTTGAATCCTTGCACCTTCACCTAACCACAAATGAAACGTGAATCTAGAGGGACGCAGAGGGTTTTCCCTCGGCGCGTTCTCCGACGCTCAACATTAGTCGTGTTGTATTGTGTTTTTGGTAAACAATTTGTACTTGTCTCTATGTTTTCTAGAGAGAGAAAGTGGTGGTGTGATTTTTGTAGAGTTTTGACAAGTTGAGAGAAACTTACTTTGTGTTGTGAATGAATGAAGTATTTATAGGGACCAAGGAGTTTGGTGAAAAGTACTTGATTAGGTGGTGGAGATGGCCGGGTGGTCTTGGCCGAGTGAAGACGGCCGGGTGGTCTTGGCCGAGTGAAGACAACCGGGTGTTCTTGACCGAGTGAAGATAACCGGGTGATTTTGGCCGAGTGAAGATGGCCGGGTGGTCTTGGCCGGGTGAAGACAACCGGGTGATTTTGGCCGAGTGAAGATGGCCGGATGGTCTTGGCCGGATGAAGACAACCGGGTGGTCTTGGCCGGGTGAAGACAACCGGGTGATTTTGGCCGAGTGAAGATGACCGGGTGGTCTTGGTCGGGTGAAGATGACCGGGTGGTCTTCTTTTTTGGCCGACCGGGTGGTCTTGGCCGGGTGAAAAATGACCGGGTGGTCTTCTTTTTTGCTCTCGGGGTGTTATTTACACCATGTGAAATAATGGCATAACAGTATGCTTTCTACGAAGTGATAATGTTTGAGACAATGGAGAAAAAGAATAATGGGATATTGCTATTGGCCATAGCTTCGTTACACTTGATAAGCAATTTATTCCAATTTTGTATCTCTTGCAAGACCTTTTGAGAGCGTCAAACGCTCTCAAATTTCCATTGATAAAAACTTGTGATTAAATACCGTGGATTATTAATAAATTGCAACAAATAGTTGAGTTCGTGAATATATTGAAATTATAATTTCTTATTTTATTTTTATTTATATATGTTCTAAACTATTTTGTATTTCGTTGTACTCATTTAAGCATTTAATGTGAGCCTGTGCAATGTGTTTGTTCAAAATTTAATTATAATTTTGTATAAGATATATATCCAGACATGATTAGATATCCTTGTTTATCTTTTTCTAATAAAAGTAGATTTGTTCACTAATGAATTGCTCGAGTCTTACTGTAAGTAAACTATTTTCTAATCTACCACGTGCATAGCACGTGGAACATATGCTAGTATATATATCTCAATGAGAGTGCCGGGTCATTTAGAGAAATTCCCCACATCGAGAAGGTCATTTACGTCAATATAAACAAGACTCAAAAGCGCGGGAAAAAACACACAGACAAGAGTCTTAGCTCTTCTTCTTCTAAAAAAAAAGAAAAAAGAAAAAAGAAAAAAAGAGCTCAATCTCCTTTTCGGTCTACTATCAGGATTCGTTCTCGCGGAGGCAAGCGATGAACGCCGACGGACGGCGGCGGGACCGATGGGACCGCCGGGGCTCGAAGAAGCAGAAACTGATTCGCTCGGCCGAGGAAGAACTCGAAGCCAAATTAGGGTTTGATCTATTCTCGGAAGGCGACAAGAGGCTCGGATGGTTGCTGACTTTTGCCCCGGTAAGTTTAGCTTGATATGTAATTTGTTCGGCAATTGTAGTGTTCTGGTTAGTGGATGAGAAAGTGAAGGAAATGAATATTACTGAAACTGTGAGTTCTGAATATATATTTATATGTTTAAGGGTAAATTGAAGTTTTTTCTGGTAAAAAAAAATAGGTATATTTTGTTATTCAATTTTGGAGTTGGACTTGTTGTGTCCTCCTCGGTCAGTGAGAAAGTCAAGGAAGACAGTGACATGATTTGAAGGGAAGTGATTCCAGAAATTATGGGTTGCATCGATTTTGTAATTGCTCTTTAAATGCTCTGCAATCAAGTTGGTCATTCAGAAAGTCTAGAGGTTATCCAAGAAAAAGTAACATAAAGAAGTAATCGTTGTTTCAGTTTTAAGGTTTCTTATGACGTGAAATGGAAGTGGCTATATTTAGTTTGGTATATTATTTATTGGTTGCTTTCATGTTACATACCACGGGAAACAGAATTGTTTATTGACTGAGTCTAGGTTGTTGATTCAGCCTAAACCGATATTTGACTGCAATCATGAACTTGTAGATGTTGGAATATTTTTGTTCTTCAACGTGGAAGTATTATATTTTCTTATTGTTAGTTAAATGATGTGTCACTTCAATTTGTTAACTCATAAAATGTTGATACATAAAATGATAACAATTGAACTTTGTGCTGATTGATGGATACTCCTTGTGATTTTGCAGTCGTCAACTGAAGATCAAGAAACTCATAAAACCTATAGTTGTGTGGATCTGTATTTTGTTTCGCAGGTAAGTATTATTCATGGAAACTTACTCTGGGCTTTTATGATAATTAATCGCTTTTCAAAAATTTTAAATACTTTTTTATCCGCAGGATGGATCCTCTTTCAAAACTAAATACAAATTCCGTCCTTACTTTTATGCAGCCACAAAGGTAATTTGTATCGACTTCTTAGTTCTGTCATTCGATTTTCCATGTATTAGTTTATTCAGTACATCGTGTTCAAATTATTGTCATGGTGCTTATTTTATAGTGTTTGAGAGATGTTGGTTATTATAGCAATGTCGTCATTGATATTATTACAGGACCATTCAGAAATGGATGTGGAAGCATATTTGAGGCGCCGTTATGAAAGTGACATTGCTAACATTGAAATCGTGGAGAAGGAAGATCTTGATCTTGTAAGAAACTTTTTCATAACTAACCTTTAGGAGGGTATGATGTCTTAATGAAAGATATAAGTACACCGAGTTCGTTTAAATTGTTTTTACACCGGTGGTCAATGCTATTTGAATTTGAAGAACAAAGCTGCGTTGCACTGAAAAAAATGTCTTACTGATTTTAAAATATGTCCATTGGAATTCTAGCGAGTTGATTGAGAGTTTTAATCAATGAATGGCCCTTTGGTTACCAGCTTCTTGTAATGAATTTAGAAATAATTCCATGTCGGATCTAGTTAAGAATTTTGCTAGTGCACTTAAAATCTTGTGGCTGGCCTAGGTCGGGGATGAGGCAGTCCCTCTCTTTTGAGGCCGTTTCTGGTTCCCTTGCCTCAGGTCCAGTGCACTGTTTTTATGTTCTTCTGTTTTTATATTGTCAAGTACAACATCTTATTTATATAATATTTAATTTGTTTAAAAAAAGAAGGTCCACTACTACTCATGGTTGGAATCTTATATCTGTGAACATCCTTGGACAGAAAAATCATTTGTCTGGTTTACGCAAGTCCTACCTAAAGCTATCATTTGATAGCGTACAACAATTGATGAATGTGAAGAGTGATCTATTGCATGTTGTGGAAAGAAACCAATCAAAATCCGATGCTGCTGAAGCTTATGAGTTAATATTCACTGAGAAAAGGTATGTTTTCTCCCTTCTTTTAATGTTCTTTTTACCCAAAAAAAAAACAGCTACAACTTGTTCAAAGGTTATTGCTCTTGTATTCATATTATCTGAGGGTTTTGATTCAGAGAGCAAAGGCCCCAAGATTATCTAGATTATATTGTTGATCTGCGTGAATACGATGTCCCTTACCATGTTCGGTTCGCCATTGACAACGGTAAGTTTGTTAGTGTTGTATTTTGAATTATGTACTATCAACTGTTGAAATCAAAGTTCTGATCTTCTGCAACTTCTCATGCTTCCTAGATATCCGCTGTGGCCAATGGTATGATGTGAACGTCACTAGTAGTGATGTGACACTTGAGAGGAGAAAAGACCTTCTGCAGCGTGCTGAAGTCCATGTTTGTGCATTTGATATTGAAACCACAAAGCTTCCACTGAAGTTTCCGGATGCGGAATATGATTTAGTTATGATGATATCATACATGGTTGATGGGCAAGGTTACCTCATAATTAACAGAGAGGTAATTGTAACTTCTTTGAGACTCCTCTGCGTAGTTGAGCATTTCTAAATTCTGCATTAAAATAGATTCTTTTAGATTACTCTGTCTCTAAGATGATCGAGATCCAGATGTTAGTTTGAAGTTTAGTTCTTTGCTAACTTAGCTACCTTACACATTTGAAGTGTGTTGGTGATGACATAGAGGATCTAGAATACACCCCAAAACCAGAATATGAAGGGCATTTCAAGGTCTTTAATGTACAAAATGAGGTAACAAATTCTGTTTAGATGTGTTTTTACTTGTACTTTTTTGTTAATGTCATTTCTCGGTGATTTTAGATGACATCTGTATTAATAAAAGACTTGTCATCTTTCAGTTGGAACTTCTTCAAAAGTGGTTTGCCCATATGCGGGAGGTGAAACCTGGTATATATGTTACGTACAACGGCGATTTTTTTGACTGGCCATTTCTGGAAAGAAGAGCAGCTTATCATGGGTTAAAACTGAGTGATGTATGATACTGAACGTCTTTTAATTTAGTTATAGTATAAACTTAAGACTTTTCACTTGTTTTCTAATGCACAACACATTAAACTTGTAGACTAGAAATGATCGAAATGTTGCATTTGTGAGGTTTCAGATTTTGGATATCCCACTTTATAAAAGAGTGTCTGAGAGCTGGTGACTAAAGGTTCGATTATGGTCTCAGTTTTGTGGCTGGTTTTTCATCTAGTGTTCAGATTTATATCTGGAGATTCGGGCCAGTGTATACGGCTAGCGTTCGGTCTAGTTCCCCTTGGATACCCTCCGATTTACAAGTTTTGTGATTCTGTTGAGGCTTCTGCCTCTTTTATCAATAAAATTCTTTTGTTTATCATAAGTTTTTTAAAATTACCCGTATTCTCAGTTGACAGATGTTCTTTAAGGTAATGTTTATGACTCATGTCCTCATTGTACTGATTTAGCATTCAAGCCATTTCTTTATCTTGTGCCTTCGGGGGCTAGAGTCCTTTTATAAGACTGTTTCACATGTCTAAAGATTTAGTTTGCTTTTGCGAGTCCTGATCCTGTGTCTCTTTCCGAGTCCCCCTATATTTTGTGAATCTGGCTTTTGCCTTTGTTTATATAACGTGTTGCTGTTTTAAAAAAATATTTAGCTTGCTTTTGCATTCTGTGCACTGTGAGAAATTCTGCTTTCAGTTCGTGGGAAGAGTCTTGGATAATAAATAATGCCATTTCGTTTCTTCCAAAAACATATTGCCATTTCGTTAATTTATTTTTCTTTATTTCTTGTGAGCTTTCAGGAGGTTGGATTTCAGTGTGACAAAAATCAGGGTGAATGCCGTGCCAAATTTGCTTGTCATCTTGATTGCTATGCTTGGGTGAAGCGGGATAGTTATCTACCTCAGGGTAGCCAAGGCCTCAAGGTGCGTGTTTTAATTCCGACTTTGATTAATTTTTCTTTCCTTCCTACTTTATTGTCCTGGTTGAAAAGATTGTTAATTGTTTCCAAACAGCATGTTGAAACTGTGCTATATTGTTTTTTCTTGAATAATTTATTCATGCCCAGGCATTACTTATTGAGCCATTCTTCCAATTTGATTTGTACTCATTCCTTAGTGTATTTCAATAATTGCAAGTGTATACTGTTAAGTCAACTATTTAACTACCGTGCTTGCGAGTTTATACTGTTAAGTCTATTGCAGGCTGTCACAAAGGCAAAGTTAGGCTATGATCCTTTGGAGGTTAATCCCGAGGATATGGTTCGTTTTGCAAAGGAAAAGCCACAGGTATGAGTGCATATAGAACTAAGAGATATGAGTTTTGGAACTGTTATAACCTGTTCATGAAAATCATCATTTATTCCTTGATTGATGATTATACCTTCCGAAATTTTGAACCATTTCCTAATTTGATACGAAAAATTACGAGGTTGTGGTATGCAGCTTTGAGATAACAATGCTTTGCTTGGCTTTGATATTTGGTATCTCAAAAATTTTACTTATAGGGTTATGCATAAATTGACTTACCAAGATTTATTTTTAAAAAACAAATAAGGGCTTTATTCATTTCAAGTACACAGTGTAGAAAAATACACCGAATCGGGATGAAGCAAGGGACCCCCAGCAAGCGGACCGCACGTAAACCAATACATTGGCTTGACTTAAAATAGGGGGCCAAAAACTTGTTAAAAGTCAGCAGCCCAATCCCTTAACAAATTTGAAAACAAGAAAGCACTGAAAATCACTACAATTGGTATGAATCCAAAGGGCAATACAATGATTAAGGCCTTCTATAGTCACTAAAATCCCATTCCTCGTCCTCGAAATAGTTCTTGTTCCGTTTCCCCATAAACACCACACTGTAGCCAATCTGACTACCTTGAACGGGACAACCATTTTGAACTTAGACAGAAAGAAGCAACGATACATCAATTGTGGAAGGTCTAGAATCAACAATTAAAAATCTGGAGGAGACCCAGTCCCACTCACAAGAAGAACAATGATATTCCAAAAACAGGTGCTGAATGTCTTTCTTTGCGCATCTACACAGTGGACAGCATCTCGGGAGAAGGGTCCAATGGGGGTTACACTGCTGAACAATGTCTGTGGTGTTGACCTTGAGGAGAGCCAACCTCCATCCAAAAAATGAAACCTGTTTTTGGAACTTTTTAGTTTCGACTGCCAAACTGGTTCTATAAGGGGCACTACGGGGTCTGAAGACGAAGAAGCAATGTCCACATAGAGAGATTTAGTGGAGAAGCTCACCAAGTCGTTAAGCCAGATTCTTCGAATTGAAACCTTTCCAAAGGAGATCAGTTCCAATAAATGCATCAGCTCCGCATATTCTGTTGCTTCCCTATCCGAAAGGTTCCTAGGGAAATTAAAAATCCCAATCGACCTTTCCCATGAACTCATCCGATTTTAAGTCACTATAGAAGGCCAAGATGCGCACATTTTTGTTGTGTGGGGCAATTAAACAGTTCCAAATCATTTGATCATAAGAGATAATAAGGGCTGAAAGAGTATTCTGACCTTACCAAGTCGATTTTAGCTTAGTTGCAGAATGATGTAGTTTTTTTTTTGGAACATATCAATGCTCTTCTCCAATTTAATTTGGTTGCTACGAGACGTACTTCTTTTGAAAAACATTGACTGGTCACTTGACTTGCTGCTTCAACCCAATAAAAAACCCTTATATTATCTATACTATCATATCCAATCCCTTGCCCTTATATATATATATGTATATATATATATATATCGTGTTATATGTACTAAAAGTTTCCTTTTCTGTATTTTTACAGATGATGGCCTCATACTCTGTTTCTGATGCCGTTTCAACATATTTCTTGTATATGACTTATGTGCATCCCTTTATTTTCTCTCTGGCAACTATTATTCCAATGTCACCAGATGAGGTTCTGCGCAAAGGTAGTGGGACGCTCTGTGAAATGCTGCTCATGGTCCAGGTGGGTTTATATTAATGGACTCATGTATTATGTCACACGACCTTTATGCCTCCCTCTTTTCATGCAAATATCAATACTAAAGCTAATGTTTATCCTTTTCTCTGAAAGTAACTTTTTGTTTGTTTTTGAAGGCATATGAAGCCAACGTTATCTGTCCTAACAAGCACCAATCTGACCCAGAGAAATTCCATAATAATCGTCTTCTAGAAAGTGAGACGTACATCGGTGGTCATGTGGAATGTCTTGAAAGTGGAGTATTTAGGTCTGATATTCCCACTAGTTTTAAACTTGATCCGACTGCATACGAGGTGTGCTCTCTTTATCCACAATCAATCCTTTCCCGTGACCAACATTCCTTTCTGATTTCAAAATAGATGGGATTCGATCTTTTTCCCACTTACGAGCCTACTAGGTTCTAGGCTGTTCTAATTCCGTTTGTTGTTACAGTTAATATGTCGAATAATACATTGTAATTTTTCCCTTTTCAGCAATTAATCAGCAATCTTGATCGTGATCTGCAATATGCCATAGTAGTAGAGGGCAAGATGGACTTGGAATCAGTATCCAATTATGATGAAGTGAAGACTACAATTTTGGAAAAGGTACTGTTTGCTTCTACTTACCTATGATTACTTAACAATCGTTGCATGAGACTAACTCTGTAATACATATTCTGTATTTCAGTCGAGTACTGTTGGTCAAACTTAAGTCATTGCTCGAGCTAATTTACTCTAAATTCCTTAAGTAGGGCATTTATTGCAAAAAAATTGATCTTGTACTTTTTAACGTTTTACTTTGGGTTGAAAAAGAAACAAGATTATGTTAACAAAAAAATGAAGTATTACTTCTTAAGGCAACCAGTTATACTAAAAGAGATGACGAAGTCTCTATAAGAGACGGAAAAGGAACAGAGGGAAAACGTTCTTTTCTACCAGGTATAAAATGTAACCTCTATAGTTTGAGTAATGTCTTCCTCCCACTTTGCAGCTTAGTAGACTGCGAGATGACCCTGTACGCGAAGAATGTCCTCTTATTTATCACCTGGATGTAGCAGCAATGTATCCAAATATTATTTTGACAAACAGGCTGCAGGTATTCCAGTCAATATTTCATAGTTGCAATTTTCTCATAATCTAAATAATAAAGATGAGTTATAATTTTTTACGTGCAATGATGTTCCTGCTTTTTTCTGCTGTTCTGCTGTCAGAAATTGCATCTGCTTAGTGATGGATATGGGTTCTGTAGAAAACACTAATTTATTTTGAAATGAGTTGCTCAATAGCACATAACAAGTACTTATGGTTCAAAATTAGTTGCATTAGAAAATCCATAGACCAATCTTGCCAAATACATACTGTAATGTGTATTCCTGGCTTATCAAACAACAAAAAATTTGCACAGTGTTATTCAATTACTATATTATAAATTTATTTGTTGCAGCCTTCTTCTGTAGTTACAGACGAGATTTGCACTGCTTGTGATTTCAATCGGCCAGGGAAAACTTGTCTTCGGAAGCTTGAATGGGTTTGGCGTGGAGAAACTTACACGGCAAAGAAAAGGTTTCCTTTGATTTTTGTTGCTTTTATGTTGCAAGCATCTACGAATTTCTTGTCCAGAAGGTTAATGTACTTGGGTGTGTCAGCGTGTGAACTAATAGTCGACTGTGTTTGAATCCTTATAGTGATTACTACCATCTGAAGAAGCAAATCGAGTCTGAATTTGTGGACGGCAGTAGTGTACAGTTAGCAAAACCTTTTCTTGACCTAACTAAGATAGAGCAGCAGACGAGACTGAAAGATCGCCTTAAAAAATACTGTCAGAAGGTACTTTCTTGGGATCTCTTTGTTAATTATATCTTTCTTAATGATGTGCGAACCATTTTTCCTGGATATGGAAGGCATATAAACGAGTACTGGACAAGCCAGTTTCTGAGCTCCGAGAAGCAGGAATCTGCATGAGGGAAAACTCATTCTATATCGACACTGTTCGGAGGTGAGAAATTTATGCCAACTATGAAAAATTTAGATGTTAAATTGTCATTAAGATATGCACTGGTTGGAGTTTCGGAGTGTAGACTATTCTCTAAATCCGTCGCTCTCTTAGGAATCAATTGAGCCACTTACCTTTATCTCCACTTGTCTTGGCAGCTTTCGAGATAGAAGATACGAATACAAAGGACTTAATAAGGTCTGGAAGGGAAAGTTATCTGAAGCCAAATCTACCGGGAATTTGATAAAAATTCAGGAAGCACAAGTATGTAGTGTTTTACTTTTATACTTAAGTGCGTCTGTTCTTTGCCTGAAGGGGTATTTATCACTTGGTCTGTACTTTTATGTCTTGGGGTCATTGTATGTTTCTGTATATTTCCAGGACATGGTGGTTCTTTATGATTCATTGCAACTGGCGCATAAGTGCATTCTCAATTCCTTTTATGGATATGTCATGCGCAAGTGAGTTTTATTTACTTCCTCTTGTTTTCCATCCCATTTCAATCTCGTCAGTTGCGTTTTTTTTTTTTTTTTTATAAATAATTTTGACCTCTGTTGATGTCCCTGTTCTATCAGGGGTGCAAGATGGTATTCTATGGAAATGGCTGGAGTTGTCACATACACTGGAGCAAAAATTATTCAGAATGCTCGTCTGCTAGTCGAAAAGATTGGCAAGCCACTGGAGTTGGATACAGATGGTATATGGTGCACCCTTCCTGGATCTTTTCCAGAGAACTTTACTTTCAAAACCAAGTATGTACAAAGAGATCACTCGAATTTATTATCATAGCACCAACCTGTTAGCCGTAGCCGGTGTTGACATTGCAGCACAACCTATATTCATTTGCATGCAATGACTTGAGGATAGTTATATGGCCAATTTTGATTGAAGAGTTGCTTAGTATTATGTATATCTGCTGACTTCGTTGACAAATATCAGAGACTCGAAGAAGAAGCTGACCATCTCATATCCGTGTGTTATGCTAAATGTCGATGTGGCAAGAAACAACACAAATGATCAGTACCAGGTCAAATAGTAATTTTTTTTTCTTTTCATTATTTGTGTTTACTGATATGTTGCTATTGAGTTTTGCTAAACTTCACAGTACGATGCTATGTGGCTGACACTGATAGAATCTCTTTCTAAATCGTTTTCACTGCTCTTACCAGACTCTCTCAGATCCTGTGACAAAATCTTATACAACTCATAGTGAATGCTCAATTGAATTTGAAGTGGATGGACCATATAAGGTGATGTGGCCGTCTAAGTGATGATATCTCAATTCTTGAGCTTCATGTAGCTTATTACCTTAATATTTCTATAATCGATGCAGGCAATGATCATCCCTGCTTCAAAGGAGGAGGGAATCTTGATTAAGAAGCGATATGCAGTTTTCAATGATGATGGGACCCTTGCTGAGCTTAAAGGTTTTGAGATCAAGCGTAGAGGTGAACTGAAGCTCATAAAAGTTTTTCAGGTACCCTCCCTCCACTTTCAACTGTTGTATGTGCTTTTACGGAATGGCCATCAACTGAGAGTTATCACCTCCTCTTTGTTTCTGGTGCTTGCGGCCAAACATCTGTCTTTAGTGTCTCTGCAGTTTTATATTTTTATGTTTATAACTTCATGCTTCTTCTTGTCACATTCAGTAGCTGGAGGATTCCTTTGTTTATTGCATGTTAGTGCCATTTAAGAAAAGCTCTTTCTTAATATTACATTTGGGATGTAGGCTTTTTTCTTCTTGTTCTGAGTTTAAGTCTTTTTCTTTGGCTGATTTGGCTAGGGATTGGTCCAGTGGCTTGTAACGGTCTGTTTTCGGGTTTTATGTTTTCTTTCGCTTTAGTTTTCTGAACTCTTTTGTTTTGTACTTCGGCTATGCCGTGATGAATGAATAAAGTCCCGATGTTTCTTTTAAAAAAAATATATTACATTTGGGATGAGTTTCTATATATTTTTCACTTTTGACCAAAAAATGAATTCTGAAAGAAGATGGATTACCTGTAAAACTTTCCAAGAAAACATTTTGATGTGTTCATTTTTTTTTGACGGCCGAGTGTTGGCTTTGGGAGCTGGGGTGGCGTGTACGACTAGCGCTCGTTCGGTTTCCTTTAGCCTGTCTTCACTTTAACTCCTCACGGCCTTGTCGTTTTTTAATAAAATAATACCAGTGTTTCTGTAAAAAAAAAAAATGCATCATATATCGATTGCTTGGGAATAAATAATTTTTGTGGACAAACATCTCTAGTTCTGAATGCAAATACAGACTTGAATTATTAAAACTAGTACCAACTAACTACTCGATTCTATACACATCATTTTTCATATGCTTATGAAGTTCTATATATTATGTATCTACATACCATTTTCATTTGCAGGCTGAGCTTTTTGACAAGTTCTTGCATGGCTCAACCTTAGAGGAGTGCTATTCAGCTGTCGCTGCTGTTGCTAACCGCTGGCTTGATCTTCTTGATGTATGTAAAAAATAGTTATTCGTGATGCTATTTTCCCCATTAGTTGAAGTCAGGCAAATAAATAATTACTTCCTTCCACAGAATCAAGGAAAGGATATTGCAGACAGCGAGTTGCTTGATTATATATCAGAATCAAGCACAATGAGCAAGTCCCTAGCAGATTACGGTGAGCAGAAGTCCTGTGCGGTGACTACTGCAAGACGGCTGGCTGATTTTCTTGGTGACGCAATGGTCAAAGATAAAGGGCTTCGTTGTCAGTATATAGTTGCATGCGAACCAAATGTAATCTCCTCTTACGACTAAATCCTTATGTCAAACTGTCATAAATTTCATTAATGCTGTGAAACCATGATGAATAGCACATAGCTCCATAGAAAGAGAAAAAATGCCCTGACCGCAAAGCATTAACTCAGTATGGCTATATAGAGCCACACGGTTTCAAATTTTCATTTCAGAAATTCGTATTCATTTACAGACTTTTAATAATCACATTTAAACTTGAGTAGGGGACACCTGTGAGCGAGCGTGCAGTTCCAGTAGCAATATTTGAAACGGATGCTGGTAAGGTTTCTGATCCAGATGTCTTTTTATTCTTCTCTTTTTATTTGGGGTTTTTACAATAAACTGGCATGTGCTTGCATTCAGAAATAATGAAGTTTTACGTGCGGAAATGGTGCAAGTTCTCATCAGATGCGGGGATTCGGTCCATTATTGATTGGTCATATTACAAGCAGCGACTTAGTTCAGCAATCCAAAAAATCGTCACCATACCAGCTGCCATGCAAAAGGTTTGGCTGCCTGAACTGTTACTCGTTGAATGCTCAATTTTCATGAGCTCTTTTAGCTTTTATCACTTGGATGTGCCTTCCTTCCTGTACCTACTACGTTATAGACCACAACTAGTCATGAACTTTAGCAACTTTTTATCTGATCGTGTCTGTCCTTTAGGTTGCAAATCCTGTTCCTAGGGTTGCTCATCCTGATTGGCTGCATAAAAAGGTTCGTGAGAAGGATGACAAATTTCGGCAACAAAATTTAGCTGATATGTTTAGTTCTATGAGGAGCAAGGATTTGTTGAAAAGGAATGAAAATGACACTGGAATGGTTAATGCGGGAGATAATGAAATAATTGAAGATATTGAAGACTTCCAAAATCAAACTGGTACCAAGAGGGGACCGAGACCAGTTGTTCGGAGTTACGAAGTTAATAACAACCACATTTCAGTTGAGAAGTCGGCACAAAAGGATCAGCAACAAGCAGATAGTGATGAAAAAGGGGATCAATCCCAAAATATGGTTTGTTCTGAGAACATTGATAAAGATGTGGATTATCAAGGTTGGCTTGAAATGAAAAAGAGAAAGTGGAAAGATACTCTGAACATGAGGAAGAAGCAAAGGTACGGTACATAATTCACTTTAAATAAATGACTCGTGGCAGTTTCAAATTACCATTGAGCACATACTAAGGTTGTTGAACGATTAATCTGGATTACCTTGCTTAATATATAAAATAGAACAACTGTACTAATCGGATAAGATTATGACATAACATGCAATAAATGTCATATTTCCCCATTGCAGGAAATTTTGTATGCACACAAAAGTTGTTATGTATTTTGGTTTATGACATAACAACGCACATTGGTGTACACTTACAGATTAGGCAACACAACCGGTCCACGCAATGGTACTGGTCTTACACCAGCCAGTCAAGCAGGACGCCGTAAAGAACCCCAGGGGGGAGCAGGTGTTAGCTCATATTTTAAGAGACAAGAAGTAGCCCTGACACGTAGTCACTGGCAGGTAATTAAGTATACATGAAGTCCAAAAAAGTGGCCAGAGTTTATTCCATTATGACTTGTGTCGGCTTAGAACCATCCCTTGATTTCCTTCCAGGTAGTACAGGTGGTTCCTACTTCACAGAGTGGCCAATTTTTTGCATGGATTATAGTAGAAGGAATCATGCTTAAGATTCCGGTTTCTATTCCCAGAGTCTTTTACATCAATTCTAAATCCCCATTAGAAGAAAAACTTCAAGGAAGGCGAGTGAGCAAGATTCTTCCTCATGGAAGGCATAATTACAACCTTTACGAGGTAATTGTAGTGCTGCTGTTGTTATGTGACAATTGTGCTCCCTGTAGACCGGTAAGCTTTCTTGATATAATGGTAACCGAGGCTTGATTATCTGTTCCTGCATGAATATGAGCAGGTTGTGATTGATGAGGGTCAATTTAAAACAGAAAGCAAAAACCTTACGGCCCTTCTTGCAGATCCAGAAGTTGAGGTCAGTATGTCTGTTGTACACCAGAATGTATCAAAATATAGAGCTAGTATTTTAAAACTAAAGTTTGTTGCAACTAGCCATTTCACCAGCTCCTTTTAAGATTCAGCCCAAGTTTCATTTTATTAAAAAAATAGCCCATCAGAACCGCAATAAATTAAATTAACTAAGAGAGTTAATTAATTTACTACGGACTTGGTGGACTATGTTTTTAATATAATGAAACTTGGACTACTGTTTAAAAGGAGGATGAGTTATTGGGCTACTGGCCTATTTGCCCCATTTTAAATTGTTTTGCATGAAACTATGCAGAGAAAAAAAAAAGTGATTTTCCTTTATACATAACAAATTCTAGTGGATGTATACAACATGCCTGAAACTTTATGTGTTCTTGACTTTAAACGGTAAAATACTCTAGTAATTTTTTTTTAAAATATAGTTTTCTTAATTTAATTTGATTCTAGTTTCTAACCTTTTCTACGTGAAACTCCAGTTCTGTATAAGAGTATAAAGGTTAGATATCCTCAGTTATCGTGTACATATATGAGTTTCGAATTTTGTTTCACAATGCAAGCTATGAGGAGATAATTTACAAATCACACAAACTTCTTCTATAAAGCAATTTTTTTATTTTTATTTTTATTTTTTATTTATTTTTATTTTTTATTTTTTATATGCTAGATGATTTTTACTTTGGACCATTATAGTAACATAGAATAAGAAGTTGACTGAAAATTCTTTTAAATTGTTTGATCAGGGCATCTATGAAACGAAGATATCATTAGAATTTAATGCCGTCACACAGATTGGCTGTGTATGTAAGGTGGATAAAACTGCTAAGAAGAGAAATATCCAAGATTCCTGGAATCTGAGTGAACTGCAGATGAAAACTACAACTGAATGCTCATATTTGGATCATTCCCTCTCGTTCTTTTACTTGTATCATAGGTAATTTTCACTTTGCCAATTAGATCATTAAAACTTTGCATCACCATCTAACCCATATTTCCATATTTAACTGGGATTTTGAAGCATATATTCTGCTTAGATTTTTTTAAAATTATTCAAGTTAATTTATTTATTTATTTTTTTTATATATTTTATTTTTATTTTTATGTGAGCACTTGACAAATGCTCCTACCGTCTCCTTTTTCTGCATTTTATATTACTCATGATGTATACGCTTGGAATTCCTAATACAAATTGTCTTATTAATTTTAGCATCTCCGAAGGCCGTGCTATGTTTGTTGTCTACCTTCCTGGTTCTAAAACAATATCAGTGGTGGCTGTGAATCCTTATCAGAATAAAGATCTGTCATCATCTATTCTGGAAAAGCAATTTCGTGATGCATGCCAAGCATTGTCTGTTGAACCACCTCTACCTAGGAATGATTTCACATTCAAGGTCAGCCTTTTGGATTCTTAGTTGCTCATTGCTTTCCTATGATTTTCAGTAGAAGCAGGCTCATCTTTTTTTATTCTAAAAATTTCCTGTACTGGAATGATTTCAGGTGGAATATGTTGGATACCTGAAGGATGCAGAAAATATATTGCAAAGAACAATTAATCAGCACAGGTCTTTTTATGTCACACTTTACTTTTTGTCAATCACAGCTTCAGTATGTTTTAAGCTACTTCTTAAATGGTTATGTGTTTGTGGGCAGTCAACGTTTTAAAATGAAACTATAAGAGTCTTGAAAGCCTGGTTTTGAGGGCAGTTATCGTCATTTTTTTTTTTTTTTTTTTTTTTTTTTTTTTTACCAATGTTGCGACATATATGTATAATCATCTATATTATTTATCTTTTTTCCCTAATTTTTTTACAGACAAGAACATAATGGTCCTACAGTAGCTGTTATTGAATGCCCAAATGTTCAATCACTGAAGATGGGTGTTCGAATTCTGGATGAGTTCCCATGTGTAAAAGTTCCCTCCAATGCCCGTGATTGTCAATATCAGGTGCTGATTCTGAACCTAATAGCTTTATGAGAACATTCGTTACAATATTTTTTTTTTCCTTCGCTACTATAATGCATACGATTTAATTCTATTTGTTATAATACTTTATGTAGGCTCTTGGATGGCAACAAGTTGCTGCAAGAGTTGGAATGCAACGGTGTGCTGCATCATCCCAGTGGTTGAAAGAGAGAATTTCTTTATGCAGATACGCCCACGTAATGCCTTAATTTCTCAGTGTTTTTATTTCTTCCTTTTATAATGTGATACACACTGGTTTGGGCTTTGGTACGAATACTGGTTTCTCAAATTTGACGTGCAGGTACCATTAGGAAATTTTGAACTCGATTGGCTTATATATACAGCAGATGTCATCTTTTCAAGAGCACTCCGTGACCAGCAACAGGTTTTTGTTCTTGTTTTGTGGTTTTTATGAGTTTAAAATATTAAGGTCATTTATTGTGTATTCTCCACTTGAATGGATATTCCTTTGATGTATGATATGCTGTTAGAGGAATGTCATAAATATGCATGTAAAAAGTACACGATTCGATAAATTTAATGATTTTACTGTAATTAGACGAACAATATTTGATGTTCTAGCATTTTGCCTAAACCATAAATTTGGTGTTCTATATAATCTCTTGTCTTCATTTCTTCTTTTTTCTGTCAAAGTGTCTAATCTTTTTGTTATTCATTTTTAACAGGTGCTCTGGATATCTGATGATGGAATTCCAGATCTAGGAGGCATTAATGAAGAAGACGCATGTTTCGCAGACGAGGTTAGTTTTGGGAATGTATATGGCTCGGGAATGTAGAGTAATTACTAATTCTGCATTCTTAATCCAATTTTGGTTTTAATATGTTTTGTGATAACCCAGTCGCGGTTGATTTTCCATATCAGGTCAGTCAACCCATTCTTACGTATCCTGGAGCATATAGAAAAGTCACTGTGGAGCTGAAGGTTTTATAATATTTTTTAGTCCTATTTGTCACATTCTCATTGTGTAAATTTTGGGTATTTGTACTGAATGTCATATATGTTGCTGTGAAGATTCATCATCTGGCTGTAGACGCTCTTTTGAAAAGCAATCAAGTGAATGAAATGGAAGGAGGTGCTTTGCTAGGATTTGAACCAGATATCAACTCTGGAGCGTCTACGTCTGCTGGAGAAGGAAGCTATGATGAAGCTACATCATGTGCACCTGCTTTTCGTGTTCTAAAGCAGTTGATTCAGAGGTGCCTTACAGATGCAGTGACATCAGGGAATGTGTACGCAGATTCGCTATTGCAACATCTATATCGTTGGCTTTGCAGGTATCTGTGTCTTGCTTCTTTATAGCTTTGTTTCAAGATTTATGCATCAGATCTCACCCCTATCTCCGAGCCCCGTTGTCACCAGGCTGAACTCATGTTTATGTTTCCTTTGGAATGTTGCAGCCCTCAGTCAAAACTTCACGACCCAGCTCTGCACCGTCTACTTCACAAGGTATATGGATGTTTATTTCTACAAGGCACGGAGCCTTATCTAATCTCTAGTTTTTACATTTTAGAATATGATGCTGTTCTACTACAAATTTTGTCCTGATAATAAGTTTTCACACTTCCAGTGGTTAGTTCTTGGATCTATTCAACCTGAAATAAAATATGAAATCAAGCCAAGATACCAGGGGCTAAGAGATCCCGATACACTAGTATGAACTTGTATAAATATGACCCAGTGAAGCACACTGTAAATGCTTTTTTTGTGTACTACCTGGTTTAGTCTGGATGTCTGAGCTCACTAAGTATTGTACCACGGTTAACTCAATGGTTTTGTGTATAATGTCTGACTGCAGGTCATGAAAAAAGTATTTGCACTTTTGTTGGGAGAGTTGCGCAAATTGGGTGCCACTATAATATTTGCAAACTTTTCAAAGGTTATTATAGACACAGGGAAATTCGATCTACCTGCAGCCAAAGCTTACTGTGATAGCTTACTTAAAGCTATGCAAGCAAGGTTTGTTTCACTCTTGAGGATTAAGCCTCTGGTAGATTTACATTAAAAAAATTGTGGCCACTGGGAGAGTCTCCCGATTTAACTGCCAGCGCCTCGTGGACTTAGTTGGGCGAAGCCCGCATAGCTGCAGTTATAAAAATAAAAAAAACGTACTGTGTTCATTGGATTATTCATCGGATTTGTTGAGAACAAGTACCATGGAAATAGAGTAGGATCAAAAGAATGAAATTTGTTGTTTTAACTAATAGTCATGCAACGGTAGGATGTTTAGAAATCCTTGGAGGTCAAGTTTCCAGTGTTAGATGAGTTCTTTAGTGGGGTCAAATGCAAAGACCTCTGTTATATATTTATCAAGTTCTTTGTAACTTATTATATTTTTCTTTTTGTTCTTTCAGAGACCTATTTGAATGGATCGAACTTGAACCATTACAGTTCTGGCATTCATTGCTTTTTATGGATCAGGTATGTCATCACTTTACTCTTTCTCAAGTTTTAGCATATTCAAGTTTAGTTAATTTGCGTTGAAGAATAATCTGATTGTGGAGTTCAGATTTTGTATAGGTGCACAAGTTAGTTGAAGAAACTAGAATATGAAAAAATAAAAAAGTACTCCTGAATTTTTAGCAACACTTGTAATATTATTCCCTATTTCGTTTAAAGTTATCAGTTTGTATTCCTGATTTTTTTTTTTTTTTACTGTGATAGTACAACTATGGTGGAATTCCAGTTAAAACTGAATCTGACGATGATCCTAAAGGGGTAATCATATCAAGCTGGAATATAGCAGAGTACTTACCCAAAGAAATTCAGGTAACTTGCCTGTTACAATCACGTGGTAATGGCATGAATCTGAACTTGTACTGAAAGTGGGTCTTTTGCAGAATTATTTTGAAGTCACTGTCTCCGAATTTCTTACTATACCCTGGGACTATGCCCAAGCGCAAGTTGCAGCCAGAACGTCTTTGCATGATGGAACTTCATGCACGCCATCAATTACTGTCGGAGCAGCTGAGAGTTTTGAATCTCATTTGATGGAACATCTTAGAGGAAAGGTACAAAATGAAGCTAGATGATATTTGGCTTCTTGCTTCTCTTTTGATGTGCTTTAGTTCCAATGGCATTGACTCCTATAATTTGGTTCTTCAGATAAGTTCGCACTTCACTGTTAAGCTCCTGGGAAACATTCGTGATATTCTTCGTAAGAAGGAAATAAATAAGGTAGAGGATGAAAGCGAAGCGTCCGCAGAGATGTCTCGGCTCTCTGGTAACGTCAAGAAAGGAGATGCGACACTGGAGTTCATCAAGCACGTTTGTGCTGTTCTTGCCCTAGATCAGAATGTTCAGCACGATGTCCTGGTAATCATTAATACTCAGCATATACAGTAGTTTAAACTGTTTTTATCTATTACTTTTCGTGCGTCTTTGCTATGTTACATCTGCTTCCTAACTCAACAGGTAATGAGAAAGAATCTGCTAAAATATGTGCACGTAAGGGAGTTTGCTCCAGAAGCCCAATTCACCAATCCGTGCCCGTCTTTCGTCTTGCCAAACGTCATTTGCAGGTATCAATTTCACCGAGTTTCGTGCATTTTTTTTTTTTTTTTTTTAGAAGTGATAATGATTGTTTTCCTTCCTTGTATGGATAGCTACTGTAATGACTGTAGAGACCTGGACTTGTGCCGGGACACGGCTCTCCTTGCGGAGGAGTGGCGGTGCGGTGTGGCTCAGTGCGGGCAGCCGTACGATAGGGAAGCGATGGAGAACGCTCTGCTTCAGATCGTGCGGCAGAGAGAGCGTCTGTACCACCTTCAGGATCTGGTGTGCATGCGGTGCAGGCAGGTCAAGGCCGCCCATTTGGCCGAGCAATGTGCCTGTGCCGGCTCCTACAGATGCAAGGAAGACGTCTCCGAGTTCCGTCGAAAGATGAACATCTTTTTGACCATCGCCTCTCGCCAAAAATTTATGCTTCTCCAGGAAATCACTTCTTGGATATTAGGAGTTCAATAGCTCTCTCTCTCTATACACAAATTCCCTTCATTGCGGATACAGGGATTGGTCGATATCAGAAAAACTCACAAGGCTGTCCTGTCAATGTTGCCATAATTAGGTGGTTAAATTATCCAATTTTTTTTATATTTATTTCAAAGAGATTACACACACTGTAATTCATTGTATAAGGTCGTTGGTCTCAGTAGCATATAATGACTGACCTAACTGGATTTGTAATCATTCATGATAAGCATTCGTTCAAATGATGCAGTCGCTAATCAATATCCCTCTCCTCTCCTGTCACGTCCTTGCGCTTTTTCTTGACATTCGTTATTTTATTTAATATATATATATTTTTTATTTTTTTTATATATATAAAGTTACAACGGAAACTGCTGATGTGTAGAATACATCCAAGGCAATGAAAAGAACGCCCCATAGCTAACTAACATTTTCTCAGTAAACAGTGACTGAGCATTTTTAGAGTAATATTTAAATTTTTGGTTTTGCTTGGAGTTGCTATTTGCAGATATGGAGTTTCACCAGGACCATTTTCGTTTGGGGGCAGAGTCCACAACTGGCTCGTTGCTCTTCCTCGTCTCCATTCCCTGCTTTAAAGATTCCAGTCTCTTCCTGCAAAAATATTACATTTCCTAGTAAAGAACAGATTCCAAAACATTTATAAAGATTCGGCTAGTCACTGCACTAATCATACGCGTCTGATATATAAAAAATGCATGAATGTGTTGGATCGACATACTTAGAATCTGTAAGACGACCATGCAAACTCCATCTTTGGCGATAACCCTCCACACCTTCCATTCCACTAGCGAGAATTAAGTGCCTGAAGAATGAAATTAAAACCATGCGATCAGTTCTTAGAGCGATAATCTCATTATACATAAGATACTATATGTGAACAAGTCCTCACGGAAGTTTAAGAAAATAGATATGCATTGATGACCGACTCATTTTTTCCTCAACAAATGTATGCTATTTCTCTTCCAGAAATGTATGCTTATTCCCTCCATTTTCGTACTTCTAAAAAAAAGTATGAAATTCTGATTTCATAGCATTACCTCTCTAGCTTTGTGATATCTGATTCAAGTTGACCAGCCCTTTCCTTAGCTTGATCTAACGGCATTGATAGCCCCAACTTGTGCTCACTTTCCTCGAGACGTTTTCTTAATTCTACATCCTAAAATAATTTTGTTCATGAAGGAATGTAAACAAATATGCAAGGAACCGATACAAGCCTCGAGCAAAATGATAGCCAGACAAATGAATGGGGCAAACAGTCTCACCCTTCTTTCAGCACATTCCTGGTAAAGTGAAATCTCGTTTTGACAAAATGGCTCAAGGTCATTAACTTGCAGGCCTATACGATGTGACATTATAATCAATATGACTGGTGCGCTTCACACTCGAAATGAAAACTTAATCTGAAACTGAACAAGGATAACAACACGACTTGCTATGGAAGTGGAAGTATTGCATTGCTTTCATGGAGAACTTGACTACTAACTATTCATCCGTATCTAAAACCAGTTAAAGAACTGATTTGAAATCATACAAACTATAGTTTTCCCTTCAAAGGGAATCCCAAAACCTCGATGTGTATACAGATGACAAATTTAAAATGGACAGGCTTAGGGGGGGAAAGATTTTCACACATTTGTAAGTTCGGTCCCCATTTACCAGAGATAGCAATTTCCATGTCACTACTTATTTTGACCCTAAGACTAGCATCAACATCACCCTATGAGAGCAATGCTTCATAAATGTAGTCTTGTCTAGGGATCGGACAAGCTCTTTGTAATTTCAGTTTCCGGATTGTGTTTTTGAGCGCCCATGTGGCATGTTCGACTAGCACTCGCTCAAGCTCTCTCTCACCGTCCCTATAGTCAGGCATTGTAATTTCCCGGCATTGCCGTTATTGATAAAAATTCTAATATTTTTTTTTAAAATTCTTTTTGTTGAATAGAATCCATATTCGCCTAGATCAGGCATTGATTCCACAGTAAGTAAAAAGACAAGCTGTGAAGTCTGACTTTGGGAAAAGTTCACAGATTCAACTCTTAGGAGTAGTTAAATTTGATGTACTAGGGTCAGGTTTTAGGTTTTCTTGAGCTCTTTTTTCTCTCCTGTAATTTTGTTTTCCTTCAGCAGTAAAAGTTTGTCCTTATTTATTTATATTTTTTTTAGAGGTTTGGTGGGGGAAAACAAAATTCAAATTACAGTAGGAACTTTAGGGAAACAAAACTTACACAAGAATAAAGTTCTCAATAACCCATCACACAATTCAACACCTTCAGTGACATGAGAAGCAATCTCCGGCGGAATAATTGGTGACGGCGGTCCCTTCATCAGATCATCACCAACCAAAAGAGTTTCCTCAATCATCGGTTGAGAATCGACTGCAATCCACGTATTCCATTAAAGAATTTAAACTTCAAAGCATGTACAGAGAGTGGAAACTTTTGATCATAAAATTTAAGTAATGGGTCATAATATAAATACAAAGATGAACTGTTCTCATAAGTACAGTGGTCCTTTCCACATACTAAAAAGAACATTATTCTTGACAAACAAAAAACTAAACAAGCTTTATCGGACTCTGAGACAACAAAAAAGAAACAAACTGTGTACATATTTCACAGACATATGATATACTTAAGAAGTAGCTACATACCATCCATGGTTCGGTTTCAAACTCCGATTAGAAGCCCTAATACAAGACGAAACACTGCCTATCAAATCCAAACCTGCGAGCTGGAAAACCAAGCAGAAGATTAGGAACGGCGAGAAGAACATTATCGATGGGAATAACAAACTCATTGAACACCACTTTGCAGATTTGGACTTGGTAGAAAAGACTCCTTTTTTTCATTTACGTTTATTCAGTTTCAACTTTTTCAACTAAGAAAAACGCTAAAAGACTAAAACATCCTTTTCTTTTTTTCCCTGAACTTCTAACTCAAAATCCACGACAAAACCCCTCAAAATCCAAATACACGAACAAAAGCCATCCTCTAAAGCCCTAACATCAGGGACCCTGGAATGCACTGCTTGGTATATCTTCGTTAACCTTTGCCAAAAACACACAACAATTATATATTTTCGCAATGAAATGGGGAATTCAAGCAATACTAATCAACAGGTCAACAAAATAAAAACTGAAAGTAAAGAAATTAAGAAGCAATATAATAGTTTGAACTTTGAACATCACCTGACGATGAGACGGTGCGATACGGTGGGAGAAGGCGACAAGCGACGGTGGCTGACGTGCGAGCAGTTGGGAGCGACGGCGAGAGGGACTGTGTGTTTACTAATCGTAGTAGATGAAAGCGGTATGTTACTTGTTTTTATTTATTTATTTAATTATATTTTTGGGCTAAAAATAGCCAAATTAACTCGAGACTAGTCCATGTTTCATTTTATTAAGTAAATGACACAACTTTAATAGACTACCTAAATTATCCCTATCATCCACAAACTTTCTTAACCCTAACTCTTTCCCTCTCACCGCCGTCCCAAACCTCTCCGACGACGACTCCTCCACCACATCCGCCACCGCCACGCCCTCCTGCTCTGGGATCTCGAAGCTCCGCCGAGTCCAAAGACTTGATTTCTCGCATAACCATTTCACCGACGAGATTCCGGCGACCGAGCTCGCTCGTCTCCCTAGACTGCTGACTCTCCGTCTCGAGTCGAACCGGTTCGACGGAGGCCTCGACGAATACTCGACGCAGAAAAAGAAGAAGAGAAAGAAAAATCTCTGATTTTGTTGATTCACTGTAAATTCGCGAATAGGTTAATTTAATTAACGTACTGTAGTGAGTTAGGTTAATTAATTAACTGATTCGTGAAAGATTTGAAATTCACAAAAAATTACAAAAATAAGAACTTGTTAATTGATATTCAAAACATTCAATTAATTAACCTAATTCCTAATTCAATCATTTAGTAAATTAACTTTACTCACAAAAAAAATCAGAACATAAGCTAATATTCAACCAATAAGTTGATTAATTAACCTAACTCACTCCAGTACGTTAATTAAATTAACCTATTTGCGAAGGGAGTAAAGGCATTATGGTCTGAGCCGAATATATGAACTATTTGCTTAATAAAATAAAACTGGAGTTATTCCCCCAATAAAAATGACAAACTTGACTACTTACAACAAATTTCACATTTTTTAAACCGACGGACCAGTAACAGTATTGTCTCTAATTAGAAAGCCACTCATTAACTTGATTTGATGATATTCATCATTGACAGGTACCCGGTTTGAACCGCTTAAGAATGTAATTCGTTGTATCAGGCAAAAGGCACAGAAGTATTTAATATTCACTTATCCTATTATTGTTTACAATATTATAAAGAATAAAAGACAGAATTGCCCCCTAAACTATAGTGGTGACGAGAATACACTACCTGTAATATAAAATCGACTGTGTTACTCCTCAATATCACAGTTTGTAATAGTTTTGGGTCTTCCGTGTATTTTAACTCCCAAACTTCAGTTAAGTCATCACGTTTTGATCACGTGATATTCATTTTACGTTTTTACCCTTATTTTAGTCTAATACTCGTGTGAATGTCGAAATTGGTTTGAAAATAGGGATAAGAAAATTCTAAGAATATCGTTCGTCATTCCTAAATCGTTTTCAGAACTTTAGGGTTTGGTTTGAATCGATTACCCAGAGAGCTGTCCGATCGATCCTCCGCTCGAAATAGCTTTGCCTTTGAATCGATTACCCAAATCGTGTCTTAGTGTCCGACTCGTGATGGATACTCACAGCAGCAGCCCAAGTCGCAAAAAATCACCTGTCAATGATGACCTGCGACAGCGAAGATGTTTTTGTGGTCGGAGTAGTGTCGAATGGACGTCGTGGACAAAAGATAATCCCGGACGGCGGTTTTTTGGATGTCCTCTGTATAAGGTTTGTGATTGTGGATTTTTATCTGCCATTAAGGTTGTTAATTTCTTTCTAAATCGTTGGTTTATTGTTTTTGCAGAATAAGAACCTGAAATGTGGGTTTTTTGAATGGTTGGATCCTCCAATGTGTTCACGATCGAAGCAAATCATCCCTGGGTTGTTGAAGAAAATCAACAGACTTGAAAACGATACCGAGTCTTTGTCGATTGAAGGCTCTGAAGATTATTGAGAAAATGGTCAATATTCAGATGTTGAGACTAGTGTTGTAATAAAATTGATAGCTACTGAATGTAAAAAATTGAAGTTGTTACTTGTTCTCATCGTTTTGCTTGTGGTAGTGATTTTGTTCAAGTAAATTGATAGCTACTGAGTGTAAATTGAAGTCCTGTTGTGTCTTTTTTGGAGTCTGTTTTAGTATGGCTAATTTCCTTGTTTTGTAACAACTTATTTTGAATTCTGTAATGTTGCACTGGCAGATTGAGTAAGTAATCAAGTTACCATGTTTCCATGTTTCATGAAGGACTTTATTTCTATACAAAAAAAGTTGCACAAAGCTGTAATAATGAGTAAAAGAATTCAAAGCATAAAAGTGTAGATAGCAGATTGATAAAGCATAAGAGACTTCTATTAACAACTTCAAAATACAGGCCAAAACAGCCTTGAAACATGTTTAAAATGCAGGTGAAAATGCTTCCCAAAATTAGTTGCACATTACAAAGTACACATAAAGACAATACACCTACATAAATTCAGAACAAAGTTTATAGGATTACACTTGTGCTTAAATAACCCTAACCAAAAAGACTACAAAATAACACGTCGTTCTAATCCCTGAATAAACCGCGGGGCTCCATTTGTCCTCCTTTAATGCAGGTGTGAAGTCGGAACCGAGGGCTTCGCTGTAAATAATGTATAAAACACATGAATCAGATACATGTAAGAAAATGAAAAGAGATGATCATTGGTTCTTTACCCTAAGCATCGGTTGTTGAACTTGACTCGTCTGAGTAGACTGTGTCGGTTCTGTGGCTCCTTGACCTTGACTCGTCTGAGTTGACTGCGTCGGTTGTGTAGCTCCTTGCCTTGTACGTCTTGTGTTTGCTCTTTCATGTCTCTGTAAGAGTTACAATTTCAAAACCTATGAAAATAAATAACTTCATATTATTTGGTACAATTTAAAAACCTATGAAAATAAATAACTTCATGAAAATAAACCTTTTGCTCTTGCTCTCTTCTAAAGCATGTTGTCTTGTTGTGTCCCTGTTTACCACAGTTTGAGCATGTTGTGGTAACATACTTCCGAGTCAATTTTGTGCCTCTACGAGGAACGACCTCGTCGTGTTCAACACGTCTTAATTTCTTGGGTCTGCCAGGCTTAGATCTATTTGGTGGCATTGACATAGGATTGAATCTTGTTTTTGGCCATTGATCTACAGGGTTGATTGGATTGATCTTGTTCATGTATGTCTTCTTGTAGCAGTCTTTTTTATACCAATCTGATGTGTAGTTAAGTGGTTCTTGATGTTGCTGCCATATGCAACTAATGGCGTGCGAACAAGGAATACCTGCCATAATTGATAAATTACACATTTAACTTTTAAGTAAAGAATTCTTAAGTAAATACGCTATTAAGGTACCTGTCACAATTAAGCAGTTACCTGATACGTCCCAACGACGACATGAACATGTTCGTTATGCCAGATTGACCCTGTAGAAGGAACCATACATGTTCGACACTTGAAACTCAGAATCGCCAGCCCAATAGGCTATATTCTCTGCACTGAGGACCTTGTTCGTCTCAAGAATTTTGTGAATGCGTGGTCCAAGTTCACCGGCCCATTTTTGAGCAGCAAGACGTTGTTTTGTGAAGCGCTGCAGTAGATACATTCGTATACGCTCAAGCATTGACAAGATTGGCTTTTGTCTTGCCATTAGTATTGCTCGTGTACCATTGAAGCTTTCGCAGAGGTTGTTCAAAAGTATCTCACATTTAGGACCAGTCCTAAAATGACATCTAGCCCAGTTTTGAGGGCCTTTGCTAACTAGCCAGTCATAGGCATCCTGGTTTTCACTTTTAATACTATCCATCTCTGCTTCAAACCTAGAGCTCGAGTAAGCCATTGCAGCCGCCATCATCCTGGTTTTCAGCGACTGTCCTTTGAAAACCTGAAACCATCAAGACAATTCTCAATGAGTATCTACTAAAAACAGAAGTGAAATTTCAATAACTCGATGACAATTCTCTCTCTCTCTCTGGATAAGGAATGGTCAGATTTTTTATCTTATTTGCACAAAAACAAATATGAATTATTCTCTCTTGTATCTCTCGATATTACATGTTTTTGGATTTGAGTCAAAGTACATGAAAAATAGTTATGATTTGAGTCAATATTACATGCATTGGATACCTTTCATTATTTCTTATCTTTAACTTCAAATAAGTCTGTGTACCTTAGTGAAATTGCCTTGAAGATGTCTAGCACAATGTCTATGTTCTGCTTGAACTGATCCTTCCTCCCACATTTCTGTCAATGCCTCTTGAAGACCTTTTTGTTTATCAGATATGAAAGTCCAGTGATGGCCATTGATAATACTAATATCTTCTTTCAACAAATTTAGAAACCACGTCCATGAAGACTTGCATTCGGACTCAACGACTGCATAGGCTATCGGAAAAATGCCATTATTCCCATCGATACCTACTGCAGTTAATAGCTGACCGGTGTGGTGACCTTTAATGTGGCAACCATCAAGGCCAACCACAGGTCTACAATGTCTAACTCCAGATTTGCAACCTTGGAAATAGACATACATTCTTTTGAATATTGGATTACCACTTGAGTCTGGCTCGGTTTCAAACTGAATAGTGGAACCTGGATTAGAGCGTTTCAATTCAGCACCGTAGTCCCAAAGCGTAGAATATTGTTCTTTATAAGAACCCTCAATAACTTCTGCAGCAAGTTTCTTAGCTCGATAAGCCTTCACACGTGAACACTCGAGCACAAAGTCTTTTTGGACCTGATTCATAAAATCAGCTGCCGACCACGATTCACTGTCCTCGAACTGCTGCATATACGTCTTAGATAGCCACTTTGACGTGGCAAACCTGTTGCGGTTAACCCTGGCGCAAGTATGTTCAGGTCGATACGTTTTAATAATGAACGTACCAGTGTTGCCCAATAATGACGCAAAACATGTCCATTTGCAAGTAGGATCTTTGCATTCTGCGCGAACACGTTGTGGATCGTTTTTTTTGAAGTGGATATCTTTACCGGCTCTGATTGCGTACTCTCTGATGGCATCTTTGAATAGTTTTGCGCTCCTGAAAACCAGTCCCAACTTCAAGCTTGGATTCTTCATGTCTGCATCTTTAAACTCCGTGAAGTTTGGGAGTTTTTTCTTCAGGTTTCAGTAGTCTCTAAATTTATTTGGACTTGAAGTTTCCCCAATATCTGCATCTTCTTCTTCTGATGACTCATATCCCACACCCATGTCTGCATCGATGTCATAGTCACTGTCTGTGTCGCTCAAAATACATTTCCCTTTATCACGCAATCCCGACAGACCAATATCAACAGCGTCTCCGTCAACTTGCACGTCATCGTCGCTGAACTCAAACCCTACGTCTTGCTGCACTTCTTCATGCTCAACTTCCTTTTCTTTTTCAATGTCTTCGTCTTTTAAGTCAGAGTGCTCTTCGGGTTGCTCTTCTACTTTAGCTTGCTCTTCAGGTTTCTCTTCAACATCAACTTGCTCTTCGGGTTGCTCTTCTACTTCAGCTTGCTCTTCATGTTTCTCTTCAACATCAGCTTGGTCTTCAAGATCAACTTGCACTTGCTCTTCAGCTTGCAGTTCTGGATCAGGTATGTTTTGTATGCCTTGTATGTCTTGTTTGTCTTGTGTTTGGTCTCCCATGTTTTGCGGGTGATCTTCGGCGTCAACTTCATCTGCAACATTCGTTGGAACCACGACAATCTGCCTCTCGTTATCAATGAGCACATCAGGCCATACATTCATAGGGTGATCGCAGAATATATCCACGTGCCACTTTGTTTTCAGTGTGGCCGCCATATATTCAAGCAAATCCTCGTCGTCTTCAACATACACCAACTTCTTACTCGTTGGATCTCTCATGTAATATAATGGGACTTGAAGATAGCCTAGCCTCTGCTTCACAATAGCATTCAGTACAACAAGTGATATCCTGTCCAAATCCACACACTCCAGATGTGCTGCACTACCACCGACGTACTTGCACCCACCAGACTCAAAAACCATCGACCCCTCATAGTAAATATTGAGTACAAAGTTGTTGACCAAAGCATCTGTAGAAATAAACAAAGAATGGAATATGAAATATATTATTATCACTCCACAACCAACCAACCCCAAATCACATGAATAATATTATGGACCCACAGTTCTTCAAAATTTCCGACAACAAATAAGCAACAAAACAAATAAGGGGACAAAAATAAAGGAAAGAAACAAAACCAAGAATCTTTAAAGTGTGGTCCCCAAAATCAAACCCTATTTAGACTTTAATGTTTGTATTGACATACCAAAAACGTCTTCTGTATGAGGCTGCGTAAAACCCTTTTTTGGAGTCGATTTTTTCTTCTTCGTCAACTGTCTAGTCTCTGGGGATTTTCTCTTCGCCGGGGATTTCGAGGTGGCCGGCGATTTCGACGGAGTCTTTGCCGGGGATGATGATGTTGCAGCAGAAGTTGTCTTCGTCAGTCGTGGCGATGACCGCGTCGGAGACTCCACCGGGAACTTTCGAGGGGATTTACTCTTGGCCGGCGATTTCAAGGGAGTCTTTGTCGATGTTGAAGCAGAAGTTTTCATCTTCAGTCGTTGAGACGACCGCTTCTCTGGGGATTTTCTCTTCCCATGGGATTTCGCCATTTCTACTCGTTTAGGTTTTTTCAAAATTCTTTTATTTTTCCCTTCTTTATTCGGAATGATATAAAAATTAAAATTAATAAAAAGAAGAATTCCAAAAAGAATGAAGAGAAAGAAATTGAAATTACACATAACACTCTGGACTGGTTTGATTTAACGGACGTCCGGACTACATAATAGATGGAAGGACATTAGTGATACCAACACAAAGACTGAGGAGAAAACATCGAGTTTTAAAACTTTGAGGGGTTTATTTCGATAACCACCATAGTTTAGGGGGCAATTCTGTCTTTTATCCTATTATAAAAAACCAAAAGGTTTGATGAATGAAACGATGTCATGTGCTCTGTAAGTACACAAATCGAATGATAAATTCTTGACCAATGGAAATTATTTATTATTACTACAATCTTTCTAATGTTCCATTAGCCATTTATTTCCAGCCAAAATGCGGAAAGAGAATTAAAGGGAAGAAACGCATATAACTCGACTCCTCTTGAGTTATTCTGTGTAGTACATACATTCACATATTGATGAAGTTAAGCACGCCTGTACTCGTCTCCACAGTCACCGATGACTCTGAGGAGATCTCTACCTTTTCGAGAGATCTCCTTAATGCTGTTTACGTCTTCTTCGTCGAGAGAGAGCGAGAATATGGCATTGGCATCTTGTATGTGCTCCGACAATCCGAGCCTCACACCGATCATCGACCCAGCAACGCCAGGCTGAAGTGCCACAACAACAAAATCGTCACTCAAAACTATATTTATTAACACAGCAGAGACTCGGGGAATTTCGGGTTATTTTACCTGATCTAGTATGTACTTCACGGCCACGGTTGGAATTGAGACGCCATGTTTTGAAGCCACGCGCTTCAGTGTCTGAAGTAGAACTTGGAACTGCTTCCAGTCTCCCCAAGCATCAACCATCTGCAACAAGTATTATAGAACGGAACTTAATATGAGCTTGCCGTGTTTATTTGTATATATGGCCCATAGCTCAGACTTCTTTGCCAGCGACATACCACGCTGACCGATTCAAGTCAACTCAAATTCATTAACATTGTTTTGTTAGTGATTAATCAGAAATGTGAAAGATTATTTTACCCAGATGGATCTAGAACTTTAGTTCAGGGGCACATAATAATTTTTTACGAGTAATTATAATATAGTTTTGATATGGGTAGTCGCTGCTGTTTGAAATCGACGGCAAGAAAGCAGTAAAATGAAACCAAAAACAGTAAAAAAAAAAAAAAAAAAAACTATTGACAGTTTGTCAAAAGCAGGTTACAATTGAAGAGGAAGTTCGAAAGAGGGGAAAATGACAAAGAGAGTGACGAAACCCTTTCTGAACGTAGGTGTGGGTATCGGGATTGGGCCTCGGCCCAATCTGACAACCCAGTTAATGTCATATTTGTTGCACCGTGGACTTTTCGGGCCGGACTAAAGGTGGGCAAAATGGTAACTGGTTTAACCTTTAACCGTTTTGAATGTTTAACCGTTTAAACATATTGACCTTTGGATATATATTTTCATTAATTTTACTTGGTTAACCACAGTTAACTGAAAAAAAAATAGTTAATATTAACTGTTTGATTAATTTTAACTGAAAAACCAGTTAAAATTAACGAGCTGGTTAATTTTAACCGGCCAAAATGCGAATTGACCAACCGATTAATTTTAACCGGTCAAAATGCCCACCTTTAGTCCAGACCAACCTTTTCAGGTCACCAAAACTCTAATAATTGCCATATAGAGTTTGTGGACTCGATGCAGCTAAGAACGAAGAGTTTATAATAGTGGGTAATACAAGAGAGGGGTTTTGAAGGAATTCATACTCGCTTATACTTTTGGAGGGATGGCGTGTTTAATTGTGGACCTGCAAAGGGAATAGACAAGTTGGTGTCGAGGAACTTCTCCGATAAGAGACCGCCCATCACTGTGCCGTACCTGCATTCGCACAATATCATGAATTTAATAGAATAATGATTATTGAGAGACCAAACTCAACGAGAGACAAGATAGAGAGACGTTATGAGTTTAACTCCAGTAAGCTGACACAGCTCCGCCATCTTTTGTTGAGGACGCATATCGATGATCGAATGTTGCACCTAATATAAATATATATATTTACGAATCGTTAGGTGCGTTAAAAAATAGTCGGCGTAAAAGAGAACGGGAAACGAATGCTATGCTTCAATCTTACCTGATTGCTTACGACGGGGATGTTATTTTCCAGAATTATTTGGAGTCTTTCCGTGTCAAAATTCGTTAACGCGATAGTCTTAATTTTACCTGTTGCACAAGTTGCGTCAGAATGCTAATGGAATCGAATGGTAAAATGTGGATTAACAACAAGCATATTAAATCCACCTTCCTCTTTCAGATCAGTAAGGTGTTTTAGCGCATCAAGGTACCCCCGATTCGCATAATCCCACCTGAAGAAAAAACAAATCAGGTGAAGGGAACAAGGCAACTGAAACCGAGTGCTCTTTTGAATGTTACCAATGAAACTGAAGCATGTCCAATGAATCCACGTCCATTCTCTTCCGGGAACGATCAATGTTTTCTCTTACATAGCTACTCGTCATCTTGATAGGTGATGGTACCCACTTCGTAAGACTGCACGGCCATATATTGGAATTAGTTTCTACTGTCTTACCGACTATTATACCATAGCGTAACAAAAGCAAAAAAAGAAAAGAAAAGTACTTACCCTCGGACCTTCTCCAAGAACTCAGGCGGGCGCTCTCGACGAACCTTGTTGATAAAGATCCCATACAAATCTTCAGCCGGTCCATCTATAAGGTCAAATAAAATATTGAATAAATAAAAAAAGCAACTTCAAGTACACTAATTTTGACATTAGAGAACCAAGTCAATGATCATGAAAACTGATTTCCTATGCAAATTAACGACCTTTCAAACAAAAATGTAACTTGAAGGTTCTAACTTCACTTCAAATTCTAATAATTCCAAATTCATATTGCAAGATTACTCAATAATCTTAGAAGCATTTCAAGATATATATATATATATATATATATATATATATATATATATATATATATATATATATATATATATATATATATATTAGAAGCACAGAAGTTGGTTGAAAAACACGACACCCGAAGAGCACCCAAATCAACAGTAAGTTCAGAGCTTAAGAATCGCACTCCAAGAGAACAAAAAAAAAATAGCATGCTAAAATCTTCACCCAACATTATATTACAAATCAATACCCGGAGAACCACACAACAAACAATATTTTTATTCCTTTACCACCGAAACCCCCGGCCAACTTGTGCATATACACTGGCGGAGCTAGAATTTGTAGCCCAGGGGGCAAATATATATATATATATATATATATATATATATATATATATATATATATTTTTAAATTCTCTAAAGGGCGTGTAAGAGAAACAAAATATTCAGGAGGGTATTATATAATTTTGGGGTAAAAAAGTTGTAAATTTATAAAGGACATATTAGAAAAATAAATATTCAGGAGGGGTAAATATAAAAAAATTATATACTTTTGGGCTAAAAATATAAAACATTAAGATAAATTTTTTAGAAGTATACGAGGATTTGTCGAGCAGTATGAGTGTCGTACAAATATCAGCCATGTCAAAAGTAGCGAGGCCCAAATCGGCGTATCTTAGCATGGCATCAACAGCTGTGTCTCTTTCAATCCGACCCCACTCGCCTTTTGTCTGCCACATTCCGTTCACCACGCGGCATATCTCCACCGAGTCACCGCCGTTCTTCAGCACGCTCGATCGTTCGCACTCGATCGCCGATGACGACGATCCTTTTCTACTGCAACCAAGCTGCACTTTTCTCGATGACCTCGTTTCGTTACACTTTTTGGCCGAAAACTCGTCACCGCTACCAAGCTTGAACTTTCCTAACCCTAGTTGGTTGGTCTGTAACAACAGCTTTGCCATTTCTACACACTCAATCAATGCCCTCTCTAAAAACACCACACACGTTTGTTTGTTCGTTCTTTGTTCTTTGTTTTACGATACAAAAATTATATATAGCAGGTGGGACCCACCCACACCTGTGAGTATCAATGCTCTTTCCCTTTACGATATGCTTCCTCTTTTGGATTCAGCGACTTAAATAAGCTCCATTCTAGAAAACTTTTCTAGAATGGGGCAAAATTGTAATTTCATTACAATTTTGCCCCATTCTAGAAAAGTTTCATTTTTTATTTATTTTAATTACGAACACCACGCAAAAGGAGAGAGTGAGAGAAGAACACGTGGAAAAGCAAGAAACGACAGAGCGTTTATGGACTCACAGTGGTCGGCCATGTCGAAGGTGGAGAGACCGGCGTCGGCGTAGCGGAGCATAGCGTCGACGGCGTCGTTTCGGTCGATTCTTCCCCAACCGCCGCTGGTTTGCCACATTCCATTCAGGACTCTGCAGATCTCCAACGAGTCGCCTCCGCTCTTCAGCGTCGTCGTCGTGACTCGTTCCGCCGCCGATTCCGCGACCGGGTTTGAGCAGAGTCTGACACGTGTCGATCTGGAAGGTGGGTTCCGAACGAAGCCGTGGATTGCGGCGGTGGTGGCGATACTCATCGTCGTCGCCGACGCCATTTTGGAGACGTGAAGAGAAACGTTTTGAGTTCGAGGCGAAGAGAGGGAAGTAGCGAAACGTTTCCGAAAAAGGATAAGACAGAGGCGGGTTGTAGTGGAATCATTTTTCTAATTTTCACTCGGGTGTATTCAATATTTTGTTCATGTTTTTAAAATACCAATATACCCCTGTTTTTATATATATATATATATAAACTCGGATAAGAAAATAATATAATAGATCATAACTCATTTTTCAACCTAGTAATGTGAAAATTTGTAATAGGTCATAACCTTAAGATTTAAAATTATTCAAATACATATCAACTCGAAAAAGTATAAAATAATGAAATAAACATCGAAAATTTTCAGAAAGCATAATTTTTTTTTTTTAAAAAACATGAGTTTTATGAAAATGTAAATTAATGACAGTGGTCAATCTGTGAGATCAAAGAAACTTGAATAAAACTATTGCTGATGTGAGAAATCACACCAAAACAGTCACGACAAATTCACGATTGGAAACGGGTCGATTTAGATTTATAGATGGGCATCAATTCTCCGTAACAAGACCAAATCTGAACTCTTGACGAATCGGGAATTAAATAAAGATGAAAAGCAGAATGTAAGATCAGCTCGTGGCTATTTGTATTAAGGTTGTTCAAGAATAGTACAAAGATGTGAATTTCAAGACAATAATAAATGAAAATAACGTGCCCCAAATAGGCTTAATTGTCATATATTTATAGTCTGGAAAGATGAGGTTGTGAACTTCGGACCGTTCAGGACACATCGTGTGTCAGTTGGGACTCACTACTGCATCTTAGGACATCTGTCGTTGGAGACCTATTGATCGATCGGGCTTACGAGCTTTGTATCTCCGGTTACCTCGAGCTGACATTTGAATCTTCTGACGGACTGACGTATTATCTGAACTTGCTAACGACAAATATATGGGGTTGGGCCCAACTAACTTCTACTGGACCAAATCCTTCTCTCGTTTGATTGAGGACGAAGTCCAACATCAACAACTATTATGGTCATAACTCATTTTTAACGCTATAATATAAAAATTTGAATAACTAACCACTACTTGATGTCTTAAAATATAAGAATACCTATCAACTCAATAAATTGTAAAAAAATTAAATAAGAATTGAATATTTTCATAAATGCAAGAATTTTGTTAAGAAAGCATGTGTTTCTAGATACCAAAGATCGGTGATGGCGAGTGGAAGTCAAAGGACTAGTGTTACACCAATTTTAAATGATAAAAATACCTTTAAAATCAATTATATTTAATAATGTTCAATATGCATATTAATGTATTTAATTAGAACAAAATATATAATAGTTGATGGTGTCTAAGAATTTTTCGATCATTTCTAAAGTTTTCGGTGGTTATATAGAATTGTCAAAAGCTTTGCTATAGTTTTTGATGCCTTTTCAAAAAATTTGATGTTTTTTTTAGTTTATAATGCAGTTAGAGGTATTTTTATCATTTTTAAAGTCTTCAACATGCTAATTATTCAAATTTCAACATAACAATGTTTATAAATGAATGATAATTGGTCACAGTGGTTGGTTATTTAAGTTGTGCGACACTCGCCGCTCAGTGATAAATTAAAAATTTTCATATCAGTAATAAATATATTTTATAAAACGCACGATTATCATATTGAGTAGACACTTTTCTTAAACAACATTGTAAACTTTTCTTAGACACTAAACATTTCATATTAGTATGTTGCTGAACTTTTTTAAACAACAATGTAATTATTATTTTTATTTTTTAAATATTTGTATCTTTCATATAAAAAATAAAGCTAACGAGGTTATCATAAAACTAGCTACGAATATTGTTAGGTTCCAACTTCCAATCCAATCAATTGGATTCGGCGTCAAGTCATATGTACAACGACGACATTCATATTTGTCATTTCATGCTTTCCGATTTCATAATTCGACGCTCCATCTGCAATATATCAATGTCATTATTAGAGCCATTCAATTACTTTTTAATCAATGCATGAATGTTTCAAACTTGTGGAAATGCAAGTTATATATATATATATATATATATATATATATATATATATATATATGGCCTTGTTGTCATTTTTGTTTTGGATGTTCATTCAAAATTCTTTTGTTTGCAAATTTCAATTTATTGTTTATAAATTTTGTAGATTTTAATTTTTTTTTTAATTGAATTTTGTTGTTTTCCTTCTTTTTACAACTTTGACGCAATCACATGTGCTATGACGAAACGATATAACTCCTTTGCCTAGTGTTAATTAGTATAATATGAATTTTTTATTTGTTGAAATCATTACCATAAAGAGTATCGTTTATATAATGAAAAAATAGTTGGAAAAGAAATTTAAATATAAATATTGTTGTTTCTCTTTGAAATGTGTAATTACTACACATGATTAAGATGATTGTTCAACTAGCGTGTAGAATAATTTGTTGAACAATTGATTGCTTTTTACCAATTTTAATAAAGGTGATAAACAATCAAACAGAAAGTAATAATGACATACAAGAATTGATAACCCTGTTTGGTATAAATAACCTACTTAGCGAGACTGATACATCCGGGTGCAAACAATCCACTATAATCAATCAAAGGAATATGAATATTAAGTTTGACAAACTCCTTTTTGGAAACATTGTCGTTTTTGACCTCTCCAATGGATGTAGATCAAAGCTTCCCTCGGATAAGAGACTCCCTCTCTATCTTTCACCCAATATTCTCCTGAAGATTATCAAGCACGTTAATGAAAAAACACACACTCACAAACTCTGATCAAAGAATGACTCAGAAGTTGCAAGCACCAATAGCTAGTTATCGATGAAGATCTCCAGAGTAGAGAGACTTGCTAAAGGTATAAGGCGGCGTGATTTACCTAACAAAGAGACAATGACCTAATTCGACCCCGAAGGAGCTTTATTAGATCAAGACTCAAATCTCTCGCGAATCTCTCAAAATCGGAACCAAATATCTGATAATATATACCCAATATATTCTAAAACTGAAAACAAAAAGTTTCAAGTTTTAGTTCACGCGAGAGAAAATAGTAGAACAAGTAATCCGGGTCTTGAACATGTTCTTGCAGCTTCACTCGAACAACTTAAACACAAATTGTTTTGCCAAACAACCCATGCCACAGAGAAACTAACAATCTTCCCCTTGGCATTTTTTTGCAAAACATACAGACACTGCGGAGAGTGCTTCGAGCAAAAACCAATAACCAGTAATATTATCATGTTCAAGAAATTCAAAATATAGCATGGTTTTAAATTTAGCTATTACAACCCATAAAAGAAGCAAGCACTCAACCAAAAAAGACCAGCAAGGGAAATATAAGAGTCTAGATTGAGAACAAAAGATGCTTAAAATACTGAAAAGTAAAGAAAAGAAAAGTGAAAAAAAAGAGAATTACATTCTTCTACGCAGCGGGGATATCTTCTTATTGTACTTCATCTTAAGTAGGAACTTGTTCAACTGGGTACTTGATGTCGCAAATGAGTGTAGTCAGATTAAACCTTGATACTGTCAGCTTCTTGATCTCTGCAGTCTTATCCTTGATATCAGACTCAAGCTACTTGATAATTTTCTACCTTGTTGCAGTGGGAACAAAAGATATTGAAATTGCACTGGAGGAAGATGGTTGAACATCTCCTTGAACTTCTTGAGCTGCAGATACTCCCCCTATGTTGTTGGAGTGCTTTCTAGTAAAAAACTTCCGATCAACATTGAAGAGAAGATGCTCTTCTGACAGAGCACCATCAAATGCCTTGAGCCAGGGATGCTGAGCAATCACCAACTCATAGATCAAAGAAGGAAAACCAATGAGGTGGTTGACTTTTTTAGAAGGACCATGTGCAATAATTTGATAAAAAAAAATGATCTGACTAATGTCAACCCTTCCCTTGTGGCCAATGACGTACATAACTTGACCCATAAACTTACTAACTGCTCCCTTGTGCAGATTTGGGAATCAATTCTTGATAGCAATACCAAAAAGCAGTGAATACTTAGTGGTCATATCTGTAGAAGGCAGATTCTGATCTACCTGATACGACCTATCCTTCTTTGTCTGAACACGAGGAATCTTGTCAAAGCCTTGCTCCCCCTAAAAGACTTCAACAACATATGTACCATAGAAACCATTGATGGCCCCATGAGTGATGGACACCTCATTTCCTCTGACCATAAGGGTTTCATAGACTGAGCTAGATGGATCTCAGGCATATTTGCAATTACCTCTCTAACCAGCTAAATATAAAACGTCTTGGAGGAAGTAACAGTGAGAAATAGATTGACCTCATTCAACAGATCGACAATCTTTGGAACAGTGTACTTCTCTTCAGGCAGGATCTTCTCGTGTCTTCAGAACAATATCCTACTTTTCAGCAAAGGACTTAGAGGCAAACCAAACACCTATCTTGTTAAACCTGAGGAACCAGCACTCTCCTTCTTAGAAGGACTTCTCTTTTTCTGAGAAGGACCAGGCACTTGTTCAGCCACATAAGCAGGAACTTGTTCAACGTTATTATTTTTATTATTATTATTATTATTATTATTATTATTATTATTATTATTATTATTATTATTATTATTATTATTATTATTATTATTATTATTATTATTCTTCGTCTTCTTCTTCTTCTTCTTCTTCTTCTTCTTCTTCTTCTTCTTCTTCTTCTTCGTCTTTATTCTTCCAAGATGGGTATTATCTGTTTCTCCAGTGTGGCTCCTCATCACTTTCAATATCTTCTTCATCAACAACATTCTTCTCAGAGACGTCTTCTTCAGGGGACTTCCTCTTGGCAGAGGTCTTCAAGGACTTCTTCTAGGAAACCTTCTTCTTCAAAGCTTCACCATCACTGTGACCTCTGTTGAGAAGTTCTAAGAGAACAAGTTCAAGGGAACCTTCTTCAACACCATTCTCAGGCTGAGCACCGACATCTCCATCCTGGGCCATAGGAACTGGCACGCGGACATTCTCAGAGAGATAATTTCCAACAGAAGGATGAACCACATTAACTGGTTCAGGCTCGATACCACCTTCTTCAGCAGAACTTCCTATACATTGGAGGATGCATTAATATCAGGAATCACTTGTTCAGACAACTTCTTCGTGGGCGAAGACTTCTTGGTCAAATTCTTCTTCTTCTTGGTGTATGTCTTCAATGGAGGTATAACTGCTTCACAAGGGTAGGAATCGATGGAATCTCTTCCTCCCTGTGTTGCATGTACCTGAAACTACAACAACATTGTCATTTGAACTCGTTATAGGTTCAGAGACTACATCTCCAACAACACCAAGAGAAACATCGGGATTAGAGTATACTTGATTGAGACCAGAACCAGATCCTTCTACTTCATTCTGAGCAATCTGAGGATCTTTCGCTTCATTCTCCAGACTCGCGACATCGACGATCATGTTCAGAGGGAAACAAGCGTCTCTGACATCAAACCAACCCCTACAGTACCACAGCCACGAACAAGACCAAGCTTCTGAGCGCAAGTAGCCTTCATTTTCTCATATATCGACAGAATATCAAAAGAACTTGAGGATTTTTTTTTTTCTGAGAAGTGAACAAGGGTTTTGAGAGAACTTTCTTGAGTAAGAGATAGAAAGTATCGAACAAGGCAATAAAGGTAAAGAGTAGTATTCTCAAGAAGTGGGAACGGTTTGATGACATTCTCCATGATCCGTGCACGTGTCAACAATCTGAGCCTCAATCAAATCAAATTAAGACCCATTAATTCAGCCAAAACCGTCCAAATACAAGCCCCAAAATAACCCCTTTAAAAAAAAACTTTCTTTTAGAGAACCAATGTAGAAATTCAATCCCCCTTAATTCAACGTCAATCACAAGACTGAGACTTGTAGGCACAGATTGAAGGATAGAAACTGAGAAAATTAATTTTCAGTTACACAAAGACACAATGAGGATCTAAGTGTTTCAAACTGAGAGCTGTCAAGGGTCTTAGTGAAAATATCAGTTAATTGCTTCTCTGTGGCCGCATGTTTCAATTCAATCACCTTTTTCTCCACTAAATCTTTGATAAAATGGTGTCTATTTTGAATGTGCTTAGTTCTCGAGTGCTGGATTGGATTCTTCGAGATACTATAGCACTCTTGTTATCACAATAAAGAGGCATGAAATCTTGTTCAACTCCATACTCCAACAACATCTGCTTCATCCATAATATCTGAACACAACTACTTCCAACTGCTATGTACTCTGCTTCAGCTGTAGAGAGAGAGAGAGAGAGAGAGAGAGAGAGAGAGAGAGAGAGAGAGAGAGAGAGAGAGAGAGAGAGAGAGAGAGATAGAGAGAGAGAGAGAGATATATATATATATATATATATATATGCTATTTTGTTTCTTACTAAATTAGGAAACTAAGTTATTCCCCAAGAAAAAGCATCATCCGGATGTACTCTTACGATCGATCTTCAGCGCTGCTAGCCTAATCTGCATCACAAAAATCCACTAGAGTTGCACTAGCGTCTTTGATGTACCAGAGGCCATAATTTTGTGTCGCACACATACTTGATTATTCTTGACATTCGCTAGATGGCTTTCCTTGGGATTTGCTTGATATCTAGCACACACTCTCACTGAATAAGAGATGTCTGGTCTGCTAGCAGTAGGATACAAGAGACTCTCAATCATACTTCTATAGAGAGTCTGATCAACATAAACATCATCTTCATCTTTGATGACCTTGACTTCAGTAGCAGCAGGAGTTCTCTTGTGAGCGGATTTCTCAATATCGAATTTCTTCACCAAGTTCTTAACATATTTGCTTGTGAAATGAATATGCCATCATCTTTCTGCTTGACTTGAAGACCAAGGAAATAGGGCATTTCCCCAACTATGCTCATCTTGAATTCTTTTTGCATTTGTTCAATAAATTGTTCAACCAACTTCTGCGAACATGAACTAAACACAATATCATCAACATAAATTTGAGCAATTATGAAGTCTGACCTAATGTCTTTCACATAAAGAGTTTTGTCTACTCCTCCTCGAGCATAGCCATGATCCACTATAAACATAGGTAACCTCTCATACCAAGCACTATACGCCTATTTCAGGCTATACAAGGCCTTCTTTAGTTTATAGACATAGTCAGGATGATGAGGATCTTCAAATCCCTTAGGTTGAGAAACATAAACCTCTTCACTGAGAAATCCATTCAATAAAGCACTCTTGACATTCATTTGGTGGAGCTTGAACCTTAGATGACAAGCAAGAGCAAGAAGAAGACGAATTGCCTCTAATCGAGCAACATGGGCGAAGATTTCTTCAGAATCCAGACATTCTATCTAAGAATCACCTTGGGCAACAAAGACGTGCCTTATTTCTGGTGATGTTTCCATTTTCATCGGATTTATTTTTGAAAATCAACAAAGTGCCTATAACATTTACATATGAGGGGCATGGAACAAGATCCCAGACATCATTTCGTTTAAATTGGTAATCCAGTTCGGTATAAACAACCTACTCAGGAGGACTGATACATCCGAGTACAAACAATCCACTATAATCAATCGTCAAAGAAATATGAATATTAAGTTTGACAAACTCCATTTTGCAAACACCATTGTCTTTAACCTCTCCAATGGATGTAGATCTGAGCTCCCCTTGAATTAGAGACTCTCCCTCTATGTTTCACCCAATATTCTCTCAAAAATTATCAAGCACGTTAATGCAAAATCACGCACTCATTAATTCTGATCAGGGAATGACTCGAAAAAATACAAGCACCAATACCTAGTTGTCGATGAAGATCTCCAGAGTAGAGAGACTAGCTAAAGGTATAAGGCGGCGTGATTTACGTAACCAAAGAGACCATGACCTAATTCGATCCCAAATGAGCTTTTATTAGATCAAGGCTCATATCACTCGCGAATCTCTCAGAATTTCAAACCAAATATCCGATAATATATACCCAATATATTCTAAAATGAAAACAGGAAGTTTCCAGTGTTAGTTCGCGCGAGAGAACATAGTAGAACAAGTAACTCGGGTCTTGAACATCTTCTTGCAGCTTCACTCAAACAACTTAAACACAAATTATTTTGCCAAACAATCTATGCCATAGAAAAACTAATAAAATGTATACCTGAATGTAGGAGTCCAGCTTGTTTCGAGTCCGACCATATTCAATCCTCATCAAAATTAGGGCTCGGGAAAATCTGGGATATTATTCGTATAATAAAAGTTATTGGTGTAAAACTAATCTTAGGAACATTAATAATCATTCTCTCATTAGGTATATAACGACAATAATCACGTTTCTTTTACTTCATTCCATGACAGAATATCGATGAATGATTTACATAAGTTAGAGATAAAATATATTTATAGCATGAGAAACTAACTTGATTTTCTTCATTTGGTAACAAGCTTGAATGAGATCTGAACATGAAACCCCCACCTGTTCAGCACCAACACTGTACCACAATATGTATGAAAATACCTGATTAATTAACGAAGAAGCGGTTTAAAATTACAGCCTAACTACTCAAATATAAAAATATATGTTGCCAAATTAAAATTTTATATTGGTGAATTAAATTTACCAGATGAGTTGATTCTGTTAGATTCAATCTTAAAATCAACTGGTATTAAGTGGAGAGGTTTAACCGATATATAAACACATGTCCATTTACACCAAACAACTATCCCACTTCAACAATCCCCCTTACGCATAGCAAGACTAGGCCAAGTAACAATCTCCCTCATCACTCTTTGCGTGGGCCGGGCCAAATTCAAATTGTGTGAATGGACAAGACTCTTATACCATGTTAAAATAGAGAGAAACAAGATTGTTACTCAACCTGGTCACGCTATTCGTGAGCGGGAGTGTTGAAGTGGGACAATTTCACATTGGTTGTGTGTGTGAATGAACATTTATTTATATATAAGTTGCACCACTCCACTTATAATAAATTGATATTAAGTGGAGAGACCCAACCGATATAGAAATACATGTCCATTCACGCACAGAATAAATGTGAGATTATCCTCCAACAAATTCTAGTTACCTATTGAATAGAGTTTTTGTTGTTTCATATGTTTGATATATGCTTATAGGAGCTTTATTGTTTAACGTGTGCTGGATAAAATAAATTAGTAATTCGGTAATTATTTTTCTTGAACTATAAAGAAAGTGGGTAAAATAGGCTATATGCACGTCTCCCCATCCACCAATTTGTATCCATAATGCATAATACAACATATATACGTTGGTAACATCAATTAAACATGACTTGCCAAAATTTTATAATTGAATTAAATATTCAACTAATTAAATTCAATCAAGAACAAATTTACCCCATATAAATTCGACCATGCAATTGACACAATAAGTAACTATAACATTCTGAGAATTAGACTTTGATTATTTTACTAGAGGTTTTATCAAAATATAATTAACTTATTATTCTTACATTGCATATGACCAAAATTATTACATAGAATGTTCTCGTAGATGGAACATATGTTAAGTAAAGTACCCTCGAGCTTATTTCTCTAAAAAGAAAAGTACCTTGAGCTTAAGTCCTTAACCTTTTGAGATAGCTGAGCCAATTTGAAAAATTCAACTTCATGTAAATCTCTACGAAAAAGCATGACAAGAGAGAAATTGGTCATAATCAACCACGGACAAAAATTGAGTTATATATATATATATATATATATATATATATATATATCTATGTAGGTATGTATTGTGTACATTATCCTTTCTATTTCCGATGAGAGTTCTTCAATATCAATGAAATATGTGTTAATCAAATCAACAACATACTGAGGTCCTTTTGCGATCTTTAATGAATGAACTTCTGAGAATTTCTCATTTATCACTCCCTATCATCATATATATGTTCCCGAAATTACTAATCCAATTCAAAAATCAAATAATCTAATTTGACTAAGAAATACATTTGATTTGTTATTTGGGTGGATTTTGAAAAACATTATTTATTCCTTTATTTTAAAATGACAAAAGAACAAGACTTTTAAGGGAAGTGAAGCTCCATATAATAATTGCTATGTAAATTTCATTTTCATAATGGGAATCTGACAACTTGAATCTGGAACTACAAATTTGCTCGCCCAATTATTTATGTAATATAGATCTTAAATAGTTCAAAAACGTATGTACTAAAGCAATAGTTCAAATGGAAATGTTCATGTTCTCATCTGCTATAAATAAATCTTAACAAAAACGAAAGAAGAAAAAAAACATTTGAAAAGATAAGACTTGATTAACGAATGGAAATAGAATGGAATTCGGGAGCAAAAAAAAAAAAAAGAATGGAAAGCTTAATCAATACCTATTCATACATACAAGTCCGATTGAGAACTATATGCATATACATCAAACAAAATACAATGGATAATGCACCACCATATGTGTATATATCACCTCATCAAACAGAGATTTCAAATATTCTTCAAGCAGTTCTTCAAGAATGCACAAGGCCATGGAGGGAGAGAGAGAGAGAGAGAGAGAGAGAGAGAGAGAGAGAGAGAGAGAGAGAGAGAGATCTGGGACATGAGAGAAATGCACATTCCAATATGTAACTGGTTTGTAGAGGCAAGGCAATGAGTTGTAGATACAAACAATATGCTTTTAAGTGACTCTCATGCATTTATCATGCTATGTTTTGGATGAATTCAACACATATTAAAAGTCATTCCACTCTCAAATTTGTTGGGGGAAAATTATCCCCTACACATTATTATGATCTCCTTACTCTCCTTTCCTTTCCCTTCCAACGCATCACTCAATAACATCTAATTGATAAGATTTAAAAAAATGCATGCGTATAAAAAGTAGATTGTGAAGTCATTAAACGGTCATTTTATACAATCAAAGCTGCATATTACTAAAAAAAATATTATGAGAAAACAATTTTAAACAAGATGTGTGTCCTCCTCTCTTCACTGACGGCACTTCTCTTTTAGAAAGCATTATTTACGCATTTTTTAGATTATTTTTAATATAGAGTTCGTAATTATGTTGTACTGTGTACGATATCAACGTCCTCCTGCCCATCTCCGCGATGTGCAGATGATGCTTGTGAATTTTCTTTTATATATGTATATTGTAAATTAATCAAGAATTTTTTTAAATATACAAAAAATTTGGGTAATAAATAATTATGTATATTAATCACAATAGGAAAACTCCGCTTTCCATTTCATTGAGTAATAAAATATAGTATCCTTATAAAATATTACCCATGGTTACTTATCTTTATAGTTTTGTTTTAATTTGATTGTAGGAAGTTAGCTAGGCTAAATTAGAAATTATAGGCTAATTCTTTATTAAGCGGCCATTAACCTTGGAGCTTTGGCGAAACGGATGCATACTATACAAAGGTAACTCCTTTATAATTTTTTTTTGTATATGAAATGGAGAACATATCTATATTACACGGGGTTCAAAACGGTCAGATTGAGAGATTTTAAGACGATTTATTGGGTGATCTTGATTTTTAGCGTCGGTGAATTTTTCAAATTCTAGCCGCCCAATATTTAAACGTCCCGACATGAGTGATTATGGGGCTTTTGATCTTTATGCAATTATTTGTTGCAGACTTTGTTATATAGTTTATAAATAGGGTGTATATCATTATAGAATTACCTTTAATGACTTAGTATGAGTGGCAAGACCTCTTGTCTTTGAGGTGACCTTTGCGAGATGTTGAAAGATATTGAAAGTTCAATTCCCACGGAAAGCAAATGTCTCTTATGTTTAAATTTGAAGGTTATTTACGTTGGGGCCTATGATGATATTAGACAAAGTTTTTACTACAAAATAGCAGTTTTTTAAAGTTATAAACTATTATTTTTCTTTTTTCTTTATGTTTACATTCTTTATTTACAACTCTGTCAAGCTGCTTGATAATCCTCTGCTTCATAGCAGAAGACGAATAAGAAGATGTACCTACAGAGGAGGAGGATGGTTCAACATCTCCTTGAACATCTGGAGCAACAGGTACCTATTCTATATCATTGGCATGCTTTTCAGTGAATAACTTGAGATCGGCATTGAAGCGCAAAAGCTCTCAAGAAAGAGCACCATCAGAAGCCTTCAGCCAAGGATTCTGACTTATCACCATCTAATAGATCAGAGAAGGAAACCCAAGAGGGTGGTTGTCTTTCCCTGAGGCTCCATGAGCTGCAATATGATCAAAGATGATCTGCCCAATGTCTACCTTTCTCTTCAGGCCAATAGCATACATGACTTGACCCATGAATTTGCTCACTGATCCTCTATGAATATTTGGTAACCAGTTTTTTATGGCAATGCCATGGAGCAGAGAGAACTTGGTAGACATCCATGTAGAAGGCAAGTTCTGATCTACCCATCCATTCATCTCCTTCCTGGTTAACGCACGAGCAATCTTGTCAGAGTCTTGCTCCCCCTGAAAATCTTCCATTGAGTCTGTGCCGTAAAATAAATTGATAGACACAGGTGAGAAGGACAGTTCCTTTCATCTGACCGTAAGAGACCTATAGTCTGAGCTAGACTCATCTCCAAACTTCTCATGAATGTTTGCAATCAGCTCTCTGACTAGCTGGAGAGAAACCTTCTTAGAAAAAGTAACAATGAGAAGAGATTTACCTCATTCAACAGAGAAACAATCTCAGAAACAATGTACTTCTTCTCAGCCAAGGTCTTCTCATGTATAACTGATCTCTTGAGCACAATATCCCATCTCTCAGCAAATGACTGGGTAACAAACCAAACACCTCTCTTGTAGAAACCTTTTGAAAGAGCAGCAGGGCTCTTCTTCTTTGAAGGACTCCTCTTCTTCTGAGAGGCACCGGACACATGTTCAGGAATAGAAGTAGGAACTTAGTCAACCTTCTTCTTCATCTTCTTCTTCTTCTTGGAAGCAACTGCTTTCTTTTTGTGAGAGGGATACTCTATCTTCATCTTCTTCATTCTCAGTCTCATCCTCATCTCGAGGGTCTCTCACAGCTTCATCAACACCATCTACCCTATCAGACACTCCTTCTTCAGGGATCTTTTTCTTTACAGGTGTCTTCTTCTTGGACTCTCCATGATTGTGACCTCTATTGAGAATCTAAAAGAGAATAGGCTCATAACGAACTTCTTTAGTACCATCCCCAGACTAAGCACACATACCATCGTCATCTTGTGCCATATGAACTGGCTCAAGTACATTGTCAGAGGTACCATCTCGAATAGAGGGCTAAACCATATTTACTGGTTCAGACTCGGGTGCAACATCTGTTAGGAATTCTTGCCCACGAGAAGATTTATTTGTAATTTTCACTGAAATATTAATAAAATAAAGTTTCGACATTCATAATCTATTTGAATTGAAAGCGTTATTTACTATTGCAAATAGTTACAACAAACATTCATCAATCCTTAGTCTCCGTATTAAAATGAGTCACGTGCTGGGCACTGAGTTCGGGCGGTGAACTAAAATAAGGTCGGTGACTGATACAAGCCTGGGTAGCTGTATCCAAAGTCACATATGTCGAGCATGAGTGAAGGTTGATCACTTAGTGGGAGCATTCTACACTTGTGGTAAGTGTACGACCTGGACAGACTTTGGTTATGGATATGTCGTGTAAGGACCGTTACGACGCACCAACCAGAGTCACTATGATGGTCACAGTGAGACTTGATCTAAATCTTGAAGTGTTCATGGACTTCTAGGTCTTGTTACTTAGTTCTTTGATTCATCACGTTAAAAGCCAATTGAGGTTGCATAAACAGATGTTTTGGGAACTCGAGACTTGATTGTAGAAGGGAAGTGTTTCACAGATACGGAATCCAGCTTTCCTGGAAAAAGGTAAACGTTCTCTTACCTAAGGGTTGATTCCAGAACCGATAGATTGCGCGCACTCTCGAAGTAAGTAACGTTCGAGAGAATCTTTCACTGAGGAAGCAACAATGCTTAGGGCTCGTACGTATGAGAAATGTATAACAGAATAATTTACCTCTTCTCGATACAGGTTGAACCTGGAGGATCTTGATCACGTACTGACTATATCAGTGGACACTCGTCACGATGAGTAAATATAATTCCAGTATTAAAGGAGAGTTCAGTCTTAGCTTACACGGTGGTGTATTGACTAAGATTAGATGAATCGATCGAAAAAGAGAAAGGACACATTTTAATGTTTTCTTAACGGGTATACTCGACCCGATACCCATTTAGTCAAGTAGGTAAACGGGTAGCAAGTACAACATTTTCTACTATTTACCCGGCCCATTTAAAAAATCGGATAAACGGGTACAGGCAACGGGTAAAAAATTAAATTAGGTACGGATAATGAAATAGGTGTACTCGGTCTTATCTGTACATGTTGCCATTCCTAGGCCCCAGGCGCTTGCTTCAAATCATACAAGGCATTTTTCAGCTTGTAGACATGGTCAGGATGATGAGGGTCTTTGAAGCCCTTAGGTTGAGCAACATAGACATCTTCATTGAGGAAGCGATTCAGAAATGCACTCTTGACATCCATTTGTTGAACTTGAAGTTCATATGACAAGCCAAACCAAGTAAAAGGCGGATTGCTTCAAGACGAGCAATAGGAGGAAAATTTTCTTCGAAATCTACACCTTTTATTTAAGAGTGGCCTTGAGCAACAAGTCTTGCCTTATTCTTGGTGATGTTGCCTTTTCATCGGATTTTTCTTGAAAACTGACTTGGTGCCAATGACAGGACATCAACGAGACATGGAACAATATCCCAAACATTTCGTTCAAACTCACCAAGTTCATCCTGCATGGCAGCTATCCAATATTCATCAACAATGACTTCTTTAATGTTCTTGGGCTCAATGCTAGAAATAAAGTAGGAATGATTAATCATATCACGATAATTAAGAGCAGGCTTATCTCTGGTTCTTCGTCCTTCATGAGGATCACCAATGATGGAAGAAATAGGATGATTCTTCTGGATTCTTAAGGATGGGTGTCCCGGAAGCCTCCTGATAGAGTTGCTTCTCATCCAAGTCCTGGACATATTCATCATCGGATGAGCCAATAAATTTATCTTAAAGAGTTGAAGAAGTCTCTCCTTGAGCAACTTCTTGAACAACTCGAGTGGAGTTGGTTGATTCAAAGTTTGCACATTGTTCAGAGTCTGGAGCATTGTGGTCATCACTATCTTTGATGGTGACATTAACTGAATCTATTACAGAGTGAGAACACTTGTTGAAGACCCTATAGGAACGACTTGTGGGGAATAGCCAAGAAAGATCCCTTCATCACTTTTAGGATCCAGCTTCTGCCTGTAATCTAAGTCATTCAGAATATAACACACACTTCCAAAGATATGAAAATATTTGATAGAAGGCTTCTCCCCTTTCCATAATTTATAACACGTCTTCTCAGTACATGTGCAAACAGAGACCTTGTTGATGATGTAGCAGGAAAAACAACAAACACGTCAAACATAGTTTGAAAATTTGACAAAATTTTCACCCATGGGTTTTAAACACGTCTCAAAATACAACAACGATAAGTCAAACTTTATCATCCACAAAAGAAAGACAACAATCAATCACAATAAGACCACATTTTAGTATAGCACCACGACATAATAGACACAAGACAATAACATCACCGAGGAGTTTAAGTCAAATTGGTCAAGAAAGTCACATAGTTGTTCACCACATGTATAATGAGACTAAAAAAATGAGTGTGAGCCTACGAGTCAGCTTCAATCATTCCTTGTCGGGGAGGTCACACTGTAATCAACGACGGATACCAACCGTCGGGGAAGCCTTAAACGACGGAAATTTTCCGTTGTGTATTCCATATTTTCTAGTAGTGTCTTACCACTTATCCTCTAAAAGAGTGATTGTTTTTCCCTTTGCGTCGGTAACTGTAGGAGGCTTCCATCCTTTTTCAACGGCCAGCCAAGCTTTATCATCTGTCGCTTTCAGAAAAACTTGCATCCGTTCTAATCCGTTATTCGGACCTTCCAAGAGTGCAGGTCAACCTATATTGTGTCCATCTTTCATGTTCATCTTAACACAAGAAAACACGTCAGTAATCAAGTCAAATCACCCTAAGTGAATCGAGTGACCTTCTCTGATACCAATTGAAATTACTCAACGTGATTAAAATGATTATTCAAATATTGGGTGGAACAACGGATTGTTTTAGGAAGTTTTAATTAAAGTGATAAACAAGCAAACAATCAAAGTAGAAGTAGTAAAGGACACAAGAGAATTGGTAACCATGTTCGGCGATAAACCACCTACTCAGAGAGTCTGATACGCCGGGGTGAAAACAATCCAACATATCAATTAGTCAAAGGAATAGAAATATTAAGTTTGATGACTCCCCCACAAACACCTCCGTCTTTGACTCTTCCAATGGATGTAAATCCGAGCTCCTCTCAGATTAGAAACCCTCTCTCTATGTTTCACTCAATCTTCTCCCGAAGATTATCAAGCACATCAATGCAAACACACGCACTTACAAATTCAGATCAAGACAGTGATCGTAAAATTGAAAGTACCAAGAGCTAATGTCGATGTAGATCACTAAGGCAGAGAGATTAGCTCTAGATTTTAAGGCGGTGTGAATTTGCCTAACAAGTGTGTGTGACCTAATTCGACCACAATGAGCTTTATTAGGTCAACTCACAAATCTCTTGCGAATCTCACAGAATCGGAAACCAAATATCCAATAATATATTTACAATATACTCTTAATTGAAAATCGGGAAATTTTCAGTTTAGGGTTTAGGGAAGACAGTGCAGAACAAGTTATCCGAGTCTTGAACATCGTCTTGTAGTTTCGCTCGAACAACTTTAACAAAATTGGTTTGCCAAATAAAATCACGTCACAATCATGTCTGTCACGGAGGATCCAATAATTTTGTATTTATATATATATATATATATATATATATATATATATATATATATATATATATATATATATATATATATATATATATATATATATGGTACAATGAATTTGTTAAAGAAGTTACTATACAAAAAGAAAAAAAACCGCGTGAAATCGTAGAGAAATGATTAAATATTTATCTACGGCCAGTCACAAACCACGAAATTGTGGCCAAAAGAAGAATTGACTTTTATAGACAGCTAAAGTGTGGACTATAATTTGTAGTGACCAACCATTTGTGAGGAAGAGTACTAAACTGTAAGAAGTGCTTATCAAGATTCAGTTTTGACTTTTGAAAGTTTAGTCGGCCGTATTCAGAGGAAAGCAATACCAACAACCAATCACCGATCAAATCAAAAGACACCCCACTACGTTAAATAAAATATTATAATCGCAATTTCAGATTCAATTAAAGATTAAAGTAGCTTAACATCTGTAAGTTTTTAGCGTTCCACACGTAAAGGAAGACCAGTTCGATGATCTATATAAGGAGACCAAACAAGAACATATTCTTTACGTCCTTAATTTAGCGAGTTGATATTGTTTCCAACAAAATATAGGAAGGCAATCTAATCATCATGGCTGGCCCAAATATTTCCCGTTATTTCGTGGTTATTACTATAGCCGTCCTGTCGCTGAGCATGGCTCCGAGTGAAGCCGCCCCAAAGAAAGCAAAGAAAGTGAAATGCAAAGACAAGTGGTACCCTAATTGCTTCAAGAAAACTCTGTACTGCCCCGAAGCCTGCCTCCGGGACTGCTTCGTCGACTGCGCCAGGTGTGAGACCGTGTGCTCCCTCCCGCCCCCGTCCCCGTCCCCGCCCCCTCCGAGACCTCGCGGCCGCCGCCGCTCTCCTCCACCGCCTCCGATGCCGGTCCCCGCCCTTCCTCCGCCCCCACCCTTTGATCAACATTCTCCGCCTCCTCCGCCAGTGCCTGCCCCCGTCCCCGTCCCTGTCCCTCAGTCGCCTCCGCCCCCACCCTTTGATCAACATTCTCCGCCTCCTCCGCTAGTGCCTGCCCCCGTCCCCGTCCCTCAGTCGCCTCCGCCGCCTGATACGTCAGAGGCGGCAGGGGGGAGGAGAGTGAGGTGTCGGAACAAAGATTTTCCGACATGCTTCGGCGTCCAACACACCTGCCCCGTCGCCTGTCCCAATCAATGCCAAGTGGACTGCACTATTTGCAGTCCTGTTTGTGGTACGTACATAGAATATTAATGATTATCTTCAATTAAAATGATAGTTTAACTATTAAAATATTAAATATGTAGTTTAATTAGCACCAACATTATTATTTTCTTAATTATTAAATTAAAATTTCAATATATCTGGCCTAAATGTCTAAAATGATCTAAACTAGCATCCTCTAATTACATTATGACTAAGTTATTGTGAATATATAAAATATAATGTGGATTAGTTTAATTGGAGACACAGAAATTAAGCATTAATTTGCAACCAGGTATTCTATTTAGCTTCACCAATATAAATTATCATTACGATAATTTTTTTTCTTGTACATAATAATTTCTGTGAAACGTTTCTCTTAGAATGCAATCGACCCGGGGCGGTGTGCCAGGACCCTCGGTTCGTGGGAGGAGACGGCCTAACTTTCTACTTCCACGGCAAGAGGGACCGCCACTTCTGCCTGATCTCCGACGCTGGTCTCCACATCAACGCTCTCTTCATCGGCAAGCCCGGCCCAAAGCCCGGGGCCCGCGACTTCACATGGGTGCGCTCCCTCGGAGTCCTCTTTGGCACGCGACACAACCTCTCAATCTCCGCCCTCCCAACCGCCTCCTGGGACGACTCCGTCGACCGCCTCGCCCTCTCCCTCGACGGCTCCCCCGTCACCCTCAGCACCAGCAGCGAGTTCCGCTCCCCAACCGTCCCCACCGCCGTATTCCGGCGACCGGCCGGCGAGGAGGTGAACTCCGTGGAGATCGAGGTGGAAGGGGTGTTCTCGGTCAGGGCAAGGGTGGTCCCCATCACGGCCGAGGACTCGAGGATCCACAACTACGGGATTGTCGACGGCGTCGACTGCTTTGCCCACCTCGACGTCAGCTTCACGTTCTTCTCGCTCGGTGATGACGTGGACGGCGTTCTGGGCCGGACTTATGGGCCGGGATACGTAAGCAGGATCAAGATGGGGGTGGCTATGCCGGTGCTCGGCGGCGACAGGGAGTTCGCGGCGTCTGGGCTGTTCGAGCCCGATTGTGCGGTGGCCAAATACGTGTCACCACTGCAAACCACTAATGTTTAATTGTTGCCTACAGGAGAGAGGATTATACTTATATATACATAACATATACGTAGCTGAACGTATGTGAGGATAATATGAATAAAAGTTTAATATGTTGCATGGTGTGGCCTCATAATCGATGGGGTGTTTTGTTGTGCGAGGATTACTGCAATACACATACCCGTCTAAATTCTAATATTATCATATTTTTTCCATTATTTTAACTTATTTATGACGAGTTAATTATTATCTATATGGATTTATTCCGTTTTGTTATTTTTGGTAAAAGACTATCAAGTATTAGAAATTCACTATGTCACATTGAAGTATTTGCGACCGTATATTTTGATTGGATAAGCATCTCTGAAAGACTGGAGCACTGGATTGAACTCAGATCGATAAGATAAGTTCAACGGTTGTCTCAGCTCGACAATCTAGGACTAGACCATCGGTGACGGCTGCCCAACAACACTCCAACGGTAGCGAAATCTTTTGACGGCCAAGGACTAATTATTCACTAAACATATACTCTTTACTTTTCAACATTTTAAACACTGAATTTATCAATTTCATGAAATTCAAACCACAGAAGGCACACGAATTTACCATTTTAATCCCGGAATTTATCTCAGACTTAATGGTAGAAAGTCAAAGAAACCAGTAGAGTGATTATGTTACCAATATCTTGATATTCGTTTATGGACTGATGGGCGACGATGACATCAGGCTAACTTTTCTCTTCGGAAACATTTCATGGCGAAACACAATTCCAAGGAAGTATGCCCCTTGTTAGAATATAAGTCCGTGTGCTATGCACGTAACAATTTAAATTTAACATCACAAAACCTTAATCGTAACTGCACCACTAATTACAATCAACTTTAACCATTACAAATTAAAATTGAACATAAGTCAATGAACAATAATATTCTATCTGGGTAAGAATTCTAAATAAATAAAACAATTCAAAAACAATTAACATGAAAAAAAAAATAACAACTTCAATACGAGAAGCAAAAACAAAATCTATATCAAAATTTTTAATTCATGTTTTGAGATTGAAATTCCTCCTAACTAGACATAATTCAATAAAAAAAAGAAAAAAAAATAGAACGAGATTGATAGTTGAGACGGTCTCCACGCAGAAACCATACGTACTCTAGTCGTCGCCCACACTCCCCTTCTCTTGTCCCTACCAGCATGGCCTTCTTTCACTATTATAAAAAGTACTTTTAGAAGCGACGGAAAAAAATTAGAAGCAATAAGTCGCTTCTAATTAGAAGAGGCATTCTACATTTAAATTCTGTCACGCCCCGGAGAAAGTGGGGTGTGATCATTGAAAATAATTAAACAGTAATAAACTTTACATAACTATCCCACGGTGGATACTCGGTTATTTATTTTACAAGTCAAAAAATAAAGGAAAGAAAACTTGAAATAAACAAACTTTTACGAGTAAAAGCTTATTTATTGACCTGCTAGATGTACTAAATGGAGACGTCAAAACACTTGACGACGCTAAACTCCGAGATCGTCCTAACTCTTCTTCTATCCTGATTATAAAAAAAAAATGAGAAAAATAGGGGTGAGCCTGAGGCCCAGTAGGTACCACAGTAATGGTTTGAGTAAAAAGATTTTCGAAAATAATACTTTACTTTATAATAATAATATTCTTGCCATGTGTAAATCACCATACATGTACAAGTATAACTTGCGGAAATGTAAATTGCAGTAATGTAAATTACAGAAATTTAAATATGTCTCTAGGTACATCTAAACGTGTACTATTTCCTGAGTCGCCCAGCCAACTTAACTCGTGGCAGACCTCTGATCAGAGCAAGGTGCACTCTCCGCACCGTATATGTGTTTGTGTGAATCTGACTTATCCAGGATATACGAAACATTTTATTTCGTAAATACGGGATATATGTATAATACTGAAAGTAATTTTTCAATTTCACAATAGGATATCCCGATTTGAAATTCCGCCACATTTTATAAAAACGGTTTCAGGTGTCGTGGCATTTTCGAAAACATTTTTATTTCGAAAATAATATATACTTTAGGCCAAACCATAAAATCAGGAAAGAAGGGTTATATTAACCTACCTCGAGATTAAGCGTCTATATCGCTCGTGCCATCTGAACATTGATGGGATAGAATCCATCATCTTGTAAGTTTAATTTTGTTTACACTAAGCTTATTCATTTCAAATTATGTAATTAATTTGGTAACTATTGTATGCAGACCCGCATCATAGATCAGCAAGCTGATATACGACGGCAAGCTCAGGCGACAGAGCAATCCCCGAGCGAAGAGCTATGAAGGAGGCTTATATGGCTCAATTTTTTGGCACGTGACGTGACTGGGTTACAGGGGTAAGGCCATTGATCCAGCGTTCGGATTTGCTAGAAGCACAGACTCACGATTTTGAGGCTGGATCTTCATCAACAACTCGAGTTGCGAGGCCAACGTGGGACGAATAGATGTCAGAACTACAGGGGAGTAATGAGAGATCTAGCTGGAGCGTACGACGCCTTGTCTAAGCATAGTTCCGAAGCGATTGACCTGGAGCTTGCGTCGAGGGTGAGCTACATCCGAACGCACCCCTGATCAGCCACAACATCGATCACCCGAAGATCCTTCATCTTCATCGGCTCAAGCTAGTAGAGGACATCGTGGCCCCGACCCTGATGAGCCCGGATATAGACCAGCTAGAAGACGTGGATCACCTGGATGACACGGAAGATCTCCCATTGATCGCGATTATTATTAGTATTTTATTTAGATTTTTTTTATTATGTTATACAGACTATTTTATTTTGTCTAAACTTTTGATTAGACTTATTACTATACATTTTGTTATAAACACAACTTTTGATTTCATGTTTTTGAAAATTAAAGTAAATGAAATTTGCTAAAGTTTAATTAGAATCAGAAAATATATGTGAATTTAAGAAAAACAAAAAAATAAAAACAACAACGTTAGGAGCGACACTTCTAATGTCGCTTGCAAATATTTCCCTCAAAATGGTGGGAAGAGTTTAGAAGTGACATTCCGCTTCTAATGTCGCTTATAAACTCTTTCCGTCATTTTGCAGGAGCCATTTAAAGCACCAAAATTTTGGATTTAGAAGCGATCCTAGAGACGATAAATTGCTTCTAAAAATGTCGCTTCTAATTTTAGAAGCGACTTATTGGGTATGCTGACTCAGGAGATCAACTCCACACCTTCAAATCCAAAGATGTATAAATAAATATAAAATATGTGATAAAAATATAAAATATAAATAAATTCAAAGATGTGGTATCTAATTTGGTTTAGTGGTAATTCCACGCCATGTTAAAAGTAGAGAACATTTTTTATTGCCTTTTAAAATAAATTAAATCCAGAGATGTATGGAGAGCATTTTTCTCAGATGACAATTATGAAATAAAGTTTTCATATAAAGATATATATATATATATATATATATATATATATATATATATATATATATATAAAAAGTAATAACTATAATATTTTCAAATTCAGGGGAGTGTATTTCCCCAGTCACCACCTGCCTCCATCTTTGCTCATATACGCTTATTTTTAATAAGCTTTGAGCTATAGCTAGGCTAAATAATAAACTAAAGACTGCTTCTATAATAAGTGACTGTGATTAGCCGAGCTCCAAGGAAGCAAAACACGTTCTACATGTGAGTTTAGAATAACCTTACTTTTTGTGCAAGTAATTAACCCTTGTATACTAATAAGTTAGAGCATGCATATACATTCCCCTAGGTGATAAAGTCAACTCTATTTTGACTTGTAGTAGAAGGAAGAAACGCCTCTCACACCGTTAAGAAAAGCCCTTATCACTAAGTGAGAAAAAAAATTACCAAACTATGTTGTCCAATTTTTTTTTTTTTTAACAATGTTGAGTTTTTTTTTACCACTATTGAAAATTTATTAACAAGATCAAAATATTATTTACACCCGATATTTGCAATTTATTATTTATTATTTTTAGACGAACTTTAACTATTTTACAGTTTATTAGTAAAATACAAAAAAAAAAAATATACGATATATATTATTGGATGAGTCATTAGGCCGCCCAGAGAGAATGTCATAGTGCTGTGCAGATGGTCATTCGCAGTGCTTGTTCACATATATTTTTTTAACACACGCCAGTGATATTTACAATATATTTACGAGACAATTAGACTATTAGTTCAATAATCTACTCTCTTAAAAAAAATAGTTAAAATTTCATTTTATTAAAAAAATAATTCATCAGATCGAAGTTTATTAAACTAACTAATTAATTTAATTAATTGAACAATTAATTTAATTAACTTCGGCTTGATGAACTATTTATGTAATAAAATGAAATTTGAGCTACGTCTTTAAAATATTGTTTATTTATCTATATTACATGTGCGTATAAGAAACGACCAATGCCTAGGAAAAATTAAATGGTATACTAAAAACATAGGATTTGAATCTTCGATATCAGCGTGTGGAATGACGTAGACTATCCTAATTACACTGTTTAGGTAAGAATTGATTAAATCAACCAAAAGAACTGTCCAAAACCTATGAAACGAAAACACACAAAGCAAGCCATACGATGAATTTGGTTAAAGAAGTTATTACTAAGAAACTGGGTGAAATATTAGAGAATGATTAATGCTCATTTATGTTTAAGTAGCATATCAAGAATTTATCTCCAAAACAATATTTGAGCTATAACACGTCCAGTTTTCATATAAAAATCACCAATTTATGGCATAGAGAGCAAGCAAGTCATTTTTTTTTCTGAGGGAAGCAAGCAAGTCATTTAAAATGTAAGAAGTGATTATCAAGATTCAAATTTGACTTTCGAAAGTTCAGTAATGAAGCCGTATTCAGAGGGAAGCAATACTTTACCAATCAAAGTAAAAGTCACTCAAACTAAATCTTCATCCTTGATCAAATTAAATGGTCAATATATATTTATGAGTAACTTATCATTGACAGCTCGCCCAAACGCGTAACAGAAGTTCACTACAACGATGAACTCTATATAAAGACCTCGAACCCTACTCTCTAAGTACCATATAATCTATAAGACACTTCAAACTTACATGCACACAAGTGTGCTATAATAGCAAAAACAAAGATGGTTCGCTCAGTTGTGCCACGTCATTCCATTGCGATTACAATAGCCATCCTGTGGGTCATGAGCATGGGGTTAACTCCGAGTGAAGGAGCGACAGACAATCAAAAGAAAGTGAAGTGCAAGGACTCGCGGTTCCCTGAATGCTCGAAGACGGCAAGCCGTTACTGTCCCGAGGCGTGCCCCAGGGACTGCTACATGGACTGCGACAAGTGTCAGCCCACCTGCCCCCCGGCCCCGCATTCTCCTCCGCCTCCGCCTCCGGCAGTGCTCCCTCCGCCGCCGCCGGACACGTCGGAGGCAGCCGGGGGGAGGAGAGTCAGGTGCCGAAGGCCGGATTTCCCCGAATGCTTCAACGTCCCACACACCTGCCCTCCCGCCTGTCCTAATCAATGCCAAGTCGACTGCGGTACTTGCAGTCCTGTCTGCGGTAATCATCATATTATCACTCACACTTCTTATTATCATCTATATTCACTATAGCTTCTAGTTGTTAATCAAGGTCAATAATATATATGAAAGAGCTTAGCATGACATGTAAGGTTGGTTAATTGATTTATATATATATATATATATATATATATAGAACATGCTTATATATTTGGACAATTTATATAAAATAGTAAAATATATATATATATATATAATAGTCCAAATTAGGTAGTCAAATTAAAAAAATTTGGACACTATAATTTAAATTTTTTAGAGCAATTTATTAATTTAAAGAAAATATATATTAATTTAAAAAAATGAATTTTTTTTATATTGTGTAATGTATACTAATTAAGATTTGTCCCATGTAAATAAAAGAGTGCAACAGGCCGGGGGCGGTGTGCCAGGACCCCCGGTTCGTGGGCGGAGATGGGTTGACGTTCTACTTCCACGGCAAGAGGGACCGCCACTTCTGCCTGGTCTCCGACAAGAGTCTCCACATCAACGCTCTCTTCATCGGAAAGCCCGGCCCGAGGCCCGGGTCCCGCGACTTCACATGGGTGAGCTCCCTCGGCATTCTCTTCGGCTCGGGACACAACCTCTCCATCTCCGCCCTCCCAACCGCCTCTTGGGATGACTCCGTCGACCGCCTCGCCCTCTCCCTCGACGGCTCCCCCGTCACCCTCAGCACCAACAGCGAATGGCGCTCCCCAACCGACCCCACCGCCGTATTCCGGCGACCGGACGGCGAGGAGGTGAACTCCGTGGAGATCGAGGTGGAAGGCCTGCTCTCGGTCAAGGCAAGGGTGGTCCCCATCACCGCCGAAGACTCGAGGATCCACAACTACGGGATCGTCGATGGCGTCGACTGCTTTGCTCACCTCGACGTCAGCTTCAGGTTCTTCTCGCTCGGCGATGACGTGGACGGGATTCTCGGCCGGACCTACGGGCCGGGCTACGTGAGCAAGGCCAAGATGGGGGTCGCCATGCCGGTGCTCGGCGGCGACAGGGAGTTTGCCACCTCAGGGCTGTTCGAGTCCGATTGTGCGGCGGCCATCTATGCCGGCGCCGGGAATCAGGCGTCGCCGTCGTCAACCACTACTGTTGGGGTTATGGACTGTGGCGGCAGTGGGTTTGGAGGCCGTGGTGTTGTGTGTAGGAGGTGAAAATATTATGGATATGCATATATATGCGTCTCTATTGACGATGGTCTGAGTAAGAAGATTAATTAATGTCCTATTATATTACGTATTTGATTTGATGTGTTTTGGTTAACAAATGTACGTTACTACTGGCAACGTTGTTGAGCTGACATATAATCAACTCAGGTAAAAATAATGTTAGCGTTGCATGAATAAAGTTACATTGTCGATGTGTAATAAATCTATTTGTTGTTACAAAAACAGAATTAAATATAAAAAAATCTACTAATTAAATATACAAATCAAAGTATAAAATTATAAAATAGCTTAGCCAACATTATATACTAATCACCATAGATTATTATAAACTATAATATTCAAAGAAAAATATATAATTCTGTAATTAGTTATTATTAAAACTTAAACAAAGATAATACATTGAAATAAATCACAATAATACTTAAATAATTGAATTATCATATTCAAAAATCCCTAAAAGAATTCGAGAAAACTAAAAAAATAGAGAAACAACCCCATATATAAACCCCCCATGTTTACCGTAACCTTTTTCGTGTTCATGACATTTTATATAAGATAATATGAATGCTTTTGTCAAAGAAATCATGATCACACATTCATATATATATGAATTATTGATAATTGTTAACATCAAACACTCAAGGACTCGCTTCGTGACGTCGAGCGTAAAAGCACACGCTAAGTTTGCATGAAAGAAGCACGTGCATTATCATTTTTGTATACATTAATGCATCACGATGAAGGAAATCAAAATTACATATGTTGACCTGTAAAATTAGTACAACAATATCTCACGAAAATACACAGACTCCGAGTACGAAGCCTCCGAGTACAGAGGTGATTTAGGCGAGACTTTCTCTTTATACAGACGAATCAAATACAAGAGAGCAGTGTTTTCTAGAGATTTCAAGTGAAAGAAAGTGTGTAAAAAGTCCGTGTTTCGTTCTGTGCCGCGTCTTCAATTTATACTCGTCTGGTGTAGCTTCGTGGTCGTGTCTTTGACGGTTATTCTGAGGAACGTGGGGTGATCAATCCCACGTTCTGGACGGTTTTGGGTAACTGCCTCTTGATGAGGTGGACGGTTAATACTCTTCGTATGGTTCCTGAACCGTCAAGGTGTGCGTTTTAGAGTTTGAAACATGTTTTCTATTGATTTTGACTAGTCTTTGACCCACGTTCTTCTCTTCTCTTCAAAGTTCTGATCGGTGGGTTTCGTTCTTGACTTATGAACGGTTCGTTCCTTTTCAATGGATGGCCCTTGGGTTTACTTAACCTGAGCTCGGTGCTGGATTCTTCTCGCTGCTCGGTAGTCCGACTATCCTACTCGGAGTCTGACTAATTTATCCCGTAACAGCTGCCCTCCAGTTTCTTAGTTTTTTCTTTAGCAAAAATGGTAAGGAACTATTTCGGTTTGCTTCGTGACCGTGTTCATCTTTGCTTACTTGTCTCGGGATGATCCGAGTAGAATTCTTCATTCTTTTGTTCTTTTTGCAGGACGACGTCGTTTGTCTTCTGGCAGTTCTGAACCGTAGCGTCTTTTTGCTTCGACGGTCAGATGTGTTTGGCTTCCTGGACAAGCTTAATCCTCGCCGTTCGTGAGGTCTTTATATAAGGCCTTTTCTCAACTTTTGACTTCATTTCGCTTTTTCTCCTAAATTTTAGTCTCAGAGCGTTCTCGGCTTGATCTGCTTATTCAGATTGTGCTCTTGGCTCTTTCGTTTTTGCTCGGATCTTCCGATCTTCAATCTCGCGGGTAAGGTCTTTTTATCATTGATTTGATACATTCCTTTTGTTCTGAGATCGTTATTCGGCGATCGGTATTTTTTTTATTTCTCGTATTCGGACCCTTCGGACTTTAGGGATCTTAGTTTCTCAACTTCATTAGGGCTATGGGAGGACTTGCGCGTCCTGATCTAAGCTTTGATCCTCGCGTCGTTCGGCGATCGGAACCTGATCCCGATAGCGTTATTTTGTTGGATGGGTCCAAGTTTCCTTTCCTCAGGAGTCGCGTGTGGTATCATGTCCCGGAGATCGGATGGGACCGTCCTGTAATGGCATATGATGAATCAAGCGTGCCTCCCAGTCCTGAGTCAGAGGGAGTTGATAACGAGAAAAAGGTTTTTGACTCGTCTTCCCTGTCGTGTAGGGACACCATGGTCGTGGAGATATCGTCTTCGTCCGCTTCTTCGAGGGAGAGCGGGTCGGAGTCTCGTGATATGACGAGCCTTTCTCTTTCGCAAGACCGAGGAGAGGGCTGCTCTCAGAGTATTCCGGGTCCGAGTGGGAGAACCTTTGGGGTTGATCTCCCAGAGGAAGAGGATGAGGCCTTGGTCTTTGAACGGAAAGAGGGCCAGTTTTCGGCCAAAGTTTGGACTTCTCGGGTTACCGAGAAATATATACGAGATCTGAGGGAGGAATTTGAAATAGCCGAGGGGATTATCATCTCGGCGCTCTTGGAACATGAAAGGGCCGATCAGCCTCCTGCCGGGAAAGTAGCGTTCAATAGGGCTATTTTGAACGTGATCGGAGGGTTGCCGATGCATCCCTTAATTTCCCAGTTTGTTTCTGACCTGGGTTGTTCCCCTACCCAGCTGGTCCCCAATGTGTATAAGATCTTCGTCGGGATGGTCGTGCTATGGGCGAAAATTTATGATCGCCCTGTCACCTTGCAAGATTTTTCGCAATACTACTCGTTTAAGTCGGCCCTAGGGCAGCATGGTTACTATTACGCTCGGGCCAATGATGACCAATCTAAGGTGGTTACTCGCCTGCCGACCAGCCAGAAAAATTGGAAAGACCATTTCTTTTGGGTTGAAGGGAAAGATTCTTATGAAAGGTGCCCCATAAGGGCTCCGTTCTCGGAACTGGGTGTGACTCTGGTTCAGAATTCTTATTTGATAATCTGAGCCAGTTTTTTGTTCTGGGTTCTTATATGTTTTATGTTTGATTCCAGGTTCCCTTCCGCAATACCCCGAGGGCGAGCGACCACTCCACTCAGAAATTTTTGATCTTTCAGAGGCCGATCGGTCGACGTTTTTGTTGTCGGACCCGGACCTGCTCGACCAATATTATTATTACCCTTATTCAAGTAAGTATTTTACTTGCCCTTTATCAACTCGCGTATGTTCCAGTCTTCTCTCATTTTCATTTGTGTTTCTTAACAGAGATTGCCCAGATGGCGAAAAAGAAATCCGCTCCCGAGCTGATCCCTCCCAATCCGAAACGTGTCAAGGCTTCTAAGGCTTCGGCTGCCGGCAAGCGGGCGGCCTCGTCTATTTCAAAGGTTTCGGAGCCTCTGAGCTCTTCTCCGGTTAAGAGCCTGGCCGAGCCTTCTTCTGCCTCTGATCCTTTGGCTCCGGTTGTCACTTTCCTCCGCGAGCGTTTCCCTGCCGAGAAGGTTCAGGAGGTTCTCAGGTTCGAGCCTTTGGAGAGGCTTAACCAGGCCACCGATTCGGCGATTTCGGTAAGTTTTTACTTGTCTAGTCGGCACCTTTTCCCCTTTTTGATAACTCATTGTGGCTGACCATTTGATCGTTGCAGAGTTTTGTCAGTATGACCGGTCTCGTCGGACTGCTAGGCTCCGAGCTCACTTCCCTGAGACAAAGGAATGATCGATTCCTCAAGGAGAGAGATGCTGCCAGGGATGAGACAGCCAAGGTTAGGTCTGAGCTAACCCGGAAGTTCCGAGAAGACCTTGAGGCTGCTCGTTTAGCGGCGGTGGAAGAGTACAAAGCTTCCGACGATTATCGTGATATGCGCGATGATCTCTATACCGCTGGAATGACCGAGGCTGTTCGGCTTCTTGGTCCGAAGAATCCTACTCTGGATGCGACGGATCTCGATCTCGACTCGGAGTCAAGGGCCAGCGAAGAAGGCGACCAGGAGTAGAATTTATATTTGTTGTTGTTTATTTTTTGATTTCTGCTAACCCGCTTGGGTTTTGAACAATTGATCCGAGGTCGGATCTTTATTATGTAATTTTCGTTTTTCCCTTTCGGGATTTGAACAATTGATCCTTGGTTGGATCTATATTTTATGTAAATTCACTTAAGTTTCAAAATTTTGGCAAAGTAAAGTATCACTAGGTATATTTTCTAAAAAACTGTTTGTTAGTTATCTAGCCGCCCAGTTTACTTTGTTGAAATGAAAGATAATTAACACATAACGTGATAAATAATACATAATGCGATTCACTGACAACATAAGTAATTCCGAGCAGAGGAATGAAAGACGAACAATTACTTGAAATCATAAGTACGTGATTACTCGAAATTCCAAGTAGAAGATCGAAAGATAGAAAATTACTTGAATTTATAAGTACGTGCGACCAAGCCGCTTTTCGAAATTGTAAACATAATTCATGCGACCAAGCCGCTTTTTGAAAATGTAAACGCGATACATGCGACCAAGCCGCTTTTTGAAATTTTAACGAATAAAAAACTTAAACGTAAAATTGGCGAAGGTGCTTAGCATTCCAGGGGTTTTTCTCCATATCGCCGCTCAACTGTTGTAGCCGGTAGGCCCCGTTTCCGAAGTCTTCTTGGATGATGTAGGGTTCTTCCCAGTTTGCGTTGAAGGCTCCTTCCTGGTGGATTTTGGTGTGGAGAAAAACTCTTCTGAGGACTTTGTCGCCGACTTTGAATGTTCTTGGTCGGACTTTCCTGTTGAAATACCGAGAAACCTTTTGTTGGTTAGCTAGATTTCTTAATCTGGCGTTTTCTCTTTTTTCTTCTAACAGGTCTAGACTAATTTCGAGCATGTCGTTGTTTACCTTTGTTGAGTAATTTTCTCTTCTCGTTGTTGGTATTAAGACGTCGGTCGGTATGGCCGCGTCGGAACCGTATGCGAGGGAGAAAGGCGTTTCGCCAGTTGCGGAGTGCTCGGTGGTCCTGTATGACCAGAGGACTTCTTGGAGCATATCCACCCACTCTGACTTTTGCTCGTCTAACTTCGTTTTCAGGCCATGTTTTATTGTTTTGTTGACGGCCTCCACCAATCCGTTGGACTGTGGTCTGACTGGTGTAGAAAAAACTTTGTTAATGCCATATTTTTCACAAAAACCTTTGAAGGAATCGCAGTCGAACTGAGTTCTGTGGTCGGATACGATTTTGACTGGTATTCCAAAACGAGTAATGATATTTTTCCATACGAATTTCTCAATTGCATGGGCCGTTATTTTGTTTAAGGGCTCGGCTTCAACCCATTTTGAGAAATAGTCGATGGCTACAATCGCGTACCTGCATCCGCCTCGGCCTGTTGGCAAAGCTCCGATTAGGTCTATTCCCCACTCTGCGAATGGGATCGGGCATGAGAGAGAGATGAGGGGGTTAGATGGAAGCCTCAGTATGTTTGAAAACTTTTGACATTTGACGCATCTTTGCGTCATGTGCCGAGCATCGGCCTTTAATGTCGGCCAGTAGAGTCCTTGTCGGATGATCTTTTGCGCCAATGCTTCGCATCCGATGTGACTTCCGCATATCCCTTCATGGATTTCTTTGAGAGCGTACTCGGCTTCGTCTTCATCTAGGCACTTGAGTAGAGCTTGGGAAAATCCCCTCTTGTAGAGATTCTGACCTTCGAGGAAATATCGGGCAGCTCTGAACTTCAAACTTCTAGCCTCATTTTTTTCTTTGGGTAGAGTTCCCTGCTGCAAGTATTCCCTGATCGGAGTTTGCCAAGACTTTCGTCGCTCGATATGAAGCACATGGGTGGCTTGCTCGATGCTGGGCTGCCCAATTTTGATCACTGGGATTGATTCCGAATCTGATCCTTGAGTGGCGTGCTTTGCTAATGCGTCGGCCTCTTCGTTCATGGCTCTTGGGACTTGGGTGATCTCGCAAAGTTCGAATTCGTTTGCTAAGTTTCTAGCTTTCTCGGCATATAGCGACATCTTTTCGCCTTTTGCATGAAATTCACATTTCATTTGATTAACAATTAACTGAGAATCCGAATATACTTTGAGCTTTTTTATTTCTAAATCTTTTGCTATTTGCAGCCCATGTATCATAGCTTCGTACTCAGCTTCATTGTTCGAAGTATTAAAATCGAATTTTAAAGCGAATTTTACCTTGTCTCCTTCTGGACTGGATAGTGCAATTCCGACCCCGGACCCCTTTTCGTTGACTGCTCCGTCTACATACATGTCCCAAATCGGGAATTCGACTGGCCTGTATGTGAACTCTGCAATGAAGTCAGCGACTGCTTGTCCTTTAATTGCTGGTCGGGGGCTGAAGTGTATGTCATATTGTGTCAACTCAATTGACCATTTCATTAGCCTTCCGGACACGTCAGGCTTTTGCAGCACCTGGCGCAGTGGGAAATTGGTGAGGACCGTAATCGGATGTGCAAGGAAGTAGTGTTTTAGCTTCCGAGAAGCAGTGATGAGGGCGAAAGCTAGCTTTTCGAGTTCCGGGTATCTTCATTCTGCCTCGTTAAGGCGCCGCGAAGTATAATAAACCGGGACCTGGTGTTTTCCCTCATTCTTGATCAGCGCTGAGCTTACTGCATGCTCCGAGACGGCTAGGTAGATCTCCAGGGGCTCTCCTTCCTGCACTTTCCTTAAATTCGGAGGCCATGCCAAGTGTTCCTTTAGGGATTCGAAGCTTTCGTCGCACTGCTTGGTCCATTCAAATTCCTTGGAGCCTCTGAGTATATTGAAGAAATGAATACTTCGGTCGGTAGACCGAGAGATAAAGCGACTTAATGCAGCTATGCATCCTGTCAGTTTTTGCACTTCTTTGATGTTCCGTGGGGGTCTCATGTTCCATAGGGCTGTGATCTTTTCCGGATTCACTTCAATGCCTCGTTCATGAACGATGAAACCTAAGAATTTTCCTGCAGAGACACCAAACGTACATTTTAGAGGGTTTAGTTTCATGCGATATTGCCTTAAAAGTTCGAATGATCTTCTAAGATCATTCGTATGTTCAACTATTTTTCGGCTTTTAACTAACAAGTCATCGATGTATGCTTCCATCGTGATCCCGAGTAATTCAGCGAACATTCGATTTACTAATCTTTGATATGTTGCTCCAGCATTTTTTAACCCGAAAGGCATTACCGTGTAACAGTATAGCCCCCGATCAGTTATGAATGCCGTGTGGTCCTGGTCGGGACCATACATAGGGATTTGATTGTAGCCAGAGTAGGCATCCATAAAACTTAGGATTTCATGGCCTGCCGTGGCGTCTACTAACTGATCAATTCTCGGCATAGGAAAACTATCCTTTGGGCAAGCCTTGTTCAGATCTGTAAAATCCACACAAGTTCTCCATTTTCCGTTAGGTTTCCTGACCAGGACGGGGTTGGCTACCCATTTAGGATATTTAGTTTCTTTTATTGATCCGTTAGAAATCAGTTTGTCTACTTCTTCTTTTAGAGCAGTATACCTTTCGGAATTTAAAGCCCTTCTTTTTTGTCTGATAGGTTTTTCTTTAGGATCTATATTTAACCTATGACATGCTATTTGGGGATCTATCCCCGTCATGTCGGACTGTGACCAGGCAAATATATCTAAGCTATTAGATAGGAGAGTAATTAAGTTACTTTTGGTACCTGATTCAAGATATTTTCCAATCTTGAGCTTCTTCTCAGGTTGCTTTGGATCTGGGGCGACTTCCTCGACTTCGTCTCCTGGGCCAATTTCTTCTCGGCTCGGGAGGCGTGGGTCAAAATCCGAATCGATCATCATAACCTTATGGACATCTTTGTCCTGACTCTCTTTGAGATAATTCGCATAGCAGCTCCTTGCGATAGCCTGAGTTCCGACTACTTCACCTACCCCGTGCTCGGTAGGGAACTTCATCTTCAAATATTCCACCGACGCGACGGCCCCGAGGGACTGCAAGGTCGGCCTGCCAATGATCGCATTGAACGAAGATTTTCCGGGGACCACTATCCATGTTGTGTTGGTGGTTTTACTCCTCGGGTTTTCTCCCACAGTTATTGGGAGTGAGACTAATCCCTTGGGCTGGATTGAATCTCCCATGAAGCCATAGAGATTTTCAGGGGAAGGAGCCAACGCGTCTTGCTTAAGACCCATCTTATTGAACGTGTCTTCATAGAGCACGTCAACAGCACTTCCAGTGTCTACCAAAATTCGGTGTACATTCCTGTTGCCGATTAGAGCCGAAATGACCAATGGATCGTTGTGAGGATACATCACCCACCGAGCATCTTCTGCTGTAAAGGTAATTGGCTCCGAGCTAGATTTGGCTATCTTGTTAGGCCTCTGTTCGGCTGTAAACAAAATCTGCCGGGGTCCTGCGTAGGCTTCCCTTACATAGCTCTTCTGAGCGCTCCTTGAAGTTCCTCCCACATGTGGTCCTCCGACTATGAGTGAGATTTCGGCATATGCCTCACCTTTCTGTTCCTCTTGCTCTCCTTGCTCGGCCTTGAATTTCTTCAACGCTCCTCTTCAGATTAGAGCTTCTATGGCTTCTTTGAGGTTGAAACAGTCGGCAGTGCGGTGACCGATGTCAGCGTGGAAAGCACAATATTTTGTTTTATCTCTCCTTGAGATATCTTTCTTGATCGGCCTTGGCTTAGGGAAATCTTCCTTGTCCTGTGTAAGACTAAATATCTCCTCTATCGGGGCATTGAGCTTATGATATTTATCGAACTTACTGGAAAAAGGTTTCAGAGGTCCTGCTCCTGACCGGCTCTTCTTCGGTGGGCGGTTGTCCTCAGAATGTCGTTCCCTATGCTCTTCTCGGTAGCTCTTCGGCGGCTTTGCTTTTCTTGCCGCCAGCCTTGCTTCCTCCGCGTTGATATATTTCTGAGCTCTCTTCAGGAAATCGTTGTAGTCCCTTGGACTAGTCTTCTGAAGTGACCACCAGAATTCTGATTCTGTTCGGACGCCGGAGGAGATCCCGAAGAGCTTAAAGTCTTCGTTCAGATCGTCAACTTGAAGTGCTTGCTCCGAATAGCGATTAATAAAATCTTTTAGAGACTCGTCATGGGCTTGTCTTACCGCCAGCAGTCTTTCTTTGGGAGTTTTCCCTGAGCTGGAGCCGACAAACTGTTCCATGAATTTTCTAGATAGCTGTTTCCAGGATCCTATGGAGTTTGGCTTTAGTTTTCTGTACCATCTTTTGGCTGAGCCAGTCAGAGTGATAGAGAAAGCTCTGCACATAACTTCTGGTCCGGCTCCTTGCAGCAGCATCCAAGAGGAAAAAGTATCTATATGGTCTCCCGGGTCGGTCTTTCCATCGTATACTGGGATGCTCGGCATCCTAAACCGATCAGGCAACGGGTGTTCTAACACGCGGGCCGTGAAAGGGGAGATAGCTTCTCCGACCTTTGGAACAGACTCCTTCTGACCTAGGGCTACCTCTTCGATCCGACGTTCCAATCTTCTAAGATTTGTTTTGTTGGTGCTTGCACTGTCTTCGGTCTCCGAGCTTTCTAAGCTGTGCCTGAAAGTGCTTGAATGTCCTTTGTCCATGCTGGGCTGGTACCGATCAGGAATCTTTTCCTGACTGTACTGCTCCTTCTCGGACTCAGAAACATCTTCCATCCTCTCATACCGATCTCTAGCATGTTTCCGAGGTTTCTTAACCTGCGGATCTTGTCCGATGGGTTCTTTCCCTGATCGGTGCGAGGGCTCTTCATCTGGGATCACTATCGCGCTTCGCAGTGTGACCCTTTTTGCCTGCAACCTTCTCTTCAAATCCCTGTTATTTGCCTCTAAGACCGAGAGACGCTCTTGCATCTGTCTGAATTGTTCTTCGAGGCTGGATTCCGGAAGGAGTTCAGCTATTTCTTCCGAGGTGAGAGGCAGGGTGCGGTTATGGTGCTCTATCTCCGTCTCCTGGTTAGAGACAGCGTTCACGGGTGCGGACGAACTAGCCATATTCTTCAGCTGGTCCCCCTCCTTCTAGCGCCAACTGTTGACCTGTAAAATTAGTACAACAATATCTCACGAAAATACACAGACTCCGAGTACGAAGCCTCCGAGTACAGAGGTGATTTAGGCGAGACTTTCTCTTTATACAGACGAATCAAATACAAGAGAACAGTGTTTTCTAGAGATTTCAAGTGAAAGAAAGTGTGTAAAAAGTCCGTGTTTCGTTCTGTGCCGCGTCTTCAATTTATACTCGTCTGGTGTAGCTTCGTGGTCATGTCTTTGACGGTTATTCTGAGGAACGTGGGGTGATCAATCCCACGTTCTGGACGGTTTTGGGTAACTGCCTCTTGATGAGGTGGACGGTTAATACTCTTCGTATGGTTCCTGAACCGTCAAGGTGTGCGTTTTAGAGTTTGAAACATGTTTTCTATTGATTTTGACTAGTCTTTGACCCACGTTCTTCTCTTCTCTTCGAAGTTCTGATCGGTGGGTTTCGTTCTTGACTTATGAACGGTTCGTTCCTTTTCAATGGATGGCCCTTGGGTTTACTTAACCTGAGCTCGGTGCTGGATTCTTCTCGCTGCTCGGTAGTCCGACTATCCTACTCGGAGTCTGACTAATTTATCCCGTAACAACATATAAAGCAGCGAACATCTTAATCAAACAACTCCAGTTACAAAGTTTTATGAAAATAAGAAGTATATTTTTTTACAACTATAATTTTTATTTAAAACAACTTAGGGAGGCATATCAGCCTCCACATAAGTATACAACGAAAGAGAGATGTTTGCAATCCATGCTACATATAGTTAGTAAATTTAAGGGAAACTTTTGCAAGCATATGCAATATGCATAGGAAAATTACAACGTGATTCCGGTGGATCTCGACTTATTGTGGAAGGCAAAGTCATTAAGAAAACTAATTGCCGACTCAACAATCTCTCAACTTTCCATACATGTATTTTGATATATGGATATATCTAATATTCCATGCTTCGGATATATAATTTCATGTTTTTTTCTCTACATGGACAACTATATGTTGGCATACTTCGATTTGTTGATATATAAGTCAACAAATTCAGAATTTATTGACATACAAGTCAATAAATTCTAAATTTGTTGACATACAAATAAAAAATATGGATAAATCAACAAATCTTGATATGTGTTAGATGTTAAAAAAAGTGACTGAGCTCAAAATGAGGAGGAGATCGTCACGACGGAAGTTGCGATTGGAGGGTGCTCACATCAGCAAAAACATTCTTGTTGCCATGGTCGGGAATGACACAGCACACGCTGTCTGGGATACTCTTGACCGAGCTTACGTCACTCAATCGAAGGCAAAATCAGGCACTACAAACTACAAATTCAAACCCTCAAGAAAGGCAACCTCACAGTTCGTGAACACCTAACCAAAATGAAATCTTTTATAGATTTCTTGCATCTGTCTGCTATTCTCTCACCGAAGAGGTCCTGATCCTTCACATCTTGTCGGGTCTCGGAGATGAATACGATTCAATGATTGTGACACGCACCTCAAGGCCAGAAGCGTACTCTCTCAGATAACACGCATCTCTCTTCTATCCAATGGCAGAGACTCAAGCAACAACCAAATGACATACATGGTTAAGTCCCCCGACTCAATCTTCAAAACAGTTGGTTCTCAAAGTTGAGTGGTACAAACCACGTCACTCATAAACCTCAATCTTGGCTCAGAATACACTGGTACCAGCAGACTCCACATGGGTAATGGTGCAGGTCTGAATATTGCTCACCTTGGTTCATCTACCCTTCATACAAGAAAAGAAACCTTATCCTAAAAAATCACATTCATGTATCAAAAATTACCCAAAATCTTCTAAGTGTTTCCCAGCTTGCAAATGATAATTCTGTGTTTTTTTAGTTTCACTGATATGCTTGTTTTTTGAATGATCAAGTAATGAGGGAAATCCTAAGATGGACTATACAGGTTTCACGTGCACAGAAATCCTACAAAATATTACTTCTCCCTAGAGTCTAAGCAATCTTTAGAGTACGAGAATTTTCATTTTCCAAAAAGCCACAATGTTCGGTTAATTTATCTTTCAATCATATTTGTTTCCATTCAATCAAGAGTTTGTTTAACTCAAATCTATAGTTACTAGGTGGCACAAAAAGGTTGGGACACCACACTTTGGATGCTTAAATTGAGTCATCGAGCCTTGTATTGATTTTTAGTTAATGAAGAATGATGTTCATTTTTGTTCTCATTGTGTAGAAGGGAAAAGCTACAAATTGCCATTTCCAAAATCTCAAACCACCTACAACTAACCTCTACACTCGTCCACTCCGATCTTGGGGGGAGGGGGGGGGGGGGGGGGGGAACGGTTTTTGGTGCTAGATAAGTTTTGTTGATGAATATTCTAAATACACATGGATTTATCTTTTAAAGCTCAAATCTGATGTCTATGATGTTTTTCCTCATTTTCAATCTCTAGTAAAAAATCAATTAGGCAAAAAAATCAAAGTCCTCTAATCTGATTGGAGCGGTGAATTTCAATCTCTTCAACATCACCTCCGTAAATCCGAGATTCATCACCGAACCTCATGCAATCACACTCCCGAACAAAATAGGGTGGCAAAACACAAATAACACCACATTGTTAAAATGGGTCTCACTTTTCTCTCAAAATCCTCATTACCTCTAAAATTTTGGGATGATGCTTTTCCTACTACGGTTCATCTCATCAATAGGATCACAACAAAAAATATGAAACATATTCTACCGTATTATGTCAGATTACTGACTTGGATAACTGACGTACTCAATTTTCTCTTAATATCTTTCCTAATAAATTTACCACATTGCTGTTCACCTATCTATCGGAACAAGTCATGGTTTTTATCTTAAGGAACCCTCGTGAAGGTACTTTACAGTTCTAAACCTAATTACTCTCGATTAAAATATTTTCGCTGCACATGTTATCCTCACCTCCGAGCCTATAATTTGCATGAACTTGAGTTCAGGTCAATACAAAGACTGTAAATGCCTTACACCTTATAGAAGACTTCACATCTCATGCCATGTTGTCTTTGATGAAGAATCCTTACCATTTGCGTTTTCAAAATTGGGAATCACTGGCTGTCTATAGCGAGACCAACTACCACCTCCAATACACATACAAACCCAAGTACAACCTCTTCGAATGTGCTTCAAGATCAGAACCCTACAAATTCAAATCTCGATGTAAGTCCTCAATCTCTTGAATCTGATCGTGTTGACACCTCCTCTTGTCCCAAAAGATGAGGTTTGCGGTTATATAGAGGATCTCATAGCCTCCGAGGAGCAAGTAGAGTCTACATCAAACTCTCCTTCAATCAATCATCACCAAATGCGCACTAAGTCCAATGACGGGATCTACAAATCCAAAAATTTCACAGGAACTTCCATGTCTTTGAAGCGTGAACCACTAAGTGTCGACGAGGCACTTCAATTTCCGACGTAGACTAGAGGTACGAAGCAAGAGCCACAAGCTCTCCACCGCAACAAGACTTGGTCTCTCACCACTCTACCCGCCAACTAAAACATTGTAGGCAGCAAGTGGGTGTTCAAGATCAAGCGGCGTACCGATCGAACCATCTCTCGCCTTAAAGCCAGACTAGTAGCTAAAGAATTCCACCAAACATCGCACTTCGACTTCGTTAAAACAGTCGGGTAGTAAACCAAGCAACCTCCGAGTCGAACGCTCATCTAGATAAGGCGTCATACACACCAACTAGGTCTATTACTGCTCCGCATAGTGTAGATGTCTCTCATTCTCGCGCGGGGTCCTCCTGAACTTGAGCTAATGAAGGTCCAGCTTCGATATCCTGAGCCTGGGCTTCTAGCAGATCTGAACGAGGCATCAATGGACATATCCCTGCTCGAGTTCAGCATGTTCCTCCAACTTACTAAATGTCGTTCAGCATGTTCCTCCAACTTACTAAATGTCGTTCTGCATGTTCCTCCAACTGACTAAAATGTAGACATCCTCACAAAGTCGCAGAGCATCTTCAATGGTAAGCTAATGTTAAATTAGCTTATCATGCCACATAAGTCATACAAAAATACAACTTATTTAAGCTAAATCATCCACAATGGTAAGTTAATTTATCATCTTGCTTAAGTTTATCCCACTTATCAATTTCTATTTTTGTTTAATTTTTTATTCAATTTTCACTTGTTAAAACTATAATTTTTTTATTAAGTGGGTCCCATGTTTTTGCTTAAGCAAGTAACTCTATAGAGCCAATTTCTCTAACCAATTACATAGCCAAATTGCCAAATAATGGTTAAGCAAATAGCTTAACATTTTTTTTAATTGCAAGCAAGTCCTTAAAGTTATTAAGCTAAACACCATTAAGATTGGCCAATTCTACACTTACATGCGGAACAAGCTCAACATCACTATAGTTTCACTATAGCCGCTCGGTGTGTTAAGAATCAGGCCCCAATACCCATTCTACACACAGAGGCCCAAGTCGCAACTCAGCCCATTAAACCCATGCCATGTCATCGATCCGCGTCAATGGCCTAGGATACCTTTGCTACCGTTTGCAACTGTGCAAAGGCTGTTTTTTTTTTTTTTTATTTTTAGAAACGAGTACAAAGGCCTGTTGTGTCATCCTTTTTTTGTTTTTGCTCTGACCCTGTTGTGTCATCCTTATCTTTATCAGACTACGGTTTAACCTTTTCACGTATATACACCCTATTGTAGTGAAATCAATAAATGAGCCATTACAATATAAACTGAATAAATAACGTTGTTTTCTTTTATGAACACTACACATTGAGCCCACTAATAAGTTTTGGTTGATTTTGGTAAAACATTTATCGACTACTAATATTCATGCCTAAATCCCATATGCCTAAATCCCATATAATTGTCAAATACTTTGCTCATGAGATTAAATAATGTGCTATATATAACTTATTAATTCAAATTGTTCTAAAATAAAATAAGCAAGTTATATACCGTTTTGAAACACTTTATCAACTCTTTCCTGTGTATACATATAATTATTCACATCATCTTGATCTTGTATTATAAAACTATATATATTAATATATATTCGTACATATATATATATATATATATATATTACCATACATTCTGTAAAATTTATGCGTACATGTAATAAAATTGAAATATAAATTGTAGGGCATTGTAGCGAAATAGCCAAAATGAAACTATAAAATTTGTTTTTATCCTATGTTTTGCAATTTTTAGGGAAATAGCCAACATGATTATGTGGCAATAATTAAGTTCTTATTTACCCTTATTTATTAATAAATTCGTCATTTTCTCTCTCCTATTTTTTTCTACACTTTTTTTTACATAAAAACTTCAAAAAACCATATCTATCTCATATGAACTCGAAATTGAGTGATTCCAAATCCTATGGATTCGTGACGCCGAGATCTTCAAAAATAGATCTATTGTGTTTGATGAAAAATAATGCTTAATACCATAGATGTAGAAAAATCTACCTTAAATATGGAAATAACTGAAATTTTTTGAAATTATAAAAAAAAAATGGAAATATAAATATGATGCATTAAAAATAATTTTTATCAAACACAATGAGTCTATTTTGAAGATCTCAATGCCACGAATTTGTAGGATTTGAAATCACTCAATTTCGAGTTCGTATGAGAAATATACAAATTTTTGTTTTGATGCAAAAAAAATTATTTGAAAAAAAAATAGGAGAGAGAAAGTGACGAATTTATTAATAAATAAGAGTAAATAAGACTTTAATTATTGCCACATAAGCCATTTGGCTATATCCCTAAAAATTGTCAAACATAGGTTAGATCCAAAATCACATGTTTAAAGTGGCCTAATTAGTTACAAATCTCTAAATTGTATATGTGTATATTAGAAGACATTATACTATTAGTTGTATATATTTTATTTTTACATGAATATAGTCTAAATTTGTAATAGAAACTTTTGTGGGTATATATTTTATAAATTTATTTAATTCATAAATCCGAATTATTTACATATATACGTATAATATACATTCTAAATTAAATTTGGGAACTTAGAATTTTCAAGCTCCACATTTGGAAACAAGTTATCCTTTGGACACTCTAGGAAAACCAAGTCTTTAGAACCTCTCTCTCTCTCTCTCTCTCTCTCTCTCTCTCTCTCTCTCCAACTTCACGCGTCATTCCAACCCTCTTCTTCACGCATGCAGAATTCTCGTCCTTGGCTCAAGCACACACGAAAAATTCGAAGGTCACACATGCTATCGTCCCGTTCTCCATCTGCCATCGTGCTCCGCTTCTCTCAATGGTTAGTTCTTAGTGTGCCTTAGATTTATAAGTTGAACTTAGAGTTTCTTAGGTTTCTAAAGAAAAAAAAGCTTCAAACGAAAACGATTTTTTATTTATAATGAAATATCGAAAATAGTTCTAGGATTTATTCACGCTCATCACTCTAACTGGGTTTCAATTTTTATGGTTGATTTTGAAGTTCATGTTAAAATTTCAGAATTTTCCTCTAGTTTTTAATACTGTTAAGTTTCATTTCGAAGTTTGCATCAGATTTTCATTGTAACTGAAAAACGTTGTTGCAACTAGTCAATCCTCTAGCTTCTATTAAGACTCTAGCCAAATTGTCATTTTATTAAGAAAATAGTCCACCGGGCCGAAGTAAATTAAATTAACTATTTACTTCAGCCGGGTGGACTATTTCTTAATAAAATAAAACTTTGTCTATTTTTTAAAAAGATTGTGGACTATTTGGCTACTGGCATAATTGTCCCTTTTTGTATTTAAAACTTATTTATCTATTTTTCTTTGTTTGATAACACGTTTCGGAGTTTTATAAATATATTTGACGACACATTTCGAAGTTGTTGATATTCTATACCTCTGCTTGATGTTCAGTTTGAAGTTTTTGTGCCTCTGCTTTAACTTTTATATATCTTTATTTTACAATGTTGTGCTGGATAGAGAAGGTTGTTAATGTGTGATAACATTTTGGAGTTTACGTTTTTTATTTTGTTTGCCTATAGTGGATGACACATTACGGGTTTTATACATGTATTCATTTACACAATTTAGAGTTTTCCATATGTATTTGATGATACTTTTTTTTTCTTCTTGACGTAATATTTCAAAGTTTTTGTCTGTGGTGTATGACCAATTTTGAAATTTTTTGCATAAGAAGAAGTGCGAGTTGATAGTGCCTTACTCCTCGGATTATGGTGGTCAACTTAGCTTTAGAGGCACCATTTACTTGACGAAACCGAAGGATGCGTGTAAGGAAATCAATGTTTTTGATATTCTAAAGGGCAGACCTATTAGTTGGATAGATTTTATCCCGGACTTCGATCGACTAGAGAAGTACATAGGTTTTTTATTTTGGTGTCAGAAATATCACTATCGTTGACCACCGATTATCCTCAAAATTGAAGCCTCTTGCATCAACATCCTCATCACCATCTGAAACATCTTCATCATCATCACCATCTTTATCATCCTCTTCATCACCTGGTGGCGCAAAAGCATTCGCCTCGAAGCTAGTAACGTACCATGCAGACTACGGGGTTAGAGATTTTTGAAACAAAGGTCGGATGTGAACCATGATCCACTGCCCTGCTTGCACTTGTACCGGGAGATACATCAATAATATTTCTGACATGGTGGTTAATAGCTCCAACTGAGTTATGTGTTTCGATAGTGCACGAAGTTTGAAACACGCTTCATAAGTATATTCGCATTTTCAACCTTTGTTCACCCGAATACCGTCAAATACACAACATATATTCACGTTGAACCTGTTAAGAATTAAAAAAAATATAAATTGGATCGAACAGTGTCAAATCTATGAGAGACATGATACAAGTTTGAAATGGTATTCAAAAGTTTGAAATTGTAAGATATTAAGTTTAAAATGTTAACAACTACTTCGAAGTTAAGAGTTTATTCAAAATTCTAAATTCAATTTTTTGACATTAATACTAAAATCTTCGAAGATGAAGTTTAAAACTTGGAAGATTTTGTGGGACAATCTGAAAATTTCCCGAAAACAAACTCTTTTCTTATAAAATTAAAGTCTAAAGTGATCGAAACTCATCCATTTTTCTTTTCTCAGGTGCCTAACAGCGTCGTCAGATTCTGCTGGAAACAAGATCTTTTCCAATAAAATCATTATGTAATAAATCAACAAATCTTAAAGTGATTTCTCTTTCCCCTTCAAGTTTATCTATTACGAACATTAGAGGGAGAAACTTTCTACTTGAGAGCACATGGAGACGAAGATGAAGTGGGACGACAGAGGAAGGCGAACAACGGGTTTCTGGGACGCTGGCGAACTGGGACGGTGAAGGAAGTGGGTTTCAAATTTTCTATCCTGTTTGGCACAGAATATAGTGTATGAAGTGAGATTGGGCGTGGGAGAGAAAGAGATAAAGGAGAGAAAGAATGAAATAAAATTAAGGATAATTTGGACAATTTAGTTACTCCAAAAATTAAAGTGTAACTTATCTTCCAAATACAGAGTTACGTTAAGTTTGGAAGCTTAAGAGCAACTTTAATGGTGAAATCAATACTACTTTGGTTTCACTTGGAATTTTCAAGCTACATCTATATAAGCAAGAACTTCTCTTAATGGTAAGCCAATATCATTCTTTGTTTAAGTAGATTTCACATATCTACATTATCGAATAAAAATTCAACAAATTTTTATTGAGTCCACTAATTTTTATAGAGCTAATTAGCTCTATAAATTCAATTTACTCTATAAAGCAAATAGCTAAAATGTGAAACAATGGTCATTTGCTTCAATTTGTAGCAAGTATTTAAGAGCAATCATTAAAGATTCTCTAAAGTTCCTGAAATGTCGCCTCCCATGTCACGCATATATAAACACTAGTTGAATATATACGCTTGCGCGCGTTGGAAAGAGAGAGAAGGCAAGAGAGAGAGAGAGAGAGAGAGAGAGAGAGAGAGTGGAAAGAGCGTGGAGAGAAAGAGAAAAATGAATGAAAAAAAATCTAAAAACCGCCACGTGACAGACTCTAGTGAAAGTGGGAACAAAAGTTCTCTTTAATGTGAGCATCCATAAAAGTTGTCAACTATAATATTATTTTAAGACATATTATTTCTTTTTTATTTATTGTATATCGACTTTATATTATTTTGGTATAAAATATTGGTGAGCATTGATGTCATACATGAGCACTATTGCCATAATAATTATGACATTTTAGGTTGTTCACAATGTAATAATAACTTGAGTTGTTGTCTACTTAAGTTTCATTTAATCATGGACAACCCCATTGGAGTTGCTCTAATAATCTTTTAAATACTGTTGACGTTAATTAATTGTTGATGGTATATTATGTAAAAAAGATAAATAAATAATATTATGGCAAACAAATAAAGTTTGCAACAATTAAATTTTGATGCATATGCTGTTTGTATTCACTATTCACTTGCTCATGGTCAATGCGAAGAGTTTTATTAAGTACTTCAATTGTCATGTGTCTATCACAAGCTACCAAGTATCGCAAAATGAGGAGGAATTTACTCTTTATTATCTTATGTTATAGAAATACAAAAATTTGTCCTCCGCCACAGACACGCATATATTATAGATATAGTCCAACAGTACACCCACAAAGTCTGTCGATCTGTCTCCAACTCCAATGATAGAGCACGTGATCCTCTTCAAGCTCAACGACGTCGCATCTCCCTCCGACGCCGAATCCTTCGTCCACGGCCTCAACGGCCTCGCCTCGATCCCCCAAGTCCTCGCCCTCGCCGCCGGCCCAATCCGGTCCTCCTCCGCGGACTTCACCCACTTCCTCCACAGCCGCTACGCCTCCGAGGCCGACCTCGCCGCCTACGCCGCCCACACCGACCACCTCGCCGTCATCAGAAGATCCGCGCCCCTCGTCGCCGATGTCCTCGCCGTCGACTGGGTGGACGGCGGGGAGCCACGTGGCCCACTCCGTTCGGGGTCGGCGGCGAGGGTCTCACTGTTGAGGCTCAAGGAGGGTATCGGAGAGAGTGCCAAGAGGGAAGTGATGGCAGGGATCGGAAGGATCGGGGACAGGCTTGTTGTGGCGGCGGAGGATTTCAGTTTCGGCGAGAACATCTCGCCGGCGAGAGCGAAAGGGTTCTCGGTTGGGTATATGGCGGTGTCTCCCAGCGCGGGAGATTTGGATTCCGTCGATTGGGATAGCAACGAAGAGAGGCTTAAAGAATATATAGATACCTCTATCGTCCTTGACTTTGTAGTTCCATCGTCGCATGAATCGGTCTGAAATTGACGAACCATATTCTGGTTTGGAGAATAGTTGTGTTAAAATAATCGTTGTTGTTAAATACCAAAGCTTGTGAGTGTTCATGTTCTTTCTTTTGTTTTCAATTACCGAAGTTCTAATAAAAGACCTGTTTTCTCCCCAAAATGGTATAAATCCAGTTTTTTTTCTAAATTATTAGCTCAAACGGCTCTACAGAATCGTGTTCAATGAATTTTAGTCATCAAACACAGTTTCAGATTTATTTATTACTCTTTTGATTATTTGTTTCCGGTGTGAAGCAACTCCACCGATACTGGTATTGTGGCAACGAAATTAATCCAAGTATGTTTTCTTCCTAAAACTCACGCTCTTGTTTTAAATCCTTAAATTCCCAATCCAAACGGCCAAAACATTTTTGTAGTGTTCTTTAATATGAAAAAAAAATTAAATAAAAAAACGAAACATATAGTAGGGTTAATTTATTCTCAATGGTGGAAATAATAAACGTATATTAACAAAAATGAGAAAATTAAGTATCTTAAAATAATATTGAAAAGATAAATCTCTTAAACTAGACCTAATAGTTTTAGAAATATCACTAATAAGCCTCTTATTTAAGAAATATATGAAAATGGACTTGTACTTTAATTTCGGACAAAAATACTCCTCTTAAACTTAATTTTTTTATTTATTTATTGTTTTTCTCACTCTCTCTCTCTCTCTCTCTCTCTCTCTCTCTCGTTCGGTCTTGATAAGATTCCGACGAACTCCGATAAACACGCGTGGATTTAATTTTTTTTTATTTTTTTTATTTTATTTTAAACTCTATCGTTGAAAAATTATTTAATTTAATAAGAAAATACATGAAGTTTTCAAAATTCATCGTATTTAATTTGGCAACAACAACTACATAATGTAATGTTGTTGCGTTAAATTCGAATTAATTTCAATGATATTCAAAGTTCATCGGAAATCATTAAAAATAATTGGAAGTCAACGTAATTAATCAAAATAAATCAAAATTAATTTGCATTGAGAGCAACGGTGACTCTTTTTGTAATAGTTGCTGGAAAAATAGTTTTTTTTTTCCTTAATTTAAATTAATTTTGATTAATTTTCATGAATCCTGATAATGTCCGATGAAATTCAAAATTTTAATCAATTGAAAATGAAAAAAATTATTTCTTAAAAATTAAATCTGTGTGTGTTTGTCATAGACCCAAGAGAGAGAGAGAGAGAGAGAGAGATAGAGAGAGAGAGAGAGAGGAAATGAGAAGAAAAAAAAAAGTAAAAATTAAGTTTAGATAATCTAAAGAGTATTTTTGTCCGTAGTATGAGCAAAAATTCATATTAGAGATATTTTTAAATACAAGGTCCATTGAAAACACATGACATTCAGGGCACTTATTTTTGCTACAACTTAATATCACAAGCTGAAGCATGGATATTTGTCGTGTTTTGACATGATTTATTTGTATCAAAATTTGTCAACATGAATTAATGGTATAGTAACAAATACATCGATGTTAGCTCTTTCGGTACACACCTAAGGCCTAAATCCGAGAGTAGCTTGTTTGGCTCGGATATGTAATAACGATGATCTATCGTTCTGTCTACAAAACCACTTGCATGTGCCTGGTCTCCGCGGTGGCCGTGGACTTCTTCTATAGTCGAGCACGTGGCAACATTGGCGGAACTAGGTAAGGACCAGGCGGCATATGCCCTTAAAAAGATCAAAGTTTTACACTATTTTTTATGTTTTGCGTCGAGTTGAAGAAATCTACGATAATGAAGTCAAAAACAAAGGAAAGGGTTCATTTGAAAAAAGATATAACATCCATCCCACAAGCAAAAGAAGAAGGAAACATGTTCAACATAGTGACATTATCAAAGAAGAGTAAAAAAAATTGTGGAAGAGGAGTTGGTGACTGCGCTAAATGTAGAGGAGTTGGTGACATTATCTAAGAGTATTAAAGTCTGTTTCTTGATTTCTCTATGAACTTCGTCAAATTTATTAAGAAAATTATGTGACTTCCTCATTATTCCAAGATCTACAGTTATTTGTGGCATCCTATTCACAATTTTATTGTGCATCCTCATTTTTTTTTTTGCATTCTCAATATTCTAAAGTTTACGTATCTATGTGGTTCATGGAGTCACCAAACTTGAAGATCATAGTTTCTACAAACACCACCATTGATTCCGAGACACTATAAGTGTTTATGTATTTTGTATTATTTGGTATCAAAGCTTAAGTTCTAAAGAAAGCTTTATCTATATTTTATATAGTGTTTCATTTTTATCGTAAATATAAGAAGCATGAAAAAACAATCGAGTATAATTCGCATTTGATATTAGAAATTTGGTTATGCTATAAAAAAATTGATGTTATGTCTCAAGGTAGATCTTTTATCTTTGAATCATATGATATATTTTTTTTTTTTCTGAAAACTTTATTATGAGCTCTCCTAATTGGCATTTTTTTTTTAAATACGTTGTTGAGTCTCAAAACATGATTTTGGGTTTGCATCACTTGCTAACATTTGCTCTTCGATCTTGTCTTTGTTTTAGTTATCAGAAAAAAAAAAATTCTTTTGAAAAAAGGAAGTATAGTACATTTCTAAGGTGATTATTTGAGAACTTATTTTCAAGAAGAGGAGAATGATGCAAATCAATGAGCTTAATTGGACAACATTTAAGCAATAATTGTGCAAGTGGCTTTTGAGGACTCAGAGGAAAATTATAAATCGATATGTCAAGTGGACCTCTCACAAAGATTACAGGTGAACATTTATAGATGAGTTGATTCAATAAGCTGACTCACTTGGGTTCAAAATTGGTGCAAATCATATTCAAGAGACCTAACTATTATAGGTCAAAGAGTAATGAGTATTCCATTAACGTTTATAGGCATTGGGGACATCAAAATTAGTTGATTTGTATTAATATACCTCATTTGATACTTATGCATAGTTAGTAGGTCCCAAGTATCAAAATGAAGAACATAATGAAGAAGAGAAAAGGAATTTCATTACTGAACTTAGTTATTACAATACACGCAATGCACTATGTATGTACTCAACACTTCTTAGTACTAACAAGACTATCTAAGCATAACTAAGACTTAATAAATGCCACATCATCAGTTCCTTCAGTATCCCCCTTCAAACTCAAGGTTGATTTTTCAATCACTTTGAGTTTGCTACGCAAAGAAGGAAAGTTTGAACTTGAAATAGGCTTGGTGAGAATATCTGCGAGTTGATCACAAGCTGGAACATGCTTGACTTGAATCTGACTATGCATTACTTTCTCTCAAACAAAATACAAGTCCATCTCGACATGCTTAGTCCTAGCTGTAAAATTGGATTAGCTGAGAGCATAACATTGCTCAGATTATCACACCACATATCTAGAATTCTAATTTGTGGAAGATTAAGCTTTGCAACCAGTGATCTAATTTAAGTAACTTCATATGCCAATTTTGCTAGACTTCGAAATTTTGCCTCAGCTGTAGAACAAGATATAGTATGTTGTTTCTTTGAGCTCCAAGACACTAAGTTCGACCCCAAAAACACACAATAATATGAAGTTGACCTTCTATCATCAGAATCCAATCCCCAATGTGCATCACTGAAGCATGTGATATTGTAATGTGGCGAAAAAGTCAACTCAAGACCAGTGTCAACAGTGCCAGCAAGATATCTCAAGTTCGTTTGACTGCAAACCAATGAGATTGTAGTGGGGAGTGCATGAACTGACACGTTGTCAATTTAGAATGATATCTCCGGTCTTGTCACCATGAGATATTGAAGCCCTCCTACAATACTCAAGTACTGCTGAGCATCAAGAACCTGATCACTTCCATATCCAAACAACTTTTTGCCACTAGTCATAGGAGTTGAGCAAGACCTTGCATATTGCATCTTTGCCTTGCAAATTAGTTCTCGAATATACTTCCTTTGATCCAACAATAAACCAGTTTTGGTAGGGATTACATCAATTCCAAATAAGTAATTTAGAACTCTAAGATCCTTCAGAGAAAATGCCTAGCTCAAACTACTGATCGCACTCTCAACCCCTGTTGAATCTGCTTTTGTGACCAGGATGTCATCCACATAAACAATGACAAGAATCTGAGACTCTCAAAGAAACAGAGAAGAATCGGTCTTGAATGCTGTGAATGACATTTGAGTTAGAATTGCGTGTAATTTCCCAAACCAGGCACGTGGAGCTTGTTTGAGTCCATAGATGGACTTTTGCAACTTGCACACCTTGGTTGGATAATTAGGATCCTCAAAGCCTTCAGTATAAACTTCTTCCTTAAGTTCAGCATTAAGGAAGACATTGTTGATATCTATATGCCTTAATGTCCGCTGATTTATCAAGGCTACAGTTATAACCACACTGATAGTCATAGTCTTAGCTACAGGGCTAAATGTCTCATTATAATCAAACCATGCTACTTTATTATAGCCTTTTGTAACTAGTCTTGCCTTATACTTGTTCAGAGAGCCATGATAATTCTTTTTCACAATGAACACCCATTTACAGCCAATTGCTCTTCTATTAGCTGGTAACTCAATAAGATACCAACTTTCATTTCTCATGATAGCTAAACTCAGAAGACATAACACCAAACCAATCATTGTTACGACTAGACCTAAGCGGAAGTTTCACAGCTCACAACACAAACTAAGATTTGCTCTCTCATTGATGAGAGTAGCTACCTGACAAGCAGTTGATCTTGTCTCTCCCAAAGACGAATTTTTTTATTAGGTTGTTCAGATTTAACATCACCAGTTTCCAGGTATCGATGAGGGGCTTTGGATGTTCCGAGTAAGAATCCGTTGAGATCGTGACCTCAAACTGTGGACAAGATATACTTCCTCCAAATCAATAAATTGTTGAGATCTAGCTTGATTACAATTGAGTTGTTGAAGATGATTGGATTGGATTGGATTGTGTTTTGTCGCCATCGGATCGAAAAAAAAATGATCGGAAAAGATCGATCGAGAAATCCGAAGCCGGTTATGGCTCTGATACCCTATCAAAATGAAGAACACAATTAAGAAGAGAAAATGAATTTCATTATTGAACTTAGTTCTTACAATACTCTATTTATATACTCAACACTTATGAGTACTAACAAGACTAACTAAGCATAACTAAGACTAAATAAACGCCACATCATCAGTTCCTTCAATACCAAGTCATCAAGTGAAGTCCACGACTCATTGAGTTTGAGGATTTTCATTTGTATGTGCACGCCATTTTCTCCATTAATTCTCGGCACAATATATTATATGTAAAGGAAGTAGACACTACCAGAAATATGGGATACAACTACAGTTTTTTTTTAACTCTAGTTTAGCCTTTTAATGAAGTCTTTGAATACAGACTACTGTCACCTTTTTTAGGCCTATATTAGACTCTAGTCGAATATAAAGTTGTAGCTAATTGTCTTTTTTCTCTACAGCTAATATAAAAAAGTAGTTGTAATACTCAAAAAATTAAAAATGATCAAAATTTCACTATTTTAAAATGGAGGGAAATTTCCCACTAAAATATGGCATAATTTTACTACAGTCAAATATAAAGAAGTAGTGATATTACTCAATACAATAAAAAAATTACTAAAATTTTACCAATTTAAAATGGAGGGAAAAATTCCCACTAAAGAATTGATTTTGGAGGCAGATGAAAACTCAAAAATCGACTAAGTATAGAAATACACTTATATTCACTCAAAATAAATTTCATTGCACCATTCTTTGATCTATTTTGATTTGGCATAATTTTGTAAGTACTCAGATCCTACCCTCTCTCATCTCGTATCTCTCTGTCAGGGCCTCCGACGATCTGACCACTATCGCCCTCCTCTCCGCCTTGCCTCCGCCGTCCCGCGCTTGACCGCCGCCGCGCTTTTAACCTTAGATCTCTGGTCTAACTATCGTCTTCTTCGAATTTCTTATGGAAATTTTCTAGGGTTTTTAAAATATAGGTTCGTGTTCTTGGATAATCAATGAGGGCGAAGAAGAGATCTTGGTTGGAATTTTTATATGCCTCAAGGTAGGTTATCCTTCTCTCTTTAACTCTGTCGCTGTTACGTTAGTCCCTCCATCTCCCACTCTCTCAATTCTCGTCTTTCTTGTGGGTGAAATATCAGATTGGGGCTTTATTGAATTTAGGATTTGTGATGATTATTGCTCGATTTTGTTGTTTACTTGGTTTTGACTTGATGATGTGTGTTTGGGTCCGATAATGATCTTGGTTTAGTCACAAATAACGAGAAACAACAAGAAAACAGGGTTAGTTGGATATCTCTGTGTGTGTGTGTGTGTGTGTGTGTGTGTGTGTGTGTGTGTGTATGTGTGTGTGTGTGTGTTTTGAGTATACGTATGTGTCTAACAAATAGTGTTTTACAAAACTGAACTAGCTCAAGATCATCACTCAGAGCTTCTCTTCCAGCAACGTGATCGGAGAAGGAAGATTTGGCACAAAGGCTTCATCGAGAATGGTTGGTGAGTATCGTTTAAATACCAAATTTTTAGCATTTTTAACAGGTTTGGCTGAGGGTCTAGGGTCGGCATCAAGGTTGCTGCTCGGCATAGGCGGGCTGCGTAAAGCCTAAGATGGCGGTTCGGTTCGGCGAAGGTGCTGTCCGAAAAATGGTGGAGCTGTCGCTCGAGTGACAGTGAGGCGGGGCTGGACAATGAGGTTCAACGTCTCGATGTGGACGAACTTTTACGTAGGAGGCGGCAGTGGCGCTGTGCGGCCTCTCGAAGCGAGAGAGTCCAGTCTCTCTTCAAACAAAACTAGGCTTCGTTGTACTCATAGAAAGCCTCGTCTTGCACTGGTAAAAATATTTTCCTCAAGGTCTGATTTCTTTTACTGTTTCTTTCCATTATTTATTTTTGTGGATGTTGTTTTTGTTAGGAATATTGCCCACTTGAAGATAATGAATAAATGATTACTAAATTCGATAATAAGATTACTTTATTAGCATTATATGATTAGTGGGTTGAGTTCTAAACAATTAGAATCAATAACAACTATCTTCCATAGCTTCCGTATTAAACTGAGTCACGTGCTGGGCACCTGAGTTCGGGCGGTGAGCTAAAACATGGTCGATGACTGATATACGCCTGGAAAACTATATCTAAAGTCATATATGTGGAACACATAGGTGAAGGCTGATCACTATGTGGGAGCATTCTACACTTGTGGTAAGTGTACGACTTGGACAGGTCTTGGTGTAGGTGTGTCGTTTAAGGACCGTTACAACACACTAACCGAGGCCACTATGATGGTCACAGTGAGACTTGATCTAAATCCTGAAGTGATCATGGACACTGGGTTATGTTACTGAGCTCTTTGACTCATTCACTAAAAGGCTATTCATGCTAATCACAGCTTATGTCTTTGGAGTTTTCTCAGAACATAATTCGAGTGGGACGTGATTTACAGATACGGAATCCAGCCTTCCTGAAAGAAGGTCAATGTTCACTCACCTAAGGGTTGATTCTAGAACCGATAGATCGCTAGCACTTTCAAAGTAAGTAACGTTCGAAAGAATCTTTCGCTGGGGAAGCAACAATGCTTAGGGCTGATATGTATCAAGAGAAGTATAACAGAAAAATTGACTTCTCTTGACACGGGTTGAACCTGGAGGATCTTGATCACGAACTGGCTATATCAGTGGACACTCGTCACGATGAGTAAATATAATTCTAGTATAAACGAGAGTTCAGTCTTGGCTTACAAAGTGGAGTATTTGACCAAGATTAGACGAATCGATGGAAAAAGAGAAATGACTATTTCGTCTTTTTCATCGGATTTGTTGAGCTTCTATTACTAGGTCCATAGTCCCCGATTCGGCTCTGATAAAGGCGGATAAGAACTTTTGTATAATAATGTTTATCATTATTAATCTCACTTGCTGTAATTGTGATTGACAGCATTAATTCTGGAAAACGGGTATTCGCATAATTAAATAAATATTTATGGTAGAATTGTTTATGATCGTCTCTTCAGCAGGTCCGAGAAACGAGTGCCTCCTTCGTTCTCTCTGATTTTCTGCAACAAAATTACGATAATGACAAGATTTTACTCTTTAAAAGAGGCAAAAATGCTCGGTCGTTTTTCATGAAAACGATAAGTCAATGTCGCCGAAATTCCAGCGACATCATGACGAAAAAACAACATACTTCACTTCGTTGGCCGTTTGCACGGCGAAAATGACTTTTCCGGTGAAAATCGTGGAAATCCGGCAACATTTAAAATAGTGCTTGCAACTGTAAGAGAAAGATACTTCTTCAACTGATATTTCTCATATTCATTTTATCAAATATTAAATATGTGAGAGGTTTCTGATACTTACTAAGGAGTTTCAAAAATTCTTCGAGTTGTGACCTTTTGCGACCTAATAATATTTGTCGTTTTTGTTAGGATAAAGAGTTTCGGTTTAGGATAATGTTAAGGATATTTTCTTAATGAATAAATAGCTATTTAGACTAAATTAAAATCTAGCATAATTATTAATAATCAAGAAAAATAGTTGAAATTAAGACAAAGAGCGTCATATTATATTAGTGTATTTTAGCTATATAGACATTTGACTTATAGCGTTTTGTATAATAGCCAACCTTTTGTTAATTTTCTGTATATAGCCACCTCAACTTATTTACGGCACTCAAAAAGACAAAAAAAATCCAAAAATAAGCGGGAATGTTTTTGAGTATTTTTGTCTTTTTGAGTGCCGTAAATAAGTTGAGGTGACTATTTACAAAACATTTACAAAAGTTTGGCTATCTATCAATTCTTAGACTTTCGGTGGCTTATTTAGCTAATTTTGTTATTATATTATGTGAGACACGTGAATTAATTGAGCTATAACTTTAATATTTGAATAATTAATCTCTAACTTTAATTAAGTATAATCTATTTCATATAGTTTTTTTTACTCATTTGTTTATGTTTACGATTTCTTTTTAGAATAAAGAATAATGATGTGAAGTAGCCAACTTGAAACGTTGGAATTGCAAACTAGCCAACGTTTTAAGATTATTTAAAAAAAAAATAGCCAATAAACATGATGTTGCAATTTGTGTATTTTTATTATGCTCATTTTATCAATTTTTTTAATTAATTTATTCAATTAGTTAATTGATTGATTTTGCCTAAATATGATTATATTTACTTGTCCATTAATATAGAATTCAATTGAGGAAAGAATTAAAAATTCAAAACAAACATCAACTAATACCGTGGCAAGTTTTGAGCAATATTTATAATTGTTTTATTTGACTCTCTCTCTCTCTCTCTCTCTCTCTCTCTCTCTCTCTCTCTCTCTCTCTCTCTCTCTCTCTCTCTCTTTCTCCTTCACAGACAACAAACACGTATGCAGAAATGGGTTCTCTGAAACAAGCCGCCACCTACGCGCACCTGAATCCCGTCCCCGCGAAGCCTCTCCTTCACTGGCTCCACCGCATTCCCCAATCTCCGCTGAGCCATCCCCTCTCTCTCCGTCCGGCTCGGCCGAGGTGGCGCTCACATGTCCGGCACTGTGGCCGCCACATACGCCTAGGCCTGGCTGACGTGGTGAATCCCGCCGGCACGCTGGACTTCAGCGATCTCACCTCCTCCGCCGGTACGCTAGATTCCATGTTGACGGAGATCTCACCTCATCCGCCGGACTTCGGCGATTCCTCGGCCTCGTTGGACTACGATCTCAACGCAATCATCGGCCTCACCGTGCGTTCAGACTCTCCCTCGTCCAAGCGGAGGAGGATCGAAGCTCCGGTGACATCTTCGGCGATGACGCATCAAGTTTTGGTGGTGGATTCTCAAGAGAACGGATTGTAAATTTATTTTTGTTAATATGAGTATATATACGTACGTAAATTGGTGTTAATTTTGGTATTTTGCGTTTATTTTCGTTAATGTTAGTAAATTTTTGTTTGATACGCAGACTTCGAGCGCTTCAGCGGGCCGGTCTGCCAAGTCCGTCCTGGAGGTTCTTCCACAATTGATCTTCATTCGTCGTAGATTCAGTGACCGAGCTTTGGGGAGACTAAATCGGTATGTTTTTTTTATATTTGTGTTTATTTTGGTTTATTCGTATTAATTTCAGTTTAATTCTTGTTAATACAGAGTTAATTCATGTTACTTCAGTGTTAATTCTTGTTAATGCAGTATTAATTCTTGTTAAGCAATGTTAATTAAGTGTTACTTCTTGCTAATTCTTGTTAATTATGTGTTAATTTATTGTTAAATTTCAATGTTAATTCAAAGGTGACGAAAGCGAGGGAGACTGTATTTTCGGCCAGAAAATCTGTGGCTCAAGTCAATAATGACGTGTGTACGCGTTCTATGGAGTCACTGCTTCAGATGGAGTGGGCCGAGGTGGAGGTGGTGAAATTGAGGGTGACTTTTCGCCTCGGATTGGAGAATCGGTGGCTCGAGACGGATGGCGCGTTGAAGATCGACGATAAAGATCTCGTAATATTTTTAGAGAATTTTTTAATCTATTAATAGAAGAGTTATTTATTGTAATGCTTTTTATTTATTAATTAATTTATATTTGGTAACCTTTCATTTTAAATGAAATGTATTTTTGTCTGATTAAATGAGTTAATGTGGTTTATCGGCTATTTTGCAAAATAATCAAACATTGACTATTTTGATAATTTTATATTTCTGATTGGTTAGTTTACTCAATCTCCCTTTTTAATATTTGTAATATGAGTGTTTATCGTTTGATTTTGAAAAATGATAATTAGGAAGTTTTTGTGTAATCGGTATACGTGAATAAAAAGTAATATCTTGAGAATTTGCCAAAAAAAAAAAAAAAAAAAAAAAACAGAAGATGTGACAAACGTTTCAAAGCCCGAGCAAAAATCAAAACGATGTACTTTTGGCACACGCTATTTATTTTATTTTTGGTACTTTACAAATTAATTACACCTCGCCACAAAGTAGATATTTTGGCCTAAGAAAAAGCACATGCTATTATGTTTTCATGTTCAATAATTCTTGCCTGAATAGCTAATTGGATCGGCCTAAGCGAAAACACTCCTTATTCATCCTCTTCTCTAACGAACTCAGGCCACTCATCTACATTTTTCTTTACGGAAAATATGGTATGTCTATCCTCTGTTTAATCGAAATATTGCGTTTATTTTTACAATTTATATATATATATATATATATATATATATATATATATTAAAAGTATCCCTAAACATTTCTATTAATATCAATTATATACCTTAAAACGCATTTACATATCAAAATCCTCGTTTTGAATAGGATTTTATTGATTTTTTTTACTAAAAATTGAACAGCCTATTTTACTCTGAATGAATTCTCTCCTTTTATTATACCCTGAATTATTTTTATAATAATAATAATAAATAAGAACAAACTTCTTCTTTGAATCATGCTTTTGGCCTTTCATTTATTTTTCGTTAAGGACTTAAGAAAGGAGAGATGGTTCTAGGATTTCGAGCGATAAAAAATCACACAAAGATTTTGCACAGTGCTCGGCGACTATGGTGACGGCGACAACAATGCTTTACTTTCTCTAATAAACTCTTCATTTTGTCGTCGTTGTCGGTGTCCGAGTACGGTCACTTCTTTTAAAAATGTGCAGTTTAATTTTTAATTTCGGAAAAAACCAACAAAATCTTATAACAAGGGAGGATTTTGATATATAAACGTATTTTAAGGTATATAATTGATATAAATATAAAAATTAAAGAATATCTCTAATGTTTCTAAAAAATGTGAAAATAAAACTTCCCCATTTCCTTACGGTGTTTTTCATTATCATCACCCTCGTTTTTATCAAGTATGTATCTATTTACCGACATACATCTTTCTCTAAGAGGACATATTAGCTAGAACATATTTAAAACTACTCATTATTACTTTAGTTTTTTATTAGTACGATTGTCATATATCGTATTCTCTTAGGTCGACTAATTAAGGCATTTGTCGTATTTCATTTCTGTCGTATTCCATTCCTATAACAAAGTGTTGATATTTATATATTTACTCGGAAATTTCAACGGTTCTCTTTTGGCTGCAAGTAATTTAATGGCTCTTTCTTTTCATTCATGCAATTGGATTTTCAAGAAAAGCACAAAACTACAGAGATCGGAACACGGATTTTAGTAAACATAATAAATAGCCGCAATAGATATGAAATCTTTTTGAACTGCTAAATTACTTTACGAAGATTCAGTGGTATAACGTGTGTAATTATGTAAGAAGCCGATACGCTCGAGGGATGTGTGTAACAAACACAAGTCTGTACTAATCAGAAGTTAATACGCAGATTTGTTGGGTAATCTCTTGCCTAATTAGTATTTTTTTAAAGTGAACAGTAGTTAGCGATTACCAGTCTGTCATACTGTATAAGCTTAATAGCTATAAAAAGATATGACATTGATTTACCACATGAAATTCTCGCTGTTATTTCTTATTATTAATAATTACATCATTGATGGCCTAACAATTGGTTAAGAACGATTGAAATTTTTAATATTATTGGCCTATGTTGTGTTGTGCGTAACATAGCATAACTCTTTATTAATTAGAAGTTAATACGCAGATTTGTTGGTAATCTCTTGGCTTATTGGTATCTTCACAAGTGATCACTGTAGTTAGCACTTTGCAATTGCTGCCAGTCAGTCATATATACTGCACAAGCATAATATCTAAAAAAAGAAAGATACGATGACATTGATTAATTCCACATGAAAATCTCGCTGTTATTTATTGTTATTAATTACATCATTGATGGCCTAATAATTGATTAACAGCGATTGATGTGGTCATGGAGATGAACTCGGACGGGCATTCCGCCGCTGAGAGTGGCGGTGAGGCCGGGGACGAAGCGAGGCGCCTTGTCGTCTCCGGCGACGCGGATATCGAAGCGGCGAACGAGTGTGGCGGCGACGGCCTTGATCTCCATGAGCGCCATTTCCCTGCCGAGGCAGACCCTGGGGCCGGCCTGGAAGACGGGGTACTTGTAGGGGCAGGCGGGCTTGAAGAGGCCGTGGGAGTCGAGCCAGCGCTCGGGGCGGAAGTGGAGGCAGTCGGGGCCCCACACGCGCTCCATCCGGCCCATGGCGTAGGGGTGGTAGGTGACGCGGGTCCCGCGCCTGACGAAGGTCCCGTCGGGGAGGACGTCGTCGTCGCGGCAGTGCTTGGAGTCGAACTGCACGGGCGGGTACAGCCTCATGCTCTCGTGCACGGCCGCGGTGAGGTAGTGCATCTCCCTCATCTGCGCCGCCCCCGGGACGCCGGCGGCTCCCATCACGCGGTTGGCCTCGTCCCGGATGGCCTTCTCGGCGGCGGGGTGGCGGGAGAGGAGGTGGAAGAGGCCGGCCAGGGCGGCGGAGACGGTGTCGCGGCCGGCCAGGAGGAAGCTCACCACGATGTCGCGGAGGTAGCGGTCGTCGTCCACGGACGCCATGAACCTCGAGAGAAGGTCCCGGCGGTCGCCGCGTCCGGACTCGCGGCGGCGGAGGGCGATCATCTCGGAGGCGAGGTCGTCGACGAGCTTGACGGAGTCCCTGAGCTTGCGCTCGGAGCCGAGGTTGAAGAGGCGCTTGGCCTTCCAGACGAGAGGGGAGGCGGTGAGCGCGCGCTCGGCGGAGGCGCGGGAGGCGGCGTCGAAGGCGGCGGCGAAGTCGGAGACGGGGAGGGAGAGGCGGAGGCAGCCGGGGTCGAGGCCGAAGGAGAACTTGCAGATGTTGTCGAAGGAGAATCGGCGGAGGACGTCCTGGAGGTCGATGACGTGGTCGTCTCCGGCGGCGGCGGCGGAGTCGAGGAGCGGGACGAGGCGGGAGTTGATCTCGTTGGTGACGATGTCGAGGGCGAAGGAGCGGACGGAGGCGGCGCCGAGCTCGAGGCTGGAGAGCTTGCGCTGGAAGCGCCACTCGTGGCCGTCGACGTTGAAGATGCCGCGGCCGAGGAGGTCGCCGAGGAGGGCCGAGAACTGAGGGCCTTTCGGGTAGTTGTCGAACTTTGTCCTCAGCATGTGCTCCACGTTTTCCGGGTTGGCGGTGACGGTGTTGCGGAGGACGTGGACGTGGATCGTTCCCGTCGGGGACCGCGACAGAAGGTGGGCGTACCAGTCGCTCAGGTTCTTAAAATCCTTGCTCCACTCCGAGCTCAGGAAGCTCCTGCACACGTGGCAGTCGCACCACGGCCTCATCAGCCTCGCCGCGTACACCAGCGCCGACAGTAAGCAAAACACCGCCGTGAACGAGAAGAACACGAACCCCACCACTTCTTCCATCGCCGGAAATCCCATGTATGATATTTAATATGTGTGGCTTTGAGAGAGAGAGAGGTGCTGAAATGTGAGACTTCTTCCATCTATATATAGAAGTGGGCATGTGACTATATATAATTATTAATATCGAGATTTGATTGATTGATCCATTTTAGTGGATTTTCATTTGTTTGAAAAAGTAGGAGAGTAGTGGTTAATACAATTTGACAACAGAGATAGATAGAGAGAAAGGGGTGTTGGTTCTGTTTGGTTTTGGGTCATGAGAAACACGTGCGGAAATTGGGCTTTGGGCACATGCCATATTCTCTACATGTGGGTCCCGTGCCCACGTCTGTTGTCCGCTTGTCGGCCTAGCTGCCACGTCGGCGCTATTGCTCTTTTCCGCTGCATACGTTTTTGTTTTTGTTTTTGTTTTTTGGTTTGGAAATTCAAGTCATCGCTATCAATGTGTGTAGAATATAGAGATAAATTAGATGGAAATTAACTTATTGAACTAGTATATCATAGAATTATAATTAATTATTGAACTAGTATTAAATACTGGCCGGGTAGGTGTAGAGATTATGCAGATCCTAAAGTTATTGTTGCATATTATTTGTAGCATAAAGTTACTGATTTTAATCTTCTAAAATATTAAATTATTTGCTTAATGTAAGATGACATTCAATGCATGTGATCTGTGTATACATCATCCCATACGTACTCGTGGTATTAACATGATCGCCAAATGTATATAACTACATGCTTTTTTATAACAAAGCTATTTCTTGCTCTCGCGTAATTAATAGCAGGACCGATCCAAACTCGTTAAATACTCTAAGCGAATTAATATTTGGAGTTCTTCGATGATAATATTATATTGAAATTTTGAAATTTTTTATACTAATAAAAAAAAGTTCTTAATCTTTAAATTATATTTTATTGGATTTAAAATTTTGGAACTCAGTCCAATCAAGAGTTCTAGACACCGACCTTGATTGCCTATAGTAAGGATCGGCTCTGATTAACAGTATCTGAAACATCCTCTATACTTACATTGTCCTTTAAAAAAATCACTCAATCTTTCTCTTGAAAATAATTCAATTAAAATATAACTAAAATTTTATTTTATTTACGTAATTAGTTATGCTAGCTTTTCTAGGCCTGTTTAATACTTTACTATTTTGTCCTTCATTTATTTGGACATTTTGTTATTCAAGAAAAAGTTAGTTATATTCTTCTTCTTATCAAATTATTTTAAAAGAATATCTAACCATTATATAGAAAATAATAGGAAAGAGGAAATATGAGATTGAGTGCCAAATTAAAAAAGAGGGAATATTAAGCTCAGCAATCAATACACAGTACATGAATTCAGATTTTGCATGTGGCAACTAAAAAAACTGTCAAATCTCACTCACGTAATAACACTCTCCGTGTATTCAAAAGCAACCATAAATTAAAGTATTTTTAATACAAAAGTTTTACTGGTTTTTTATTAGGGAAAATATCGCATTTATACCCTGTGTTTTAGTGAAATGTCGAGTTTAACCCTCGGTTTTCAAAAATGTCGAGTTCATACCCTCTGTTTAACTAAAATGACGAAATTATACCCTGAAATGAATAACAGCGTCACAAATCTCCCTTTCATTGATATTAACTCTTATATAAGAAAAACCAAATCAAATCTAAATCAGTGCCTTAACTTCCAAATTCTCAATTTTGAAATAAAAATAGCCTTAAATTGAAATTAAATAATAAAACTCATACCTCCTAAGAAATGACTTCATTCCGTGTTCGAATTGTAACTCTAAATTCTGGATTCTCTGTTCGAATATGCGATTTTGATGACTATCAACTATCGATGTTTACCCATTTGCCTCTTTCTGTGTTCTTCACGATTAAGAGACTGTTGTTTATTTTTTAGTTTTTAAATAAATTACATATATGGCGCGAATGAATAAAGATAATTGGTGTTTATATATACATATTATAATCAACGTCAATGAAAAGTCAATAAAAAGAATATTTGTGACACTGTTGTCTATTTCAGGGTATAATTTCGTCATTTTAGTTAAATAGGGGGTATAATTTCGTCATTTTAGTTAAACAGAGGGTATGAACTCGACATTTTTGAAAACCGAGGGTTAAACTCGACATTTCACTAAAACACAGGGTATAAATGTGTTATTTTCCCTTTTTATTATTATTATTGTTACTACATATAAATAGATATGTTTATACTAATTTGCTTGTTCATATAAAAAAATTTCTCAAACAAAGCACCGAACTCAGTTTCAAAACAATTAAATTTATTTTTTCTCTCCTCTTTCTTTTTCCCTATACAAAAAAACTTAAGGGCATGTTTGGTTCTCCTCTCAAAAACTGTTTTTGAGTTGAAAAATTTGAAAACAAAAAACGAAAATGTGTTTGGTTTAATTTTCCGGAAAAAATTTTCAAAAAATTTTGAAGTTGTTTTGTAAAAAAGTAAAGAAAACTGAAAACAAATAAAAGGTGTTTTTGGAAAAAAATTTCTTCTCTTCTCTTCTCCTTCTCATCATCTTCTCTTTTCATTCTTTCAAAAACAAAAATGAAAACTATACCAAACACTTTTTTTCAGTTTTTTCACTTTCTCAAAAACAAAAATGAAAACTGTACCAAACAGCTTTTTGAAAACAACTACAAAATAATTTTTCAATACAACTACAAAAATTAGAAAATATAAAACAAAAATTTTTTGAGTTAACTACCAAACACAACCTAAGATTTTTATATTCTCAACTACTTTCTTCCCTCTAAGGAGTAAGACAATATTTTTCAGTATTTTTCGACTTAGGAGGAAATGGAGTTTTGGTCATCTTCTCTAAACCATCACTTTTTGAGCATTTCACGTCATTCTCACCGGAGTCCTTCTCCACCATCTTGACGGTGCTCAAGTTCATTCGTATATTCACCGCCTTCATATCTGACCCTCTCGACGATGTCGTTAAAGTCATCGTTTCCCTCTGCCTCCCCCGGCTTCATGACTTGTTCCTCCACGACTCCTTCGTGTGTTGGTTGTGTTTTTTGTTTATTAATTATGGTGTGTGTTTTTAGAGAAGATGTTAGTTTTATTTTAGTTTATCTTTTGCACTAATATAGGATGTTTAAGCTTTGATGCTTTGTCCACTACACTAGGGTGATTTTTGTGTTCCAAAGGACTTATTCTTCTATTGGGGCACTTCGTTCGAGTTTTTTTGTTAGCCTTTTGGCGGTGTAAATACTCGAACGTCTTTTCCCAAAGTTGGTGGTCATCGAACACTTTAGTTCGTTCACGAACATTTAAGAGTTTTTTTTAAAGAGCCAATGACTTGCTCGATTTTAGTGTGGTCTATATTATGGTCATCACAAGTTCTTACATAACGTTCTTTCATCCGATTCTAGAATTGAATCATTATTGTCTTGAGATCTCATTTTATCTTGTTAAGAGATGTAAGATGTTTTTACTCTTAGGTTTTATACCCATTATCTATTGAAAGCCTTTGATAACTTTATAATAAAATAAAAAACAAATGTCTGTTTATAAATGCAATTATTTAGTGTTTTAATGAGTGAAACTACTGGATTCTTTTGCTTTTAAAATAGTAATATTTATGCAATATTAATTAATTTATTTATAAACGTAACTATATTGTATTTAAAAAATGAAATTAATGATCGTAATTATTAGTAGTTGATTTGTTCCACAAATAGCCATTTTGCGAAGTACTAGTTTGTTTGGCTTTAAACACATTTTTTTTTATATAAATAAAATCAATAAGTGTAATTACTTATTTATTTGTTTACAAACAAACGTGTTTGTTTTTTTTTTTTTAGTTATGAAATATTTATTTCTTTTTTAAATTGGAAAAATTGTATAAAATAGCAATTTGAAACTTATTGATTAGAAAAATAGCCAAAATTTCAACTTTTTAGCAAAGTAGCAAAATCTACGTTTTAAAAAAAATTGACAATCAATATCAAAAAAATTTACGATTATTATAAGCAATTTATCACTTTCAAAAAAATCAATCTTGGGGTAAAAAATAATATTGAAACCAAATTACTGCACATTTTGGTGATTTCATTAAATTAAGACAAACCATAACTATTTTACAAATTCATAACTTTAAATTAGCTATTTAGCTACATCACATTTTTAAATTTCTATATTAAATATCATGCGAATGACTAATTATATTTTGCTTGAAAATTGAGTAAATTTTATTTATTTTACTTGTATTTTTTTATATTATTTTAGTAATCTTTGTGATATAAATGAAATTCGCAAGCCGAAGGAGAGAGAGAGAGAGAGAGAAAACAAGCACACACTATAGGATGTTCATCGATTTTTCCCAATCCTAACATCCTATCTATAGCTTTCCCCAACTTTCCATAATTATGTTAAATCAAATATCCATCTAATTTATTTTAGAAATTTGTAACTTAGTAGGTCATTCCAAATATCAAGTTTGAAATATAGCCAACGTTTGGAAACTTATTAAAAAACAGCCAAACAGATGAGGTGACACTTGAATAATAAGCAATTTAAAATTTTCATTTTGTCATTTCAGTTTTTTTTTTTTTTGCCACAGTGATTCGTCAGTCTTTCTCTCTCATACAAATTTTTTTTTCTCATCAAAACTTCACAAATTCATATCTTTCTCATATGAACTCGAACTCGAAATTGAGTGATTCCAAATCATACGGATTCGTGGCGAGGAGAGCTTCAAAAATAAACCCATTGTGTTAAATGAAAAATCCTCTCTACTACTGTAGAATTCCATCGGAGTTCACTAATCGGTACATTAATTTTCGAATTTTTTAAATTATATACATTTTTTTTGTTTATTATAACATGTTTAATATAAGGATATTTAAGTCAAATATAATTGTCATTGGCTATTTTTCTAACATCTCAATTTTATAGTTTAGTTTTGACTACAAATCTACAACGCCCTTTATTTTATTTGATCTTTATTTTGAACATCAGAATTCATATTACTCTAATATTAGAGTATCTCCAAGATATCTTCATAAATAAAATCTACATATCAAATCTAATAATTATTTATTTCTCAAATAATAATAACAGATATCACTCAAAAAAATGTAATAGTATGAAATATCTTCAATATATTATCATAAATTAATAATATATCAATATATTATTTATCTTCTACAATAAGAAATATTATTCTATAAATAGAGTAATAAAGAATATCTCAAAGATACTCTAATAAATACTACTATATTAAATATTTGATAAATTAGTTCATATTTGATATACATTATTTATTTACTTGAGAATCCACAATTTTATTGGGCTTTAATCAAACAAAGACACGGCGGGCCTATATTAGTGTAGTCTACCACAAACATTATTGGGACTAATGGGTTGATTTTCATGTTCTTCAAAATATCATTTTGAATCTAAGTAATATTTTTAAGTTACTTAACAATCAATAACTTATCCGTTTTAACTTTTTATGAATGCGAAATATATTGCAATCTAATTACAATTTTGAGCTTGTAGTAAAATTCACATATTTATTACAAGAATATTCTATTGTTTTGCCAGAGCTGACTCGTGAACTATGGACATAATAAATCAAACTTAGATAAACACGTGCGAGAGCGTAGACACTATTACCTCTCTTACGTTTGTTTCATCAAATGTAAGTGATATTCCACTATAATCCCTAGACTAAACATGTCGAAGTTATCAAAATTATATTTACTTGATCCTCAGATAAAGTATACATTGATAAAGTTAGTATGCAATTATCTTCCCTACAAGTTTAGCTCATAGCTCAATGGGTGTATATTACCGTTGTGCCCTTCTAGTTACATATAAGTCTTAATTTCCATTGATTTTGTAGCGAAATATTCATTTGCAACTCATAGCACAAAGGTGTCGACAATCAATCGATTCTTGATATAGCTATCAGGTGAACATTAGCTCTCTTTATTAAGAGCTAGATTCTACTTTTGGTGTTTCCCTCCTTTACTGATTATACCCGGTCTGCTGAAACATAAGTTTTTAAGAATCTCAGTAACTTTGAACGAATAAATCAAATTACCGGTATATAACTCTGAATTCTTGGAGCACTCAAGATTAAGCTTATCCATATTGTGACCATCATTTGTGATTGTAATATGTCATGTCGTAACGGTTATTTAAAAGACATACGTAATCGCAATTTATCCATGCCATGTATGGTACCCCAATATAGAATGCTTCCATTGTATGAAGCATTCTACAACGAGATACATATGTGATTTCCAGTATAGCTACCCAGACATAGACTAATCATAGACCAGTTTAAGCGCTCCACTCGTGACTTATACTATTCACATTAAATGTAGAGGTATAATTCAAGATAAAGCGAAAAATATGGATAAATCGTATGTTGGTGCTTATAAAGGTTTGCAACTATTCTTTTCAATCATTTGATTATGTCTTTATATTATATTTAACGGTAATCTTTGGATAATTACCAGTACCCCTAAAGGATAATTACAATAACATCTTTTGGTGGGCAATATTCCTAACATGTATGAGTTTATTATAAAACGGTATTGTATTTGTCAATTTTATTATTATTATGATTGTATTATATTCTCTTACTGTCGTTTTTATTTAATTTTAAATATAATAAATTCTATGTAATAAATAAATAGTATTAATTCTAATAAGAAAAGTGTAATTTAGAAACAAAAATTCTAAATTATCTTTGGTTAAATGAACAATTAGGTTAGTAACCGAATAATCCATCCTTTTTTTAAAAAAATAGTCAAAATTTTATTTTATTATTAATAAAATAGCTCACCATGCCCAAGTAAATTAAATTATCTGGCTTGGTTGATTTAATTTACTTCAGCTTGATAAACTATTTTCTTAATAAAATAAAATTTTGATTAAAATTTTAAAAGAAAATAGAGAATTAACTAATTGTAATAAATTTTTCTTCGACTAAATGACACAACTGCATTTAGAAACTTTATGTCACTTTGCTTTGGACAGCGAGGTCGACAGCGCCACTATGTGGATCTTATTCTCCAACTGACTGGTTATGTACCTCATCCTCGACACCACCACCTCCAACGTGGGCCCGCCGATCAAGTGCAGCTTTTTTCTGATGAACATGCTCACCTTGCTTCTAACATGTCACCCACTAAGTAACTGGAATGGATTTAGAAGTTGATTGTCGCTTGAACATCTCTCACAAGTCACAATTTAGTGGAATCCGAGTTAGAAGCAACAATCATCTTCTGAATTGCATATATAAAAGTTGATCACTTTACATGTGACTGTTGGTCATAGTGATACTCAACATACTATTAAGTTTTTTCTCGTATCACTAAGTATATGTATCATATCTTTTTACTTAAAAAATAATGTTATAGTTAAATAGTAAATTGGAATTAAAAAATTTGTCTAATATATATTAATGAAATAACCAAAATGTAAATATTAAGTTTTAATAATTATTTAAACCATGTGACTAATTTTTTTAAAATGATAAATTACGTATTAATCAATTAATTTGAAAAGCTGCGCTTCTTATAATGAATTTCACGAAAGTTATTTTCCTTTAAGTTCCTAAACCTTTGGTATGTTAAGACAACGATATCCAGAATTACTTGACACAAACAGCGCGGCCTAATAATTTAGATACTATATTTTACTAAATGGTAAACTCAACTCTCTAACCACAACCGCAGTCATTTATGCCGACTTATGACATACACTTACACATGTAAAGCTGTCATTAAGGAAAACGTTTTAAATATTCAAAAATAATAGACAAAGAAAGACACAGCACACAGAAAGCAACATGAGCATATATGATAGCAAAGAAATATCTCAATCTACCAATAAAAATGAAAAACACACACACCTAACACTTTATATAGTTTGACTGTTTGATGTAATATGGTGTGGACCACAAGTACCTTAATTGGTTTTAATTATTAAATAAATAGATGGTCCTTATCTTCTTATTTATACACATATAGTTACAAATTGCAGTGCTGTTTCGGATCTCTTCTGATAAGCTGTCAAATTTTGCAAAAGTGTGCACTTCAAGCGTGACACATTGATACTGATCTCATGCCGATCGACATATGGTTGTATTATATTCCAGCACGGATATTCAATTTTATAGTATATATTTTAATCCTTGCCTAGCTCATTATATATAGATTGTAGGTTTAAATATGATATATGTGGTTGATCGACTATATTCAAACCTCGTGGTCCAACGTATTCTGCACCACAAAGTCTAAAATGAATTTATTTAAAATAAAACAGTGTGTTTCGTTGTCAACTTAATATTCAAGTTTTAACACTAAAAATATATATTCTACCATAAATATATAATATGTAAATATGTGAGAGAAATGCATATATGATCAATTTAAACCTCATATATCAAAATTCTAACATAACTATTTAATAACTAAAATAAAATTTTCACACAGAGCTAAGAGCTCAGCTAAATTTTTAATATTTGAATATTTAGACTATATTTAAATTGAGGATATCAATTGTACTATTTCAAACAGTTCTTATCTAAATATTAGGTACACAAAATATAAAATGTACTACATCGTACTAATTTAAGCACGTAATCTATTTTTTAGTTGCTTACAATGAAAGTTTATATTTTAAAAAATATATATATACACTACTACAAATGTTGGATTACACAACGGATATTCCACAACGGAACACAGTACCGTTGTGGAATCTATATGCTTCCACAACGGTACAGTTGTACCGTTGTGCAATGTCCGGGATTCAATGTCCGAGATACACATACAAGATATAAATTAAATTAATTTTTGGATTAGTTTGAAATGAAATCAAACTAATTCAATATTATAAATGCTTACTCCATTATAGATTTTACTCCATTATAGATTTTTAATTTTCATTTACACCATAATAGAGTGAAAAATAAAGTTGGATTGTAGACAATCCAACTTCATATCGTCAAAGGCTACTCTATTATAGAGTCTATTGGAGATGATCTTATAGTCTAATATGTATTTTTATAAATTTAAACAATATTTTACCTACCATTTAATACTTTAGTTTAAACACTAAAAAATACATTCATTCATCTATTATTAAAAAATATTATCTATCATATTTTAGCCCACATCTATCCTGTGTCTTTTATATCTGTGTTGTCAATGGTGCCCACAAGAAGAGTAATAGTGTCTATTTATGTGCATTTGATGTAATATAGTCTCACGAAGACTCTTGCTTGTAAATGCTAAATCATTAATAAAAGTTGAAATGTTCATTCATTCTTCATTGTCTGTTTGAAGCTTACGCATTCTCATTTGAGAAAGTCAGAGTTCGGATTCACTATGTGATTCTTAACAAGACCTATTGGTGAAGTACTAAGTTATGAAGATGTCATGAGTAACTTTGTGAAGATCTCATAGATATGGAATTCATGTACAAGATTGCTGAAATGCAATGTATATCACCTCATGCTTTGTTCCTTGGAATGTGAATAAATGAACTCGCCAGTGTCCAAATTGAGTCATGACTCTTTTGGATGAATCAATGTGACTTGTTAGCTCCTCGTCAATACATAGTAAAATGGTAATTTTATAAATCCCGACTAGCTGATGATATTCATGAAGGGTAAACATAGATAATATTCAGTGGATCCAAGAGATTCTCAGTGTCAACTCTTTAGTGGAGTCAGTTGACATTAAGCTAAACTTGGAAAAGGTTTGTGAACTTTTAAGTCCAAGTGTGTTAGCTCGAGCTTTGTTCATTTGGATCCATGAGGTCACTGTCACAAGTCATATCGAGTAGGATTAGTTAAACTAGAAGCTAAGTCAAAACAAGAACGAGACAAGTTTTACGAAAATTGTCTAAGGGGTAATTTTATCTTTTTGGACATGGGACGAAATGAATGTCAATAAATTTTTTGACATTGTCATATGATGACAATTTCCACACGGCCATTTCAATATATTTGGGCCTTGAGGATTAATTTCATTTCATGGAATTTTACTTGAAAATTCTTAATGGGTTTTTTCTTATGTTGTCATGAACAAATGAAGAAAAATCTAGAAGGCCTTTCTAGAATGTCTTGCATGTCCAAATGGAGAGAAAGAGAGATCAACTTTGTGCATTAATGTATGAAGATACTTGCCAAAAGAAAAAGAGGAAACAAATTTCCTCTATGCGGAAAGTAAAGGGGCGGCTAACACAAGGCAAGGGAGAAGCAATCAAAGAGGAAACAAACTTGCTTCTAGAAGCATAGTCTTGCACGTCCAAGGCAAGAGAAAGAAAGAGGAAATATTTTCTGATGAATATGTGATATTCTATAGAAGAGGAAACTACATTTATGAAGGTAATCTTTCTCCTATAAATAGGGCCCTCATTCTCATTGTTTTCTCATTCCAAAGATTTAGAGATTGAGAGCTTCTATCTCTAGACTTGGCCGCCCATCTCCATCTCTCTCTCTCTCTCTCTCTCTCTCTCTCTCTCTCTCTCTAGTTCTTTTTGTTTTTGTTTTGGCACCTAGGTCCACATTTGACATAGTGTTTTAGCTCTTCGACTCTTAGACTTGTTCTTGAGTCGTCGTGTTTAAAAGTTCCCACACACTAATTCCTTCTATCTCGACTGATTTATGTGATAGAAAATTTCGTGGTTACTCGAGTTCCCGGAGGACGAAGAAAGACGAGCTGCGTGGGGAGACGAACGTTTCAACCTTCCTAAGGCTTCTCAACGTTCAAGCTTCACAATGGTTAGTAATCGTGTAATCGCTTTTAGATAGTTTTAATTATAACATGTGCTTACTCTTGGTCTAGGTTAGTAAAATTGTTTTACTCGTTTAAAAGAAAATTTTATTTTCCGCCGCTTGCTCGAAGCGTTAAATCTTTTCTTAACACTAGATCAATTCCAACAATCCGATCATATTATTATATTCTTATATATTGTACATATATTTAAAATAATTTTGTAGATTCTTGTGTAAATATGAACTCAAAACAAATATTCTTCTAGATAAACACACAATATATATATATATATATATATATATATATAAAAATTGGGTATAAAGCTATAATTAAAAACTATAAATTACATAAATAATACATTGTGTAATTATTGCCTATCATATTAAAATTAATTTTGAAGACTGTGTAGATTGTTTTTTCGTTTGTTTTGATATAAATTAATATAATTAGAGATATGTATTTATAAGTAGGCTGATTTGATATCAGCTAAACTCTATAATTGATTATTGTTAAAAATGAAACCCCCATATATTTAGCTGATCACTTTCTCGATAATAGAGTAAAAAATAAAGTTAGATCTTGTGGCCTCACGTAATCCAAAAGTGATAGTCTTCTTATACTCATGGTAAATAATCAGAAAGAGGTTTATGACTCTCTTCATCTAAAATAGAGAAGAAGAAAGAGCTTAGGGGGGCCGGAGGGCTATCCCTTGACGCGGTCTTCAATACTTAACAATAGTTTGATTGTTGAATTAGGTGGTCTCGTATCCTTTAAAGTGTGGAAAGAGGACATGTTTGTTGTGTGAGTTGAGAAGAGAGAAAGGTAAGAGAGAAAAATAGATAATTATTTTTAAGTTTGGAGACGTCATAACAGAGTTTCTCTAAAGTTAGAAGAACTAACCTGGAATGGCGAAAATGAGAGATATTTATAGACACGTAAAAGGAGCTTGGGGGAATCGTCAAGGAGACTTGGATGATACCTAGGTCTATAGAGACCTCATGCTAGGGGAAGTCAAAGAACCCCGTGCTTCAAGTATCGGTAGTTGTGACCTTGCTTTTAAAGTTTCGGTAGTCGAGACCTTACGGTTAAGATCTCATCGTTCGGGACCTCGCGCTGAAGGTCTCCATAGTTGAGAGAAATAGTGCTGAGGTCATGTCGCATCGTTCGGTTACCACCTCGATCGTGCTTGATCTTTCATCATCCAGAACCTCACGTAAGCTGAGATCCCATCGTTTGGAGAAACGCGCTTGAGGTCTTGGTAGCCGAGACCTAGTGCTTTAGGTATTGATACTCAAGACCTCACGCTTGAGGTCTTAATGCATCGTGACAAGTCAGGTGCAAGGTAGGGGAACACAACTAGGCTGAGGCATCATCGAGTGTTGTTTTGAGAAACATAAAATTATTTGCGGTCTAATGTTTTGGACTATTTCAAATACAATGATGGGGCCGATATGGTTAAATGTAAACATTCTAGGAAAGACCATAAATATGATAGAGAAACACCTCTCCGTAGGACGAGAAATCTCTGATATATAAAGTATGTCCAAATAGAGGCGGCGGTTAAATTTTTTTAAACAAACTATTTTTTTTTTTGGAGGAGGAGAAGAGCAGCTAGGGTTTTGGGAGAGGGATAGAGAAGAAACTCCTTTAATAAAATGTGAAAAATAGATATTTGGGTTAAGCAGTTTAGAGTAATAGAAAATGTATATACAAAGGTCCTTTGGGGTAAGAGGTTGCATCAGAAGGTATTTATAATAACATTTAGCCGAAAAATTACCCATACGTTAATCACTTTTATTTGGAGTAATAAAGAAAATATTTCCTAACATTCTTTCCAGAAAAATCTAAATACACGTAGAGTAAAAAGTATCCGAGTGAAAAAAAAAAAACAGTTCTGTTGTAAATAATTGGTATACTCAAAGATAAAAAATATATGGTAAATTAAAATAAAAAATATGGGGTTTAATAATTAATTACCCTACACCTAACTTATTGACTAATGTACACAAATTTTACTATAAATACATGAGGATGATGAAGGAAAAATCCCCAAAATTCTTACAATTTACTCTTTCATTTCCTCTCTACAATTTACTCTCCATACTCATCTCCTCTAAAATTCTCATCTTATTAGTGTTTAAAGAGTATTCAATCCAAGTTATTTCTTTGATTTCATAACACGTTATCAGCACGATCACTCTCGTCAAAATCAACTTGGAGCACGATCACTCTCGTCAAAATGAGGTATAATACTTTAAAAGTGTTTAGAGTATTATTTATTGTATATCATCAGATTACTATACACAGGAGGCTCTGCCACCTTATGGTAATATGACGTGATTTACAATATTTTAACTTCGTTAATGTATAACATCATAATACTATATACACGGAAGGCCCTGCCTCTTTATAGTAAAGTAATGTTAACTACATCTTACTTCTAATTAATAACAATTTTCTATATATAGGAGGCTCTGCCACCTTATAAAAAAATGCTATTAATTACAAATTTATTTTAACTACTCTACTTAATATTTTACTTTGATTGGCTATGTCTTTTCAATACTCATACATCTACATATTGTTTATTACACATTGTTATACTTAAATACAATTAGTTTTTTGCCACAAAATTAATAAATACCCAACGGTAATATAACGGTTATAAACGGCTATATTTTATCTTAGAAATACATATCTATTCAACTCATTTTAACCACACAAAAATCTCAAATTTTCTTCTACCTCATATATATTTTTCTCCTCTCCTACCATTTTTCGGTTCAAACTCAAAATGTCTCGCTTAATACTAGTCTCTATTGCCATACTTACTGTTATGTTTAATGTTTATATTTTTTACCATAGAAATTCCACCAGATGAATTTTATTTCGTTGTAGTAATATTTGGATTTATGTATTACTTTTTATTGCTTACAATTGTTGTAGACTTATATGTCCTTAATTATTAATCAAAGAAGTTTTATATTTCATAATAGTTATCATCATGGCAAATCTTGTCAAGCTCGATTTCAATCCTCTAGACATCACAGGCCAAAACTATGCCCTAGAAGGTAGATGTTGAGATGCATCTGGAATCTTTGGGTTTACTGGAAACACTTTCTGAGGAAAATGCCTCGTCAAATATAGACAAGGCAAAATCTTTGATTTTTCTTCGTCGACATCTTGACGAGGGACTGAAAAGTGAATACCTCACCACCAGAGATCCAAGTTTACTCTGGAAGGAATTTAGGGATAGGTATTTTCACCAAAAAGAGATCATGCTTCCAGTATACCGTGATCAATGGAACGCTTTACGGTTCCAAGATTTCAAAAAGTCAGCGAATATAACTCTGTGATATTCCGAATAGTATCTCATCTGAGATTTTGTGGAGACCAAGTGCCAGATCATGACATGCTGGAAAAAACGTTCACCAATTTCCATGCGTCGAACGTAACCTTGCAACAACAATATCGCGTTTGAGGATTTACGAAATATTATGAACTAATCACTTGTCTTCTAATCGCAGAGAAGAATAATGAATTGCTGATAAAGAATCACCAATCCCGTCCGATAGGTTCAAAAGCGTTACCTGAAGTACACGCCGTCAACTCCAAAGAACTTGAACAACGGAACTATATTCCGGGTCGAGGACGAGGTCGAGGTCGTGTCGTGGTCGCGGACGTGGATACGGACGTGGTCGAAGTGGTTATAGTCATAACCATCCTTACAATACCACGAAAGGTTATCATAAGAAGCAACAAGATAAAAAGAATCACGATTATCCCCACAAAAAGGGAAAATACCCAAGTACTTCCAAGGGTAGTGAAGATGTTTGTCATAGATGTGGCACAAAAGGGCACTGGTCTAGACTTTGGCGTGTTCCTCAAAGTTGTGCAATCTATATAAAGCATCCTTGAAGGGGAAAGAAATGGGGGTCAACTTTATTGACCAAGAACCTTTAGATGACTCCATTCATCTTGATGCTTCCGACTTCGAGGGTGATCTTGCACACACTGTTGCTCATTCTGTTGCTTTCAACTTCTAGATCAATGAAACATGTATGTTTTCCCATGCTTGAGAATGAAGCAAATTGGTCCAATGTTTTACCTTACTACTTAAATATAAATATGTATAATATGTGTAATATATTTTTTTTCTTTCAAGACTATGTAACAAATTAGTATTATATAATATAAGTATGTCTTCCTCATTAACTTTATTTTTGTTTTAATTTGAAGTTATCATATGGAAAAAAGCTAATTGTGAGGCGAACCAAATGGTTGGTGTTGGAGAAATTTGCATACCGGATAGTGGAACAACGCATACTATTTTGAATTATAAAAAGTTTTTCTCAATGATTAAGCCAACGAAAACTTTTGTGAATACAATATTAGGTCCTGTAGATTTAATTGAAGGTATTGGTAAGGCAAATTTCAACAGCCAAATGGAATAGAATTCAATATAAATAATGTTTTATTTTCACCGAGATCCAAACGAAACTTGTTGAGTTTTAATGATATATATTCTCATGGATTTAATACTAAGTCTATAATTGAATGTACCATAAAATATATGTGTCTAACGACATCCAAATTTAGAAAAACTACTTATGCTCCCTACTGGATTGCACTACACGTATATAAATATGATAGAATCAAATTCGGTAGTCATTGAGTTTTCAATTTAACGACATGGCATAATCGTTTGAGTCATCCTGGTTCTATTATGATGCGAAGAATTATTGAAAATACACATGGGCATCCATTGAAGGGCCAGAAGATCTCTCGAAAAGCTTATCACAAGGCCTTCACCAGGAAAAGTTGAAACAAAATCACCTACCTTCCTTGAACGTATTCAAGGTGACATATGTGGGCCTATTCACCCATCATCTGGTCCATTTCGATACTTCATGGTATTGATAGATGCCTCTAGCAAATGGTCACATGTTTGTCTGTTATCAACTCGCAATATGGCATTTGCGAAATTACTTGCTCAAATAATTAAATTACGAGCTCAATTTTCTGATCATACAATTAAGAAAATCAGGCTCGATAATGCCGGTGAATTTATATCCCAAACATTCGATGATTATTGTATGTCAGTTGGGATTGATGTTGAGTATCTTGTTGCTCATGTACATACACAAAATGGTCTAGCTGAATCGTTAATCAAGCGCATCCAGCTTATTGTTAGACCATTGGTAATGAGAACAAAGCTCCCCACTTCAATATGGGGTCATGCAATATTGCATGCTGCTGCATTAATTCGCATCCGACCAAGTACATATCATAAATACCCCCCTCTGCAACTTGCATTCGCCAAGTACCAAATATATCTCATCTGAGAATTTTTGGATGTGCTATTTATGTACCTATAGCACCACCTCAAAGAACAAAGATGAGACCTCAAAGGAGGCTTGGAATTTATGTAGGTTATGAAAGTCCATCTATTGTTAGGTATCTCAAACTGGTGATGTTTTTACACCACGTTTTGCTAATTGCTGCTTTGATGAAGAAAATTTCCCAGTATTAAGGGGAGAAAGAAACCAGTTGGAAAGGGAAATTACTTGGTCTGTACCAACATTATTCCATCTTGACCCTTACACAAAAGACTGTGAAGGAGAAGTGGAAATGATTGTATATTTGCAAGGTATTGCAAATCCGCTTCCTGATGCGTTTACAAACAGTAAGAGAGTGACTAAATCATACATTCCAGCTGCAAATGCTCCTACGCAAATTGATGTCCCAAAAGGACAATTTGAAAATAAAGTCACTCGTGAAGTCACAACACGCCTGAAGCGTGGAAGACCATTCAGTTCCAAATATAAAAATCCTCGGCAAAAGAAAAGGAGCAGAGAGACAAAATGACCAAAAAATGGAGGAATGTATTCCATAAATAAAAAACAAGGAAAATCGAGAAATTTCGATTAATTAGGCCAATACAGGTATACAATAGAATCGAAATGATGAAATCAATGATGCAATCTCATATAGTCTGGTGCGATGTCATGGATGAAAATGATGGAGATCCCGAACCAAGGTTTGTTACTGAATGTAAAAATAGACACGATTGAGGTGAATGGAAAAATGCAATTCAAGTCGAACTTGACTCGCTTGACAAGCGCAAGGTCTTTGGACCTATAGTACTCACACCTGTAGATGTGAGACCTGTTGGATACAAATGGATATTTGTACGAAAGAGAAATGAGAAAAACGAGATTGTGAGATACAAAGCTCGACTTGTTGTCCAAGGTTTTTCTCAAAGGCCCGGAATTGATTTTGAAGAACATATTCTCATGTAATGGATGGAATTACATTCAGATACTTGATCAGCCTAGCAGTGCATGATAAACTAAATATGCATCTCATGGATGTTGTCACAACTTATTTATACGGATCGCTAGATACTCAAATATATTTGAAGATCCCTGAAGGATTCAAGATGCCTATAGCATCTAGTTCAAAGCCTAGAGAAAAATATTTCATCAAATTACAAAGATCTTTATATGGGTTAAAGCAATCCAGACCAATGTGGTTTAATTGCTTAAGTGATTATTTAATACAAAAGGGTTATGTCAATAACTCTCTTTGTCCCTACGTATTCATTAAGAAAACAGCATCCAGGTGTGTGATCATCGCTGTTTATGTTGATGATTTAAACATCATTGGGACTGATGAAGAAATCAAAGAAGTAATCTCTTACTTAGAGCAAGAATTTGAAATGAAAGATCTTGGGAAGACAAAATATTGTCTTGGCTTACAGATTGAGCACGTAAAACATGGAATATTTGTGCATCGGTCAAATTACACGAAAAAGTGATAAAACGCTTTCATATGGATAAGTCAAATTCTTTAAGTACTCCAATGGTTGTCAGATCCCTAGATGTGGTAAAAGACCCATTTCGTCCATGTGAGGAATCTGAACAGATTCTTGGTCCTGAAGTACCATATTTCATGATTGAAGCCCTTATGTACCTTGCTAATTGCACTCGACCAGATATAGCTTTTGCAGTTAATCTATTAGCAAGATTCAGCTCAGCTCCTACAAAAAGACACTAGAATGGGGTCAAACATGTGCTTCGTTATCTTCAAGGAACGATTGATTTAAGATTATTTTATCATAACAAGACAAAACCAGTTTTGATTGGTTATGCAGATGCAGATTACTTATCAGATCCACACAAAGGGAGATCTCAGACTGGATATGTGTTTACGTATGGAGGGCTACGATTTCTTGGCGTTCTCAAAAGCAAACGCTTGTTGCCACATCATCAAATCATGCGGAGATTATAGCACTACATGAAGCAAGTCGTGAATGTGTATGGCTGAGATCAATGACGTAACATATTAGAGCCACCAGTGGTCTTCCAACAATCGAGGACCCCATAACACTTTATGAAGATAATGCCGCATGTGTTGCTCAAATAAAGGAAGGAGTCATCAAGAGCGACAGAGAAAAACACATCCCTCCGAGTTCTTTTCGTTCACTCAAGAGCTAGAGAAGAACAATGTTATCAACATCCAGTATATTCGTTCTTGTGATAACTCATCTGATCTCCTCACAAATGCGCTCCTCACAAATGCGCTCCCCACTTCAACTTTCAGAAAACATGTTTATGACATTGGAATGCGTAAATTGCAAGATTTGTAGAAAGACCGCACCTATGTCTGCATCAGGGAGAACTTTGCATAGATGTACTCTTTTTTCCTTACTGAGGTTTTTATCTCACTTGGTTTTTCCTAGTAAGGTTTTGACGTGAGCATGAACACGTAAATGTATCAATGAGCATCCCAAATGGGGAGTGTTGTAAATAATTGGTATGCTCAAAGGTAAAAAATATAGGGTAAATTAAAGTAAAAAATATGGGATAAATAATTAATTACCCTATACCTAACTTATTGACTAATGTACACAAATTTTACTATAGATACATGAGGATGATGAAGGGAAAATCCCCAAAATTCCTACAATTTACTATTTCATTTCCTTTCTACAATTTACTCTCCATACTCATCTCCTCTAAAATTCTCATCTTATTAGTATTTAAAGAGTATTCAATTCAAGTTATTCCTTTGGTTTTCATAACAAGTTCTAATTTTTTCTTAATTTAAAGCTCATGGTCCGGCCTAATAGTACGTTTGTTAAAAATGTATTTGTAAGAACAATTTATTGATGTCAAACCAAAAAAAAAAAAAAATACTGATGCATAAAATACATAAATTACATCAATGCCCTATGAACTTTTGACCACCTAGCAACGTGGGCCATATTTTATTTACACGACAACATTGGCCTTGAACATTGATTTTCTTTCAATTGTCGCCCTTCCGTCTATTTTTGCAAGGTTATGTTAGGTTAAATGTCACGTTTGGTCCCATGATATGTGAAAAGAGCTAAAATATTAAAGTGCCCTTTTATTATATGATTAAGGAGGGAAATATAATATTAAAATGAGTTTTCCTTTTCACTTCAACTTCTTCTTCTTCTTCTTCTCTCTCTCTCTCTCTCTCTCTCTCTCTCTCTCTCTCTCTCTCTCTCTCTCTCTCTATAAACAATATATTATTTAAGGTCGGGATATTATTTGATCACCTGAAAGCACGACAATGCAAGCTTAACGTCGTATGAAGAAATTTGGTGATGGAGAACAATTACTATGTAATTTTAGATCACATATCATAATACTTTTTTTTACATAAGACGTGACCAAAACGTGAGACTTAACCTAACATAATTTTGTAAAAGTAGATGGAAAAATAATAATTAAAAGTAAAGGAAATAACGGCATAAATACTTAATATTTTTAAAAATATACATTTATATATTTATTATTTTTTTTTTTTGCGTCAAACATATCTAATCATAGATTTCAATCAATTGCACCTTAAACAAAATTAGTTATATTGACAGAAATACACATGAAAGTATCAGATTAAATAAAAGTTAATATTTTTTTCCTTAATAGTAATTAAGCATTAATAATATCATTTTTATAACAAAAAATTAATTAAAAATAACTTTAATATTATAATTAAGCAATAATAATATTATTAAAAATAATTTTAACAATAAAAAATTCATCAAGTATTTTTCTAAAAATAATATAATTAAAGCTTGATTAATTTTAAGAAAAATATCAAATAATTTTTATAATAAAACATTAATCAAGTATTTTTCTAAAAAAATTATTATAAAAAATATTAATTTGTTTCTAACACTAAAAATAATAAGTCGTTTTTTTATAATAATTAATGTAAAAATGATAATATTAATACTTGATTAATTTAAATAAATAAATAATGTTTCATTTTAATAATATTATTAAAGACTAATTATATTATAAAAGTTGTTTATAATTAAATTTTATTAGGGTAATCTAGCCACGTAGCCAATTTCAAACATGGTTTTAAGGATGTAGCCAACGTTTTGTAAATTTTGTAATCTAGCCATTTAAAAAAATAAACGGTTAGAAAATATCGAAAATAGCCTTATGTAACATAAATCATAGAAACCAAATACTAGCTAACGTTTCAGCTAGCCGAAGTTTATCGTGCGTAAAATAAACGGAAATGAACTGAAATTAACAAAGCAGCGGAGATTAACAAAAAATTAGAAAGAAATAAACGCTCAATAACCAACTTTGCCAAATATAGAATTTTTTTTTAAATTCTAAATATATACACGTGTATTAACTTCGAAAATTCGTATTGAAAATTTGATCGGCCTGTGAATAACACCGTATTAAATGCGTATTAAATGAAATGAAAGAAATATCAATTGATAACACCATCGACCTCTACCTGCACATATATAAATTTACCATAATTAACAGAAATTAACAAAGCAGCGGAGATTAACAAAAAAAATTAGAAAGAAATAAGAAAACGCTCAATAACAAACTTTGCCAAATATAGAATTTATTTTAAAATTCTAAATATATACACGTGTATTAATTTCGAAAATTTTGGTTGATCAAACGTGGGCTACAAGTTTTGTAAGCAAATTCTAGTAGAGGATATTATAGTAATTAACATCTTACATAATTAAGACATGTCATCATTTTTGGCTAGAGTGAAAATTTGGGAAACGTTGGCTAGATTACAATTTCAAGGTTTCAAGTGGCTTAATTCGACTAATTTTTCATTTTATTATTAGAATAGTAATATTCATGTTTAGTGAATTTTTTAAAAAATACTAATTCGAGATTAATCAGAGGCTACCACGTGTATTTCTTAAAATTCAACTGATTTAATTTAACAGTGAAACAGAAATTCAACATTAGATATTTTTCGTGAAAAAAAAAGAAGAAGAATAGATACTTAAGTATATGCTTCCGAAAATAATAGGTATTTATGTCTCCATTTTCTCTTAAAAGAATACCAATGTTCAACGTCGATGTTGTAAGAAAAATCAAAATAAGGATAAAGTTGTTAAGTAGTTAAAAGTTCAAGGGCGTGAATATAATTTATTCAAATTACAATCGAAAGATATCTGGAGCGAGCAAGAAAAAAATATTTACTGAACATATTTGTTTCGGAAAAATCCAAATGTATGTATGGAGTAAACATTGTACGAAATAAATAATATACTGGCAGTCTGGCAGCAAATTACTTGACCCATCGACCTCATATGAAAATTTTTGTGATATTTTCAAAAGCACGTTACAATAAAAGAATATCGTACGCTTACGGCGCTGAATTTAATAAGATTCAATCCTCGCAACTTTCTTCCTTTCTTTTTCGTTTTAAAAAAAACGTTCTTCTTTGTTTTCGTTTAAAATTCTAAAGACAGATATTTCTTTCTTCTTCTTTTTTATTTTTATTTTTAGCGATAAACAAATATTATTTTATTTATTATAGTTTAGATTTTCTATTTCTTGCATGGACACTGTCAGTGAAGTGTTTGACCTTCTTGTTGCCCGAAAATCACGCAAACATCAAACATTTATATTATAAAATATATACTTAAAAACCACATGAAAGAATATAGTGGGACCAATGCTCTCTTTGTATTTTTGTAGATTGGTTTTTTGATCAAAGTAATAAGCTACTAATGAGCAAATTACAAAATGAATATCCACGAAATAAAATCGACAAGACAAGCTAAATAAAGTGTCGCATAAAAACCACCGAGACATAAACACAGGATCATACCTATGATAAGTGAGATTCATTCACACTTATCTATGACTCTTAGATAAGAATCGAAGCTTGTTCTTAATGTTTTTGATATTATTTTGTACTTTTAATTGTATTTTCAGGTTTGAGAGAGTATGAGAAGGTTGTGGTGCGAAAACGGGCTAAATCGAGCAAGTTATGGTCATTTGAAGTAAAGTCAACAAAAGTCAACGACGGTCAATAGAGTCAACGTTTCTCGAGAGGCGCGCCGCGCCTAAAACATGGCGCGCCGCGCCCTGGTGCCAAAATTTACACCGAGAGCTCGAGCGGGCAACGCGCAAGAGAGGCGCGGCGCGCCTTCATAAATTCTCGGGTGGCGCGCCGCGCCGTTATGTGGCGCACCGCGCCTTCAGAAAATTCACGAGTGGCGCACCGCGCCGTTATGTGGCGCACCGCGCCAGTTGCCTTTTCAGCACTTTTTGGAGCTCGTCTTTTAGCTAATTTTTGGCCCTTGGATCTCATCCAAGGGTCCTTATTTGCTCCGAAAACATCTCTTGAACCCTCATATACACTTGTTCAAGTGGGAAAGGGGGAAGCTTTAGAATAGAACACTTTAGTTTTTGTTTTGAAACCTTGAGAGAGAAAGTGAGAGAGAGAAAGCTAGGGTTGACACTCATTTTTGTTCTTGAGCTTGGAAGTGAAGAAGAAGAGGGAGAAGTGACAACCTCCATCATCCTCATCATCTCCATTTGTTCATCCTTAACTCTATCTCTTTTATTTATTGTTATTTACTTATTTACTCCACTTAATGCTTTGTTGAACATATTTTAAGCTTTCAAGAATTCTATTGAGTTTTGTTGATTATTTTTATCTATTGAGCATTGAGTATTGTGATTACTTTATTGTTTTATCTTAGTGGAATATTGAAGTAGTGCTTGAGTTAATGAAAGCTTTGTTTGGTTGTTGAGATTAGCATTCAATGTCTTGTTTCTTTATTGTTTTGTTTCTTTTACTTATTTCAATTTTACTTTGTTTATTCTTAATTATGAGTAGCTAAATAGATTTGGGGTGCGATGTAGTTGAGTAGTTGAGTTGGTTGGTCAAACCTTTAGATTAGATTTTGTGCTTCATGGTTGGGTTGAGAGTGAAATATTATGGGTATGGGTTGTGTGTTAACGCTAATTAGAGTAGCTAACTAATTAGTGAACCTTAGACGAGTTTAGAAACCGAGAGGTAATAAACGAGTGAGCTCTACCCGTCCCATCATTAACCTTCCTAGAGCTATAGAAAGACTAGGGGGTAGATGTAGTTGATTGAAATCCCGGGCTAAATGCGGTTTTGTGTTTTAGTAGGACCCAAACCGAGAGGTGTAAGTTCGACACGTAGCTAGATTTTTAAAGACTCGAGAGAGATTAGTGAATGTTTTAAGAGGGATTGAGACTAAATTTTACAACTCTAAACCCGAGCTTAGAATCGTACCAAGACCGACCGACTCGATGAAATAACGAAATCGCGCCCCTTCCTTTTAACTTGTGTTTAAATAGTGTTTTCACTTTTGTTTACATTTCATCTTGTTCTCAAAACAATCAAAAACCCCCCATTTTTCATTTTCCATAACTCGAAAAAGAAAGCTAGTGAGTTTGCTTCGGAAATAGTCTAGAGTCCTTGTGGGATCGATATCCGTGCTTTTGCACTCTATTACTTGACGACACGTTCGCTTGCGTCGTGCGAGATTTCTCTAGTTGAGAAAATCTCCATCAAGTTTTTGGCGCCGTTGCCGGGGACTTCGGTTCTATTTTCGATTGAATTATCTAGTTTAATTTTTGAGTTTGCTTGCTATTATTGTGCTTATTGTGTGCCTCTTATGTTTTAAAGGTGCATGCGACGACGTAACCCTCCGCTCATTCCTATCAATCACGAGATCGAACGGACTTGCCGACGGAACCGAGCGGAGGCAAGGCGAGCCGCCATGGAAGGAGGCAATGAAGCACAACCACGTGGTCGTCGGAACGCGGAACATGGAGAAGAACGAAGGACCATACTCGACTATGGTCAACCTACTTTCGACGAGCACCAATCGGCAATACGAATTCCGGAGATGGAAGGGAACCCAAACTTCGAGATTAAAACCTCGATCATCCACATGGTGCAAAACAATCAATTTGCCGGTTCCCCCTCCGAAGATCCGCAAGACCACGTCAACAACTTCTTGCGGATTTGCAACACGTTCAATCTCCCCCACTTATCCAAGGAGGCCGTGTGTCTACGACTCTTCCCGTTCTCAATCCGCGACCGCGCACAAGGGTGGTTGTCTTCGCTCGCTCCGGGTTCGATCACCACATGAGATGACTTATGCTTGAAGTTCATCTCGCGATTCTTCACTTTCGAGAAGATGACCCGGAGGAGGAATGAGATCCACAACTTCGGCCAATTTGACGGAGAGTCTCTCTACGAGGCATGGGCCCGCTTCAAGGACATGATTCGGAAGTGTCCGGGCCACGGTATAGCGGAGTGGGTGCAACTACAAATCTTCTATAGCGGGCTTACGGGCTCGACTCAAGACCGAGTCAACACCGCATCGGGAGGCTCACTTCTCGACAACACCACCACCGACGCATTTGCACTACTCGAGAAGATGGCCCAAGTGAACGATCAATGCCCGGTCGAGAGGAGAATTGCCGCGAGAGATCCGATAACTCCGGAGATGGAGCTCCTCAAATCGTTGACAATTGAGGTAGCCAAACTCGCGAAGACCGTCCACGGAAAAGAAGCGGCGAAGGCGGTGGAGGTGTCTCACCACAAGTGTGGTTTGTGTGCGGGTCCTCACCCGACGGACGAATGTGGCGAGATAGAAGAGTCTAGGTTTGTGGGAAACCACAACAATCGTCCCACTTACCAAAACTCGGGGAATTATTACACGGGAGCTAGGAACAATCATCCGAACTTCTCGTGGAGAAATCCTCAAGACCAAGTGGCAATGCAACCGGCTCCACCTCAACACCAACAACCATACCTTCTACCACATCATCAACAACATCAACACCCACCGCATCAACAACACCATGGGAGCTCTCAATATCGGAATAATCCTCCTCCTCAAGACAAGAGACCGAATCTTGAAGAATTAATTGCCCAAATGGCAATTGAAAACACCAAGTTCATGACGAACACCACGGCCGCACTCGAACGCCAAGAAGCGGCCCTCAAAAGCGACTCGGCCCAAATAAGAACTCTTGAAGTTCAAATGGGTCACTTCGCTAAAGCCATGAGCGAGAGACCGCAAGGGTCTCTTCCAAGCACCTCCGAAGTGAATCCAAGGGAGCACTGCAATGCCATTTCTCATCAACACGTTGCAGCCACCGAGAGCCAGAAGAAAGAAGAAGAAGAGGCTGCCCCGGTCACCAAAGCCCCTAAGCCGCACTCGTCGGTCCGCATCTATGAGACGCCACTCCCGTTCCCGCAACGGCTCACGGTGGCGCTTTCCACCGAGTGTAGCGCACTTCTAAAACAAGAGCTCCCGCCAAAGTTAGAAGACCCGGGCAAGTTCACATTGCCGTGCAATATTGGAGACGTCTTTATCGAGAACGCCTTGTGCGATCTAGGTTCGGGCATCAACCTCATGCCGTCGGCCGTCTTCAACAAACTCGGGGTGGGTGAACTAAAGCCCACGCGCACCACTCTCCAACTGGCAGATCGGACCGTAAGGCACCCGCGCGGCTTCGTGGAAGACCTCCTCGTAAAAGTCGGAAAATTCACTTTTCCGGCCGATTTCTACGTCATCGACATGGACGAGGATCGCGATATCCCCATTCTCTTTGGAAGGGCTTTCTTAGCCACTTGCGGTGTTCGCATAGACGTGCAAAGAGGTGAGCTGATGATGCGCATGAAGAACGAGGATGAGACGTTCGGGATCTGTAAAACCCGAAAGCGCAAGAAGGAAAAAGAAGATGTCTACGTCCTCGAGACGTACGAAGTCGCCACTCCACCACCCACACCTCCGCCACGGGCTCCTAAAGAAGAATCAACAAAAAAGGTGATCAAAGATGCAAAGCCGAAGTCTCCTTTCAAGCCACGGCGAGGACATTGGCCAAAACCGTTCAAAGAGGTATGGATGAAGAAAGAGCGCGTGGAAGAAGATCCGCCGCCGCCCGAGCGCGGAGGCGACGAGTATGGGAGTTCTACCACCCCCGCGAGGTAAGTTCTCTGTCTCCCGTGTTTTTATGGATCTACATTGAGGACAATGTAGAGATTGAGTTTGGGGGGGTGAACTACTTTGTGGGGGATTTCTGTTAGATTATGTTGTCTTTATTTAATTTTTATTTTCTTAATTTTGTTTGGTGATTGCTTATAAGTGATAGTATTAAAGTGTTTTCTCTCGTTACTTGCCAAGGATACCATGTATTTTCGAAGAAATCCGAGTTTGAGTCAATTTTAAAATTTTGTGTGCTTCATTGTGATTGACTAGTGGTTTGAGTAACACAATTTTGGTTGATTTTTGCCACTTATGCACACACGTCGTCCCGGGGTTTGAGTAGTCCTTAGAGGTTCGATCACATCTTTAAATGTCTTTTAGCTCACGAACACTAAGAACCGCTCTAGCCCTCATCGAGGCGAAATGACATGACATGAACCTAGGAAAAATGACATAGGCCTTCATTTGGACCGATCAGAGCCAAAAAGCCAACCCGTAATACTTCCTTGAGCACCCTTTCAGAAAAAGCCGAACGATTAATCCTTTCTCGTTACTTAGTCAGAAAAAGCCAAGCCCATATTTGTTCAAATCCCACAAAGAACCCCGTTAACTTAGCGACTCTTGAGTGAATTCTTTCGATTTTTGTGACATGTTCTTCGACTAGTCTCTATGTGTTTTATAGTTCATTAGACACCATGCCGGTGATTGTTCGTTTTTATGTTTATTGTTTTGTATTAGAAAGAGAAAGAAAAAGAAAATAAAAAAAAAAGAAAAAAAAGAAAAAAAAAGAAAAAAAAAAAGAGAAAAAGAAAAAAAAAACTACAAAAAAATAGTGTTTAATTTCTGCGTTTTATTATTTAATTGTATTAGTTTTTGGCGTGGTGTTCTGTGACATTAGTTTTAGAGACTAGACGTTGCATAGTCAAAGTTTGGGGGAAAACATTGGGAAGTAAAGGCTTAGGAAAGAAAACGTTCGCGAAAGGTGAAATGTTATACCATGAACGTGGGAATGGGGGAGTGAGTAATATCATGTGAAATTCGGTGAGTTTGGTGAGATTGAGTCGCTAAGTTGACGTTTTAGCCACATTTTGACCATATCCTACCGTTGACCCTAGCCTAACATTACAAGCCGACAAAGCCCTATTGATTTCCTCGGTAAGTGTCTTGCATTAGTGGAGATTGAGCGGCGAAAAGCATTATGGTGTTCGATTCACATTCATCTCATTATTATTTGAGCATTTGACATTAGAAGACGTGAACGAACATATTGAGTTGACCTCTCTCTCTTTCGGGACATATTTCAAACACGGGGGATTTTGATCGGGAATGTGTTGCAAAAGGCCATTTAGTCAATCTAATTATTTTTTTGGTTTCATATGATGATTGACTTGGATTCGGAAATTTTTGTAGGTTGAGGCATGTAACTAACACTTGACATTCTTGCAAAACTTTGTGATCACCATTCGTTTTTAGTGTAACTTCTTTGGTGTGTTTATTTTATTGTCTAGTCTTTTGTGTTGCTTGAGGACAAGCAACGGTTTAAGTTTGGGGGTTTGATAAGTGAGATTCATTCACACTTATCTATGACTCTTAGATAAGAATCGAAGCTTGTTCTTAATGTTTTTGATATTATTTTGTACTTTTAATTGCATTTTCAGGTTTGAGAGAGTATGAGAAGGTTGTGGTGCGAAAACGGGCTAAATCGAGCAAGTTATGGTCATTTGAAGTAAAGTCAACAAAAGTCAACAAAAGTCAACGACGGTCAATGGAGTCAACGTTTCTCGAGAGGCGCGCCGCGCCTAAAACATGGCGCGCCGCGCCTTGGTGCCAAAATTTACACCGAGAGCTCGAGCGGGCAACGCGCAAGAGAGGCGCGGCGCGCCTTCATAAATTCTCGGGTGGCGCGCCGCGCCGTTATGTGGCGCACCGCGCCTTCAGAAAATTCACGAGTGGCGCACCGCGCCGTTATGTGGCGCACCGCGCCAGTTGCCTTTTCAGCACTTTTTGGAGCTCGTCTTTTAGCTCATTTTTGGCCCTTGGATCTCATCCAAGGGTCCTTATTTGCTCCGAAAACATCTCTTGAACCCTCATATACACTTGTTCAAGTGGGAAAGGGGGAAGCTTTAGAATAGAACACTTTAGTTTTTGTTCTGAAACCTTGAGAGAGAAAGTGAGAGAGAGAAAGCTAGGGTTGACACTCATTTTTGTTCTTGAGCTTGGAAGTGAAGAAGAAGAGGGAGAAGTGACAACCTCCATCATCCTCATCATCTCCATTTGTTCATCCTTAACTCTATCTCTTTTATTTATTGTTATTTACTTATTTACTCCACTTAATGCTTTGTTGAACATATTTTAAGCTTTCAAGAATTCTATTGAGTTTTGTTGATTATTTTTATCTATTGAGCATTGAGTATTGTGATTACTTTATTGTTTTATCTTAGTGGAATATTGAAGTAGTGCTTGAGTTAATGAAAGCTTTGTTTGGTTGTTGAGATTAGCATTCAATGTCTTGTTTCTTTATTGTTTTGTTTCTTTTACTTATTTCAATTTTACTTTGTTTATTCTTAATTATGAGTAGCTAAATAGATTTGGGGTGCGATGTAGTTGAGTAGTTGAGTTGGTTGGTCAAACCTTTAGATTAGATTTTGTGCTTCATGGTTGGGTTGAGAGTGAAATATTATGGGTATGGGTTGTGTGTTAACGCTAATTAGAGTAGCTAACTAATTAGTGAACCTTAGACGAGTTTAGAAACCGAGAGGTAATAAACGAGTGAGCTCTACCCGTCCCATCATTAACCTTCCTAGAGCTATAGAAAGACTAGGGGGTAGATGTAGTTGATTGAAATCCCGGGCTAAATGCGGTTTTGTGTTTTAGTAGGACCCAAACCGAGAGGTGTAAGTTCGACACGTAGCTAGATTTTTAAAGACTCGAGAGAGATTAGTGAATGTTTTAAGAGGGATTGAGACTAAATTTTACAACTCTAAACCCGAGCTTAGAATCGTACCAAGACCGACCGACTCGATGAAATAACGAAATCGCGCCCCTTCCTTTTAACTTGTGTTTAAATAGTGTTTTCACTTTTGTTTACATTTCATCTTGTTCTCAAAACAATCAAAAACCCCCCATTTTTCATTTTCCATAACTCGAAAAAGAAAGCTAGTGAGTTTGCTTCGGAAATAGTCTAGAGTCCTTGTGGGATCGATATCCGTGCTTTTGCACTCTATTACTTGACGACACGTTCGCTTGCGTCGTGTAGAATTTTTCTTTAGTTAAGAAAATTCACATCAACCTACTTGAGATTTTCTGAATTGTCTCCCTATCTCGAGAAAGAAGATAAACTCCTACAAACTCATGGGTGACAACAAGACTAAACACCCAAACAACAACAGACCCAAAACTGACAAACAAGTCGACATCTTCTTCTCAAGTATTATGCGCCTGAAATTCATGAAGAATTTCGTTAGAATAGTGCACATCACTGAAAAAAAGACTCACGTGCCTAGCATAAACAAAATAAACATAACTATATCGAAAATATATGCTTATAAACCATAAAAAGATTAAAATGGAAAACCAAAATAATGAGCCCTCTAGATCTCCCTCTAACTCAAACCACTCTCCGACACAACCTGTCACTCCACACTCTACCGGAGAAGCTCGGAAGCACCGATTAGAAAAGACAAGCACTGGTGAAGGCCACAAGCACACAAGGGAATAAGAGACACCGGGGATCTACGATGAGATGAATTGCCTGGAAACAGAGCATATGTCTGGGTAAGTTTGAGACTGTTGTTAACGAGAATGAGAGCCATCCACGCTGGACTAACATCGACCCTCATCAGGAACACCGAAGGGAGCGCTGCTCACAAACCTGAAAAATGAAAACCCACAACAAAACTCGTCCTAACTCTCCTCGACGCTGATTGTGCTGATATGAACATCATCAAGATTGTGCCTCTCTCATCCGATACGAGGGCCAACAACCTCGAAGCCTCGATGTTGGGCTCCGCCATCACCACAAATGACACATACGAGAGCCCCGCCATCACCATGAATGGCACCTACGAGATTATCACCGACACCTCCATGAACACGAACGGCGCGTACAAGGTCTAGTCGGACAAGAGCACATGGAGGAGGGCTTGAAGGGAAGGGCGAGGAAGTTCGCAGGGGTCCGATCTAATGGAGCTGGAGAAGGTTAGAGAAGTCATGAGAGAAACGAGAGGACAAGGGGCTGGTAAAGAACGGGCTCCCCCTAGGACGGAGCCACCATCGACGGCGGCAACCGACACCTAGTGAAAAGCGGTGCATATATTAGATTTACGGTTTTCTCACTCTAGAACAAAGAAAAAGTATGATCGTGGCCTTTTGTTCCCTATATTTTTATAGATGATACGACGCTGTTTTCATATTATGGAAATATTGATGATCAATGAAAAATTTGGTGAAAATTTAAGAGGAAATATCATTGTGTGTTCCTACTTTGAAAATGTGGGACTCTTATGCTATTTCCAACTTTTCATCATAAAAATGTCCCACATTTGCATAAAATTTTAACTAAAAAGGGACATTGATTTTGAAACAAATGTGGAATGAGACATAAATGTCTGGCGCTCAAAAAAATGGTGTAATCTAGTCCATTTCTCAAAGTTAAAGGGTAATAACTATTTTGAACATTGAAATTGTATTTTTACTGAATATATAATGAATAGTTAGAAATAAGTCACAAGAAATTAAATATGACTCTAAGTAAATTATAGCTTGTGTTCAACATTTTGATTTTGCTGTAATACATTTTTGATTTCGTAATAATACATTGTTGTTGTTGTAGTGAGTGATGAGTTAGATAAACCTCATTTGAATAATATTTTAACTTCACATGGATGCGTTTAGGTGGCTGGTCCTCAGTTTTTTTTAAAACTTAGTTTTAAATAGTTGGTCCCCTGTTAAGGAAACGACATCAGGCATACTTGTCGTCTTTTCAATTAAACTGCCATTTGGGTGGCTCACTTATAACTATGGGTGGCATGAATTTGAGTGGCACAAATGCGAATAAAATGAGCCGAGACTGCACTCTTCTTGTTACTAGAATTGTATTTTACTCGATATTATGAGCGTCCATTGATATAGTCAGTTCATGAGCTCAATCCTCCAGGTTCAACTCATATCGAGAAATGTCAATTATTCTATTATACCTTTCTTGATACATATGGGCCCTATGTATCATCACTTCCCCAGTGAAAGATTCTTTTGTACATACTAACTCAATCGGTTTTGGACTCAACCCTTCAGTGAATGAACGTTGACCTTATTTTAGGAAGGTTGAATTTCGTAGCTGTGAATCACTTTCCACTAATATCATATCATGAGTTCCCAAGACATAAGTACTTAGGCATATTCAAGTAGCCATTAACGAATGAATCAAAAAATCTGTAATAAAACCTAGAGCTCCGTGAGCACTTCAAGATTTAGATTAAGTCTCACTGACCATCATATTAACCCCGGTTAGTGTGTTGTAACAGTACTTAAACGACACATCACCAACAAGTCTGTCCAGGTCGTACACATACCAAATGTGCAGAATGATCCTCTCAAGTGATCACTCTTTCACTTTACTTCCACATGTATGTGATTTTAGATCCATCTATCCAGGCATGGATCAATCACTGACCATGATTTAGCTCACATCCCGAACTTAGATGCCAATATGTAATTCACTTTAACACGAAGGCCAATGATGATAGTTGTTATTGATTCTAACAAGAAAACAAACCGCTAATCAATAATACTTCTAAATTCAACTTTATATCGTATTCCGTAACTATCTTCAGTGGAGAAAATATTCCTAACAAAGTTGTCGTATATTAAGAAAATGGCATATTCACATCAACCATATTACGACTCATTTGTAATTATTAGCAGCATCTCTGTGTGGGTGACGTATTTTTAAATAAGGAATTGACATCAAACTTACCCATTTTCTAGTGTCATTCACCTCTTTCAACTGACCAAAACTCTCCATCCCAGATTTTTAAGCAGAAATTTGGTACGCACAAAAATTGATGGAGGCATTTCGGTATTTTTAAAATGTCGACCAATTTGACATTTTTTTGACAATTCTTCGCCAAATTTACTAGATTTTCTACCACTTTAGCAAAATTTTGGAAAAAAATTAAAAGAATTATATTACAGAAACTGAAGATATTTAAAAAAAAGTTGTTGTTGGCTTAGGGGTTGAAAAGTGTGTGTGAGTAAAGTTCCCAACCACTAAGACAACAACAAGTTTTAAATATAGTTTGACGTTTTTATAATATAATATTTTGAAGTTTTTGACAAAAATTGGTAAAAAATTTAGCAAATTGGTCGAAAATCTAGTAATTTCGTTGAAAAATTATCAAAAAGTACAAAGTTTAAAAATTGGTAGAAAAATATAGCAAAATTGTAGAAATATAGCAAATCGATCGAAAATCTAGAATTTTTTTTTTTGATATTTTCATAGAAAACTTATAAATATATGAAGATACCCATTATATTTTCATAGAAGTTGAAGATCACAAATCTAAATCATTAAACTTATATGAATGATATTGTTTTAAGGATGGAAATGAAGAATGATGTTCTTGTAAATAAATTGATGAATAAAGGTAATTCGGTTATTCAGATACATGCAATATATCTGTTTCAAAAAAAAAAAAAAAGATACATGCTATATAGTGTAGCATTTGGTAATGTAGAACCCTGTGATGTAGGATTTTACAAGTTTCTCTTCTCTTATTTCCAATGTCCATGGCCCATTGAAGACTCTATAAGGCCTGAGATGAATCTGATCGATGACGTCTGTTAGTGGTGGTAAAATAGTGAAGAGTCCTTTTTTGATGAAAAATCTAACGACAAAGTAAAAGCTCATTTGATTTACAATAATGTTGCAAAATATAATATAAATATATGCTATATATAACACAGCTTAAAATACACAAAATACTAGCTAGACAAGTCTGAAATTGAATATACAAAATAAGTTATTTGACATGATCGGGGGAGTCAAATTTTGCGGAGAAAAGTTATAATACATATTTAAATTTGAATAAGATAATGTAGCAAAGTAGTCATTATTAAACATTGATTTTGCAAACAAAACAGCATATGGTTAATTTTGCATTATAATCATTATCGAAATTTAACGACTATTTTATAAAGCATCCATATTTTACTCAAGCCGAACGACCGAAAATGTCCTATACAAAGTGCAGGACATTCCCCATTTACATTCACACAGCTTATAACCCCCAAAACTTTTGTTCCTCTTGATCCAATTCAAGATACAAAACTGAAACTAGACTTCAAGCGATTGAAACATATGGGATTTTTTTGGTGGAGGAGATTGTAGAGGATGGTTTGATTATCTCCCTCAACAATCAACAATAATCATACAGTGGTTGAGTAAATACAGTGAACCAAAATTTGACAGAACCGGACAAGCTATGAACAAAGTTAGAATGGCATGCTTGTTATTAGTAAGGGTATGCATGATCCGGTTTAAAACCGGTCTCCAAATCAGACTGTTTTAAACGGTTTGAATTTTTTTTTTAAATGGGACCGTTTAAGAAAATAAACCAAATAGGAGCACACTGTTTGAGACCGGTTTGGTTCGATTCCGTTTTGAGTATTTTTTTTCTTAAGTTTATTGTACAAATTTAATAAAAGAATAAAAATAAATAAATATTAACGTAAACATATATTAATTAAGATTCCCAACCTAAATTATAGAATTATTAAAACTCAATATATATCTCAAAATATTAGGACTTGTTAGGTATAGACGTGGCCCGAAGTATATCAGGGTAAGACGTTAGTTAATATCAAGGATATACGATATAATCAGGTAGCGATTTTCATGCAATATTAATACAAACCGTACTTGAGACGTAATTGCAACAGCGCTCATGGCTTTTCCCTACAGTCGAGAAGAACTTGAGAACGTTATTTCCTCTCTCTTTTTCGTACGGTGTGTAACAGCCAAAAACGCTATGAATAGAGACCTCAAGAGCAAAGAAAAAAGAGTCAAAATTTTTGAAACCGGACTGAACCGTTTTAGACTAGTCTTTAAAATGGGTCCGAACTGAATTAGACAAAAACCATTTTAAAACCGGACCGATGATCTAAAAATCGGTGGTCCGGTTCGATTTACTATTTTTTTTAAAATCTTTTTGCAGGCCCCTAATAATTAGATCAAATTGGCATGTTTTTGCCTAATTTAGCTATACATAAAGTACCAGATGGGTACAATATTTATTTTACACACTATTATAATAAATGAAATTTGCGAAGGGTAAAAAAAAAAGATTTTCAAAACTATAGATTAAATAGTATAATTGCTTTGCACCATAAATTTATATTGGGGCAATTAAGAGATTTTTAGCAACGATCCTTGAGTGTAGTGTTTACGTGTTAGAACAAAACACCATACTCTCATTATTTAAGAAAAGAATTAAGAAAATAGTCAATTTAAACGTTTAACATTGCTAAATAACTAATGTTTGATAAATCTTAGGTAAATAATCACTTCATACGTAAATTTTAGGTAAATAGTCAACGTTTGATATATGAAAGTGACTATTTACTCAAGATTTGCGTCTGAAAGTGATTATTTACCTAAAATTTATCAAATGTTGGTTATTTAACAATGTCAAACGTTTAAATTAATTATTTTTCTAATGTACCATTTTTTAAGGGCAGCGTTGTCGAACATTGCTCTCGCCGCCGCCGTGAATGATTTCTCCGACGACGATGACGCCGAGAGTGTGCCTTGAGGAAGCTGATGTTAGGGTTTCTACTGCTAGGTTTTTTAATTGAATCTCCTGACCTCGGGTCAGATTTTCTCTCCGGCCTCTCCGGCTACATCACCTCTTCAAATCTATATGTACGTTTTTTTTATTGTAACCTTAGAAATTCCCTTGCTGTAAAACCTATGTTTGTGTTCATAAGACGCTTAAAAAAGCTTTCAGGAAAAGGACCTTGAATGTTTTTGCCAAGTATTTTTCTGAGGGGGTTTTGGGGTTTCTTGTGTGTGGGCATGTTGGTGTGCGATCATTATATATTCTCGTATTCACATTCCTTTAAACAGATAACAACCAGACTTAGAAATTCTTGAATATTTGTTAATATATATCTAATTGTATTGGTTATATATTGAATTGCATTATATTTCAGAAGGACACTCATGCTTGCAAAAAAAGCTCCAAGATGGGTGCGTGTTTGGAACTATGAGGAGCTGTGTGGTAGTGCTTTGCAAATTTGAGTCTTCTACACGACCGTTCTTCTTCATCTTCAAAAATAAAAATAATTCGAGTCTTCCTCTTCTTTGAGTGTTCTTCTTCGTCTATTTCTTTATTGATGTTATTCTCCACCGAAAATGACTATGAAACCTCAAATCCCAACCTTAATTCGTCTATTTTCTTATTATTCTATCTGATTTATTGATATTGTTATCAATAATTTGTCTAATTTATTATTTTATTTACATAATCGTCAATAATCTATTTGATTTATTGAGATTGTCGATATAATATATTCAATTGTTTGTTAATGTATCAAATTTTAAAAGAGAACTTTCTGAAAGCTAAATTGATTGTCAAAATTATACATTCAATTTATCTTTTTCCCCCCCTACTTTAAACGTTTAAAATTACTTTTTAATGATTTTAAATCATAACTAAAAAATACTAGATTTATTGACGTCTTTGTCTTTTTATTGATAAAGATGTCAATAAATTTTCAAAGAACTTTCCAAAATCGTTTAAAGTATCATACCTCCGAGTTGATCTTGACAAGAGTGATCGTGCTGATAACGTGTTATGAAAACTAAAGAAATAACTTAAATAAAAAATCTTTAAATACTAATAAGGTATGAAATTTAGAAAAGAGAAGAGAGAAGTAGAGAGAGAAATGAAAGAGTAAAATGTAAAATCGGGATGAAATTTTTCTTCATCATCTACATGTATTTATAGTAGATTATATGTACATTAGTCAACAAATTAAGTATAAAGTAATTAATTATTTATCCCATGTTCTTGAATTTTGAGCCTATTAACTATTTACAACATTTTTTTTAAGAGATGCATGTTTCTTGTTTAGTTGATAAACAAAAACTTGATATCTGAGTGCTTAAGATTAACTTTAGAGTATCCTTCTCATTTCTAATCAAATGCACCAAAATATAAACTAGAAAATTCTAAAGACATTCGATTTAGGAATTACACACTGTTATACCTTTCCGAAAAAAAAATGTATAGTTTGTCCTCCAAAAGGTAAAATATTTCCATCGTTCCTTTTTTTTTTTTTTTTTTTTTTAAGGGAAAACAATTTCCATAATTATTTTTCTATTTTTTTTAATATGAACCATGCATTTAATATTGATTCATCTCTCTTTTAATATTTGTATGATAATTCTTGGTTTAACATTTGTTTAGTTTTTGTTTCCCGCTTTCTTAAAATGATTTGAACTAATCATAAAAAACGGGCACTTACCATTTAATGACGGAAAAAACAAAGGCCAAAATCATAATTTTAATAGAAATACGAGCGTAAATTTAGAAAAAGAAAAGAAATGAATAGTAAGATTAAATTGGGATAGTAAGAGTCCAAGTCGAGAAGAGAGAATATCAAAACGTAATTTGGGGCGAGTGAGATGGGAACTCCGGCGGCGAAGAGGAGGAAGAAGAGCGAAACGCCGGAGGCTCAGTTCCAGGCGAAGCTGAACGTGGTGACGAAGGCGAACGACCTCCTCGGCGCCGTGGCTCTCTTCGACTCCGCCGCGGCGGCCAAAACCCCCCGCCTGGCCCTCCACCACTTCAACGCGCTCCTCCACATCTGCGCGTCCTCCGCCGCCGCCTCCGACCCCGGCCTCCGCGCCGAAGCCCTAACCCACGGCCTCCGCATCTTCTCCCTCATGCCCTCCGCCGGCGTCGTCCCCAACGAGGCCTCCGTCCTCTCCGCCGCCCGCCTCGCCGCCGCCGACTCCGACCCCCGCCGCGCCTTCTCCCTCGCCAAGTCCCTCGCCGCGCCGCGCCTCCGCACCTTCGGCCCCGCGCTCTTCGGCTTCGTGGACGGCCGCGACGCCGACGCCGCCTTCGAGGTCGAGCGCCACATGGCGGCTGCCGGCGTCGAGCCGGAGGAGCCGGAGCTCGCGGCGCTCCTCAGGGTGAGCTCCGAGTGCGGGAGGGGAGAGCAGGTCTACGAGTACCTCCATAAGCTCAGAGCCGCCGTGGGCTGCGTCGGCACCGCCACCGCCGAGATCATCGAGGCTTGGTTCCTCAAGTCCGGCTGCGGCGAGGTGAGAGACTATTGGGCCGTCAAAAGATGCCGTGTCGATCCCATCTCCGCCCTCTGCGGCTCCTGTGGCCACGAGCTCGCTTGCGTCGACATCGACGATGAAGATACCGACCGCTTTGCTCGCTCACTGGCTTCCCTCGCCACTTCCAGGGAGTCCAAGTCCTGTTTCGCCGAATTCCAGGTTTAACTTCCGCCAAAAAAGTTTGCTGCTTTCATTCTATTGATTATCCGATCTAAAAAGCCTTTACCGTGGCAATTGCAGGAGTGGGTGGATCAACATGCCGATTATGAAGCCATAGTCGACGGGGCAAATGTGGGGCTCTATCAGCAGAATTTCGCCGACGGTGGCTTCAGTGTGACTCAGGTCTCGTGAGCTTTTCCCATCATCGGGCTAAGTGAGTTTCGGGTTTGCTCATTTTAATGACTGTTGTAAGATTTGAAGTGTTGCAGTTGGAGGCGGTGGTGAAAGAGTTGTACGAGAGAAGCGGGAAGAAATGGCCGCTCGTGGTGTTGCACAACAAGCGTTCTCGAGCGCTTTTGGAGAATCCTTCCACGAGGAAGGTAGTCGAGGAGTGGTTGGAAAAAGGCATTCTTTACACAACACCCAGCGGTTCAAACGACGATTGGTAAGAGCTGTTTTTTTTTTTTTTTTTTTAAGATGCGAGTCTTTTGATTTTATACTTGATTGAATGAGATTTTCTTGTTAATTTAGGTATTGGCTGTATGCCACTGTGAAACTCAAGTGCTTGCTTGTGACCAACGACGAGATGCGTGACCATATCTTCGAGCTCCTTGGAAGCAGCTTCTTTCTCAAGTGGAAAGAGAGGCACCATGTACTTATCGTCATTCTTTCCATTCCGCTACAAAGTCAATATGCCACAATTGATTTGCTATTCGTGTTTTTTTTTTTTTTTTTTTTTTTTTTTTTTTTTTCATGATGTGTAGGTTAAGTATACTTTTGTGAAAGGCAATCTCCAGCTTCAGATGCCAACACCGTATTCTTCAGTCATCCAGGTTAGATCCGATAACCAATTCTGCTCAGTGTTAGATCTGATATGATATGAACCAATGTATTTTGTACTAATGGGAAAATGAAATGAAATATCGGACATTCAAGAGGTCCGTGCCGATTACAAAGCCGGACCTAAGAAATTTCTTCCTCCCACTAAATCTCTCACACAAATTTCATCAATGCTATCCTCTACTAATCCTCTTATTTATTTATAGGCTGACTATCTATTAAATATTTTATATATAACCCCTAAGAATGTATATTAGTATACTATTCTCAGTATCGAAGCCCCTAACTTATCCGGCCCCCAAAAGGACAAACTGGTGGTTGCATTGGACCATCTTCTCGTATATCATCAAAAATCCATATTGCCCACAAATAAACTGTTATGACCCGGGATTGTGATCTTGTCAAAACTGGAGCCGTAGTGCTTCTCTTTCACACACCTAATCTCTCCTCTTCTGATAGATATCCCATTTAAATGAATTAAAAGATGCCTTCTTTATTCACAGAAAATACCTAGTTATCGGTAGGTCACCCAATCCTATTAGGATTAGGAATTCAAATTGCGTAACTAAACTAATCAAAATCCTAATAGCTGAAAATAAAAGTACGCCCAAATTCCCAGCCACTCTGCCCGTCGTGCGCCTCATTGCCACAGCCTTCACGACCCTTGCGTTGGAACTTCTTACCTAAGTAAGCATCTGCAGCAGGGTTCGCAACATTACTCCCCTCCTCCGTCTCGTTTGTCCTCAAGCTCGAAACCCAAGTACGCCTTGACAAACGTCCACAGCTTCTCCGAAGTTGCATTTTCAGGCAAATTTGCATGTCATTGGACGAGAGCCTTCCGCTTCCCATGACCCCACCTCGAATGAGTGTTAACACCGCGCGAGTGCGACCATCGTGGACTGAAGGGAGCTCAGTCACGTTCATTGGGATGTCCTCTCGATGTGCCTTTGTGAGTGGGACATGGAAAACATTGTGAATTCCACTACCTTCTTGAGTGGCCCATAAAATTTTGGTTAAAGCTTCGTGAAGGCTAGACGCACGATTGTCATTTGTCGGTAGGGATGGAGTTTGAGCCACACGAAAATAACCCACTGCAAACTCGACCGAGTGATGCTTTCCATCGTAAGTTGCCTTCATTCGTTTTTGAGCCTGGGCCGAACGTGCTCTCGCCTCCTTGCTTGAGAAATTTCGTATGACCCCCAATTGCGTTGTCCACCGCGACGATGCTAGATTTTCTTTACTGGCGCCCGTACATGAGTTAGTATGGCGTGGCCTTGACCTTGGGTGCTCTGTGAGATGAAGTGTTGTAGCAATACTACACTCATGGTAGCCGGGCTAGCCACTTGTGCGGTTCCTTCCATGCCATAGGTCACAAGTACATCTCGAGGGGTTGGTTTATGATCTCGGTTTGGCCGTCTGAGAAAGCGTATTCGGAAGACTTACTGGTATGAAGTGCGCATACTACGAGAAGCGGCCACTCTGAGAATAACATATTTTTGCGATACCTTGGGAAGTGCTTCAACGGAGTCCATCAAGATGTCGAAGCATACAGCCGTCGGAATGGGCATTAGTTGTAGTAGACTTGCTGGCTGAAGAGTCTCATTTGTTGCGCTAGCACCACGAACTGATGGACGAACTCTTGTGCGGTATATTTCCACGCTCACTTGTAAATCACACCAAATCCTCTCCATCGTCTTCTGAATTCCTTCGTGATGGTTGTCGACATGTATGGAGACATACGCAGCTAGTATGGTCTATCGTTGTAGAGGATGAGGCCATCGCGGACTCTGACCAATAGCTACACCTCGCCCCAAGCGATACAATCCCGAAGCGAGCGCAAGGTCTCGTCAGCGTCAATTTCCTACAGGATGTCCTCGAATAGCCTGGAGAACCCCCGCTCGGTAATCCACGCTGAATTCGAACCTGAGGAGCTTGTTTGTCCAGTGTAGTTGCTGCGAGGTCGTCAAACGTAGCCGGGAGTTTATGGTGGCGATTGGCCAACTTCCTGCTACAGCTGGCGATGTGCTGGCCATGTTTTGGGAGGCCGAGAACCCGAGATTCCGAACAGCCGTCTACAAAGTCTGAAACGATGTCTTGGTTTTGTCATCCCAACTTCAGTTATATTGCCGCAATGGGCTTGTCAGGGGTGGGGCTATGAACTTTCGCCTTTTGAGTAATTGCCAAAATATTCTTATGATCGACAAACTAAGTGATCGATGACAAGCCCATTTCGAGTAACTTCCAACCACCCAAACTAGCGCTTCAGAAAGAGCTGATGACTCCGTAAAATTTCCAAGAGCGTCCGTACACGGCGAATCAAAATATTAGAAATCCTAATAGCTTAATTAAAATCCCTACAGCTGAAAATAAGAGTGCCCAAAATCCCGGCCCTGCTAGGCACACGGCACGTCTTCTTTTCCGTGTGTGCCTTGTTGCCACGGCTTCACAACCCTTGCATTGACTGGGGCGTGCGAGGCATCGGAGAAAGACTAGAAGACAAACATGTCTCATTCGAGCCTCACATCATTGGACTGGCGACTCCTTCGGTCGATTGTGCCGGAGATGTCGCCGATCTTCTCTTACCCTCCACTGCCTTCTCTCTTATGGTCGTTCAATTCTACAAGCCCGATATGCTCTAAAACGTTGTCGATTGTTATGCTCCTTCGTCTTCTTTGACCAGCCAACCATGGTTTTAAAAGGCGTAAACGGTAATAGAGGCGATTTCTGTTTTTGAGGCAAGGCATAAGCCTCAAGGCGTATTGAGGCGTAAGCCTCAAAAGATAGGCATAAATTAATTTTTTTGTATAAATCTGGAATCATCCCAAAATAAATTTAGATTGATAATGCTTAGTTTTAACCTTCATATACTAGTTTAACAATGAAAACCCAAAAAACCCCTAATCTACATTTTAGACCTGTTTTAGACTAATCTATATCAGATAACGAAAACCCTGAAATACTAGTTTTAGACTTACGATTCAGGTTATGTGTTAAAAAAAACTCTAATTTACGTTTATTAATCTTTTACTTAAAAAAAAAAACAAAAATGGCTCAGAAAAAGCCCAAACTTTTAAATTGGGCCTAAAAAAAAAAAAAAAAACTGCCCTATTTCATGCGTTTTTGGGCGAAAATTTTCAGAGCGTACGCACAAGGCGCACGCCTAAAAACCAAAAGGCGCAAGTTGACTTTTTTTTTCCAGGCTTAATCCTTGAGGCTTTTTCTGACCGCCTCGCCTCAAGGCGTGCCTTTAGGCGCGCCTTGAAAACGCCTTTTAAAACTATGCAGCCAACGGAGTTGGCCATCCTTTGCACAACTTCAAGATTTGATCAAGCTTTTGGTCGAATTCCTGCGCTCTTCATTTATGAAATCCCGAAGGTTTCTAGCCTTTGATGACCATCTTAATCATCGCCGATCAGAATTGTACCATTCTAATACTAATTTTTTACAAACTGGTATATTTTTATATACTGAGTTTATAATTAAAAAAAAAAAAAGATTACAAAGATTGATATCGGATATGGGAGAGGTCAATGATCTCTCTAAGGAATTTCTTCCTCCCTCTATGCTCCGTTTAGAACCCGGAAAATTGGAGGGAAAAGAAAATGGAATCCCTAATATTTTTCTTGTGTCGTTTGGATGGAGGGAAAATAGAAGGGAAAAAAAATTGGAGGGAAAGTAAGATGGAAAATGTATAACTAATGAGTATTATATTTTTATGGAAAGTTGGGTAGAAAGTGGAATCCGTCCAGATTTATACATGTGGGGCCCGCGTTTGTGTTTATTTTCTCACTTTGCCCCTTCTTTCCCTCTTATTTTCCATGATTTCAAAACCACAACATAGAATTTCCTGGGTTCCAAATAGAGCCTTAATCTTATGCAATTTTCATCATTGCATCTCTCTATCGCAATTCTGTAGTAATCCTTTATTTGTAGGCTAATTTTTAAGTATTCTATATCCACCAACAATGTATGTATTACTATATTCTTAATATCTAAATTCCTAACAATGTCGCTTAGTAGCCCGTCTTAGTATTAATCCATGCTTGTATTATATTTAGTTTCCGTACAAAAATTTCAAGCCTTGGTTTGATCTCAGTGAAGTGGGTGAAGATTTTGACCTACTCTAATTCAAGAATACCCTTTTGGCTTGAGTTCATATCATCGAGCCTTGGTTCACGTAAGAAGAACTATAGTCTGACATTAGCACAGATAACAAGCTCGAGATCCAAATAGAGCTTGTTATATTTGGGACCCGCGTTTGTGTTTATTTTCTCACTTTGCCCCTTCTTTCCCTCTTATTTTCCATGATTTCAAGAACACAACATAGAATTTCCTGGGTTCCAAATAGAGCCTTAATCTTATGCAATTTTCATCATTGCATCTCTCTATCGCAATTCTGTAGTAATCCTTTATTTGTAGGCTAATTTTTAAGTATTCTATATCCACCAACAATGTATGTATTACTATATTCTTAATATCTAAATTCCTAACAATGTCGCTTAGTAGCCCGTCTTAGTATTAATCCATGCTTGTATTATATTTCGTTTCCGTACAAAAATTTCAAGCCTTGGTTTGATCTCAGTGAAGTGGGTGAAGATTTTGACCTACTCTAATTCAAGAATACCCTTTTGGCTTGAGTTCATATCATCGAGCCTTGGTTCACGTAAGAAGAACTATAGTTTGACATTAGCACAGATAACAAGCTCGAGATCTGGCTACTAAGCCGACCTAATACATATTTTAATCTTTGTTGTTATGGTATCGAGAGCTTCCGATTCCATAAAAAAAATGCAACTGTCCGCAAAAAAAAAAGTTATATCATATATTGCGTCTCATCATTTCCGTTGCCGAAATCTGTTATAGGAGTCGGTGAAAGGGTCTTGGCATATTCCTGTAGCATCGGGTGATGGCGTCGAGGAGTCTGAAAGAACATGGATTTGCGTTACTAAGAAACACGAAGCTTCAGTTGCCATTGATACTTACGAAAATGGAGACGGTCTATGTTGCAGCGGTGAACAAATGGAACCGTGTGTCAACGCCGCGTCCAAGATTTCGAATAACAAAGCCACGTCTTCGATGGGAAAGACGAAAGAGAGGTCATCAGATGCTTCTCTCCCTCCTAACTAAAAATGCTTAGTGCTCCAGCCCCCAAGCCGTGGTTTTTTATTTATTTTTTTATTTATTCGGTTCAATTGTAGACCATATCTAGGAATTTACATGTTTGGCTTTTTGCCCTTTTTTGGTAGTCCCTCATTTTTGCTTGAACTTGAGTGTTATCCTTAAATTTTAGGAGAATTCAGCGGAAGAAAGTTCTGAACTTCATTCATTAAAATGTATCACAGAATAATAATTGGCAATCTCAAGTTTTGATTCTTTTTCCTTCTAATGACAATACTAAATAAATTTCTGCCTATTTCCGTCGGCTCTCCTTTTAATCCCTTCCAACTTTCAAGTACATAGACAAAGCAACACTGGCTTGTTATTGTTTTATAACTTGTTTTAGTTTCCAGATTAAAAACTTGGTAAGTTAAATTTGAATCCATTGGTCAATCATTATCACTCGTGATTTAGCTCTGACCGTACATGTCCTATTCCATAAAATATCTGTTTTATATATACATTTTATTCTGAGTTAGAGAGAGAGAGAGAGAGAGAGAGAGAGAGAGAGAGAGAGAGAGAGAGAGAGAGAGAGAATAAATGTATTCACCCAGCTTTTGTCTATTTAGCATCATCCAAAAGAAATATGCCGTGTACTTTAAGTTAATTAAAATTCAATTTTATTGTCTATTTCACTGATTACGTTCATATATCGTTGTTATAAAATTGCTGTATTGCTTCATCGGTCACCACTCACCTGTGATGGCATCAAAAGTCAAGAAACATCGCAAGCCGGCATTGTACTTTTAGATCATACAGTTTTTGGTTTGATTATAATGGTAGATCAGTCAAGTTGTTACACCTATAAAAAAAAAACGCAAAATACAATGTTTTATTCTCTGTTGCAGAGAGTATATATGTGTAATAACGTGTCAATCATATAATTATGACTTGGTTACCGAGGCATGTGACCACTTTTTCTTACCTCAACTAGCTTTTGAGCGGTGCCCCAATATTACTAGAAATAATTTTTTTAATAAAAAGCAATATTAGTGTGTTGCATAAGGACTTCTAGATAGGTGAAATTTTATTTTTAATTTTTGAAAAATATCAATAATTTTTTTTAATTGTTATTTTTAAGGACACTCTAGCAAATTAGTCATATTGAAATATTATAATTTCAATATGGTCAATGAATTGAAACTTTTAGTTAATTACCCATGGTAATTTATTAATCGCTATTCTTTTGCGTTATTATCCTTCTACATTATTTATCTTCAAAAATTATTTATCTACGTTAATTTTCTTTATATCGTAGAAATATACACACTGGACCGGATATCGGATTTGATTTTGGGAAAATCTGGATATCGGATATTTAACCGATTTTTTTTAATTAAAAATAAATATATATTAAAACAAATTTATGTCACTATTATTAACACATGATGGTCAAGTTGTCATAGAAGAACAAACTTCTCATATATCAACTCATACTGCTACTATAACTTGATTATGTGATCTATAAAGGTAACACACAAATTCAATTGTTGTATGGTTTATTATGATCATTAGGGTAGTAATTTTAATTTTATATTATGATATTTACATGTGCAGGTAGTTGGAGACGAGTGTCCTTTTGAATTTTATTTTTTTACTCAGTTTTAGATTATGTATTGTCATTTTGGAGCTTTATAAGAGTCGTTTGTACTCGTTTTTTGAATTTTTACAAACCGGATTTGGATTTTAGAAACTGGATATCCATTTTATAAAACTGGATATTAAACTGGATCTGAAATTTTACAAACTGGATAACCGAATTTTAAAAATTGGATACTGGACTGGATACTGGATTTAAGAAACCGGATAACCGAATATTCGGATAACCGAATTTCGGTTTTAGACTAAATTGGACCGGATACTGGACCGAGTTTTTAAAAACCGAAAATTCGGATTCGGATACTAAAATTGTCAAAAACCGAACCGAACCGATCCAGTTTCACCCCTAATATAGTGTCATAGAACTTGAAAAATATAGAGAACAAGTGAATGGGTCCCACAATCGATGAGTCTACAAAAATTTACATGGATCCCATGAAAAAAATGAGCCATGCGCTAGCTCATTCAAGAGAGATTATATGAGGGACATGCTGATGAGGGTGGGCTCCATGCGCAAAAATGAAAAAAATGGTTTTAGTATACGAGGAGAGAGAGAGAGAGAATTTTTAAAGAAGACAATTGTTGTACTCATTAGCGGATCTAGGCGCTGAGTGTGTCATATATTTATGAGAAATTGATTAATTTGTTACCAACTTTATAATATTTTCCCACTTTTCACCAAAATGCCACCATCTATGTCAACAATGTTGACATCTATGTTTGCCCTTCACTATTAGATGTCAACATTGTTGACATAGATGTTAACATTTTTGACATAGAGGTGGCATTTTGGAAAAAATTAGCGTTTTGGTGGAAAGTGAGAAAATGTTATGAAATTAGTGTAAAATTAGACAATTTCTCTATATTTATTGGGTGGATCACGTGTCACATTGAGTGACGTACGAAATGTTTTGGCTCTAGGCTATTTAAAATTAAAGGTAAGTAATAGATAAGCAAAGTTTATAATTATATGCAATGATTGAAATACTGTTATCGTTAGGAGTATTCATCCAAACCGTCAAATCGAACAATACGATTATCCAAATCAAATCGTATTCGTTTTTAAACCGCTTCATTAAAATCCGATAAAGTTTGGGTTTTAACCAACCAAACCGCAATTGTTTCGGGTTAGTTTGGTTTTTTTTTTTTTTATAATCGTGAGATTGGGTTGAACTAAATCAACCCGATAGTGTTAATTTTTTAATTTTTTTTAAGATTGCAAATATTTTATATGTATTATTGTTAAAAAAATATCATTTTTCTAATAATATTATAATTAAATAAGAAAAATATTCAGTATTATACTTTATTATTTGTGACTACATGAAAATTGGATAGTGAAAAATATGCGCAAATTTGATTTTAATATGTAAATTTTCTAAAGATAACTAAAATTTTGATTTTATTTGACAAAACGTTTTAGATATAATATACGTATATGATTTTCATTCGAGTTATAAAGTCATTTGTCGAGAATTATAATCCGAAAAAATCAACCTAAATCAACCCGATTATTTTCGGGTTGGTTTGGTTTGGTTTTACATTTCAATCAGGTTAGTTTGGATTTTAAAACTAAAAAATTAGTTTTAGTGGTTCGGGTTGATAGCACAGGAAAAAAACCGACTAACCCAACCCGATTACACCCCTAGTTATCATTATCGTTTCAGACTCAAATTTTACTGGTATTCGAAGGCAAGTCAGAGGAATATTGTGCAATTCAAATAAGGAAAGAAAACTATACTGTAGAGGATATCGTTACCTTTGAGGAATACCGTCAAATACCGTACTTACCGATAGAAATGTCGCGAATAAATATTTTTAAAAAAATTCATATATATAACATAAGATAAAAATAGAAAAAGTCTACAATAATAGTTCAACAAAAATCCAACACAAACTTAATGACATAGTTCAATACAAAGTACAAAATCAAAATAATGATAATATTTAACTAATTATACATAAAATTTCATATTCTACAACTATTTTAACAAAAAACCCCAAAAACACATTCAAATCTAAACCATATTTTTCGGATAAATCGAAAAATTGAAAAAATTTTGGATACAAACTCCAATTAAACACAATAATGAAGTTAGAAACTAATAATTTGAACTAAATCATAAAAAAACTAACGAAAAATTTCGGAAGAATACTAAATATCATAAGATTTTAAGAATTTTCGGTATTTGATCACTTACCGGTAAGTTTTCGTCGTAATACGTGAGAATTTACCACAGACAACCGTTAAGTGAAAGGATTCCCCGGAAAATGCCAGAATCCGAAACGGTTTCTTCGGAATTTTAAAAAAAATCGGTTTTGTATATACTGGTACCGGGCTTCTAAAAAAACGGATTCCGGTCCGGTTTTTTCGAATATAATAACCTAAACTATTTGTATAATTATGTCACGTGAATTTCTATTCAATTATCATAGTATTAGGTGTTTTACTTTTATTTTCATAATAATGAATTGAACATTATCAACTCTATAAAGTCTAATGGTTATATGTTTAACATACATACATACATTAATTAGCGTACCCGGTAACAGTTTTTGAGGAAAGAAGTAGTTTCGTTAGCTCTTAAAGAGCAGCTGCTCTTAAGCATTTTCTCTCGGAAGTGATTGATGAGAACCAAAGTGCCTTCGTTGCCGGTCGCCAAATTAATGATAATATCCTTATTGGATTCGAATGCAACCACTGGTTGAGAGGGCGTAAAAAAGGCTATGTGGGATATTGTGCAAAGCCTACGATCAAATCGAGTGGGAGTACTTACGCCGAATTATGGAGCATATGGGGTTCGGGGACCGTTGGATTTCACGTGTCATGAACTGCATCTCCTCCGTCAGCTTCTCGGTACTTGTTAACGGTAACATCTCGACAAGTTTCACGCCATCATGTGGGCTTCGACAAGGTGACCCTATCTCTCCTTATCTCTTTATTCTATGTGCTCAGAGGTTCTCTTCTATGATCCACCGCGAAGTTAGTGCGAACAATCTCCACGGAGTCAGCATAGCTAGGGCCAGTCCGGCCATTAATTTCCCACTTATTTTTCGTCGACGACAGCCTGGTTTTTTTCCAAGGCACATAATGTGTCTATCTCAGCTTCAAGGGCTGTATTGAGAGATACTCGGCAGCATCGGGCCATCTCGTGAATTTTGACAAGTCCGTTATATCTTTCTCGCCGAATTCTGACCCAGCCGTTCAAGCTACAATTCAGAGGCTGCTCGGGGTAACGATCTCATCAGGGATTGATCTATATTTGGGCCTCCCAACCTTCACTATGCGAGCAAAGTGCATTCAGTTTGGCTTTCTCCGATTGGGAGTTGTGAAGTGCCTACGTAGTTGGGGTTCAAAATGCTTTTCGACGGGGGGGGGGGGGGGGGGGGGGGGGGGGGGGATGAGACTCTCATTAAGGCCGTCATTCAGTAGATTCCTACTTACACTATGGGAACTTTTATGGTGCCGGTGGGAATTTGCGAGGCTATCGAGAGTCTATGCGCGGAATTTTGGTGGGGATCTTTGGCGGAGGACAAGAAGCTGCATTGGTCAAAATGCGACGCTATATGCCGTACCAAGGATGATGGAGGGCTTGGTTTTCGAAGGCTCCGCGAGTTCAACCGGGCCCTCCTTGCGAAACAAGTATGGCGGCTCGCTTGTGCTCCTTATTCTCTTGTAGCCCGGGTGATTGCCGGTAAGTATCACCCCCACTCCTCTATCCTTCATGCCCCTCCCAAAGAGGGATCCTCGTATGTTTGGCAGGGCCTCTTGTGGGGTCATTGATAAAGGTTGGAGATGGCGCGTTGGCACGGGCAATGCGATCTGCATCTACGGGGACCAATGAATGCCTTCTCCCTCGAGCTTTACAGTTCAGTCCCCGAGAATGCTCCCCATGGGATCCACAGTCTGAGATCTTCTTCTAGACTCCGGGGAATGGAACATAGCTAAAGTTCGGGCTTCTTTCCTCCCTTTTGAAGCGGAGTCCATTTTCTCTATGCCTCGTCCCTTTCGACACCAAGAAGACTCTCTGATTTGGCACCTTGACGAGAAAGGGATTTTCTCCGTCAAAAGTGGCTATCAAGTTGCCATGGAGCTTGCCTCAACCACTTATACCTCTTGTTCAACAGAGACGAGGAGTCGCTGGCCGTCACTATGGAAAATTAAAGTCCCCCCGAAGATCAAAATCTTCCTTTGGCGCGCGTGCAAAAACATCATTCCCACGAGGGGAAATTTAGAGAAACGCCATATTCCCGTGGAACCAAGATGCTCGTTCTGTGGTTTTCAGCGCGATTCTATTTCTCATGCCCTCATCTTTTGCCCTCTCATTGAGAAAGCTTGGCGAAACTCTCCTTTCGAGGCTATTTTAGACCAAACTCAGAGCTGCGACTTATGGGACACTATCAACAGGTTTATGGCCCCCTTGTCGCTCTACAACCTTGGGCTACTCAGCATTATGTTCTGGGAGATTTGGTCTTGTCGAAACAGGTTGATCCACGAGAGTAGAAAGCCCGATTTTGCTGCTACCTTTGACAGAGCAATCTCGCTCTTCGATGACTATATGCTTTTCAATCGCTTTTCTCAGCCTCTCCCGAGCCCACTACATGGTCAACACCGACGACGAAACCTTGGAAAATCAATGTCGACGCGGCCTTCAAAAACTGATTCCATCTCCAGTGGCATTGGTGGCTACATCTGCGACCCGGAATGAGAATTCTGTTTTGCCTTCTGCAAGCCAATCCCTCGGACGTCCTCAGTGTTAGCGGCGGAGCTCCTTGCAATCCGAGAAGGCATCGTTATGGCGGTCAGGTACGGATTCACGCATTGTGAGCTGGAATCAGACTCTTTAAATGCTATTCAGCTTCTGCGATGTCAGTCCACAAACGCGAAGGAGGAAGGGCTGATTGTTGAAGATATTCTCCTCTTGAATTCCTATTGTACCTTATCTTTTCATTTTGTACTTAGGACTGGTAATTGTGTAGCTGATCGTCTAGCTGTGACGGTTTACATTTAGGCATCTCGTTGACCTGGATTGATATCCCTCCCCCATGCATCACGAGTCTTCTTTCTGCTGATTTGGGGCGAGTGCCTTGGACACAATCTTGTAGAGGACGTTACAGAGAGCAATGGGCCGGAAGTCTTTCAGATTTTTGGCTGCGTCCACCTTCGGGATAAGGGTAATGACGGTTTTCTTCCAATCCGCCACACTTGCGCCCTCGTTGAGAATAAGCTGGCAAGCCTCGATGACACGGTTGCCAAGACAATCCCAATATTTTTGGAAAAAAAGGCAGGCATTCCATCTGGTCTGGGCGATTTAGTGGGATGCATATCAAACAAAGCTTCTTCAATCTCTTTCTTTGAGAAATCAGCCTCAAGGGAGTGGGAAGAGGCAGCGGAGATTATCGGGACACATGACGGGATACCTTTCTCAATGTCTTCACGAGGCGGGACAGTGCTCTTAAAGAGATCGGAGAACAAAGCGGTAAAAGCACTTGAAATGTCTCGAGTAATGGTGGATTCAGCCCTAGACGAGTCGAGGATTGAGTGGATTGTATTGTTTCGGCGCCTATTGTTGGCTTGCGAGTGGAAATACTTCGTGTTCTTATCACCGTGGGAGAGCCAGCTAGCACGAGACCGGTGTTTCCAATGGATCTCATCCGCAGATCGGAGCTTTTCCAGTTTAGCATTCAGGCTCCTAAGAAGCGGGACGTTGTTCATGTGAGATTCATCCCTCCTAGCAATCTCGATCTTGTTTTGGAGGGCTTTGATATGTTTCGGGATTCCCCCGTATTTCTCTCGACCCCACCGGTTGAGAGACAAGCTAACCTGATGGATACCCTCCGCGATATTGGATATAGAGGAGCCAACACGCTGACCCTAATGAGACTCGATGATATTACCACATTCCTCATCATAGGTCCATTTCTCTTCGAAGAAAAACCGGCGTCTCGTCGCCCTTGTACGAACCACGGGGAGGACCCGCGTCAAGACAGGCTTGTGATCGGAACAGTAGTAGGGGAGGTTAAATACTTTTGTGTTGGGGAAAGTACTCAGCCAAGAGTCATTGCCACAGAATCGGTCAAGCCTCTGTTGAATAAACCCCGGAGCAGCTTGTTTGTTCGTCCACGTGAAGCATTGGCCAACAAACCCAAGGTCGGTTAGGTTGGCATCTTCGAGGGCTTGATTAAATTCTGCCATCGCTGATAGACTTTTAGGGCATCCCCTTTCCTTTTCTTCACTCAAAAGGGTCTCGTTCCAATTGCCTCCGACAATCCAAGGTCTTGAGTCACTGCCCAACTTCGAGAGCCTACGCAACAACGCTCAAGAGAATTTGCGTTTCTCTGGTCGAGGATTCCCATAGAAACCTGTGAAACGCCAAGAGATACCATCTCGACAGATAAGTGCATCAATATGACAAGAAGAGTAAGACTGAATTGAGACATCAATGATTTTATTCCAAAACAATAAAAGGCCTCCTTTCCTACCATTACAGTTAACAACAAATTGGCCTTCAAACCCAAGAATGAATTTCCAATTTGAACACTGGTGGGAAAAGAGACGAGACTCTGATACAAAAAGTAAATCGGGTTTAGCATCGTTGGTTAGGCGGCGTAGATCGTCGAACGCACCCGGGCTGCCCAGGCCCTGGGCGTTCCAAGCTAGGATAAAAAATTGCATATTAGTGAACATTTTATTGATATTATAAATTAGCTACTCCCATTATTAACTTTCATCCCCACCTGCCCAAATAAGATGGGCGCATTTCTCATCTAGATCCAAACGTCGAGCAGAATCCCCTAAATCATCAAGATTTTGGTCTTACTCCTGAAATCGTTGATGGGCGGCTGCACCCTCGGTCACCGCGACTCTTGTGATATCCTTTTGTGGGAGTCTTTTGACTATTGAGTTTGGCTTGATGCCTAGGCCTGTGTCTCGATGCGAATTCGGGTCACTCAGCTAACCTATCTGAATTTCGTATAATCCACATTATCGTCGCCGAGCTCCAACCCTCAATGGCAGCCTTGCCATTATTGTGTCCCTTTGTCGTCTCAGTGATAATAATAACTTGGAGAAATAATTTTTCAATTGATTTTTCAATGATAATAATAACTTGGAGGTGATGCGGAATTACCGCCTTTGATCAGTTTAAGCAGATAACTTTTGGAAGCGACATGTCGCTTTTTAATTTTGCAAAAAATTGAGTGAGTCAAAAATTCAATTTTAATTTTGAAATTTATCACTTCTAAACGGCGTCGTTTTGTTAAAAATTAAAAATTGAGCAAAAATAACAAACCGCCTAATATTTGAAACATGGAAAGCGACTAGTTGCTTCTAAAGTGCAAGAAAATATTATAAGCGGAAATTTCGTTTATGAAACTAATAATTTGACTTTTAAAAAAAGAAATTTTGGATTTCCGTTGACAAGCATGGAAGTGACAATTCGATTCTAAAAAAAACTTGTCGCTTATAAAAAAAACTTCGCTTCTAAAATTGGTATTTGTTATAACGCCCCCTTTAGCACCACCGACCTCTCTTCTACCACCCACCCAAACCACCCGACCTCACATGAGCCTGTCATGTCCCACCTGAGCCCCACCACAACCTACCATCTGGGCCATCATGCTAACAACCCCGCCACCTCACCCTCTCGGATAATCTGCCACGAGCCCACGAGGCTTTGCCTACAACCTTCTTGCCCACTTTTGTCGTTTTTAATGTTGCTTCTAAATAACTTTTATAAGTAACTTTAAGACATTGAGAAGTGATTTTGTCACTTATAAAGTCCAATTTTCTTCAAGATCCACTCTTGAAAACGGATGATTTTAATTTTTAAATCTCTAATGTCTAACTTGAATCACGAATGAGATGCGCTTTCGTTATAATATCTCTTGCACCTCGAAAATGTCTTAAGGTCACAGACAAAAATAATGCACGATTCGACAAGCTTGAATTGGGATTTGTAGAAAGAAGCAGTGAACGTTTTTCTGGATAAATGTGTTTTAGAGAATGAGAGAGATAGGTTCGAAAAATAAGTGACGAATTCCGAAATTCCAGCGTAGTTTATATAGGAAATCGTACCTGTTCGCGAAAGGTAACGATGAACAGTCGTACATGTTCATTTGAACGACAATTATAGTTGCAAACGACACAACCGTTGGCCAAACAATCATCCGTTTCCAAAACGACGCAATTTTTCGTTCAAACAGACTAAAAAAATAACTACCATGCCAGAGGACGCAACAGTTGGTAAGGCAACAACTATGGCTAGAATCGCCGCGAGAGAGCCCACGAACCGCGCCATCGTCCGCCTACAAAGCGCCACTAATTTATTATGTAAATAATAATCAATATTATTTGAGTTTATATTAAAAATTGGTACCGTTTAAATACTATTTTATGATTTGTATTGTATTTTGAGGTTATTTGTTGTCTTGAATATGTAGCATTTGAGAACAATTTGATCATAATAGTAAATAAAAACGTATTATATATTTTGGATCTGTAGGCATATATATTTTTTGGATTTTTTTTAATTATATTTTGTTATAAGATTTTTTTCGATATATTAATCGATAGTCGAGGTATCAATGATATACCATCGGTATTATCGATAGTTGGTATTGAAATTATTATTAGATATATATTGATATATTTCTCGGTAGTTGATATATGCGTAAAATCGGAACTTCTTAACGTATCTATTCACAAAAGGAAGTGAGATATATAAAATTCCATATTTTTAGAGCTAATAGCACTACCTTTAATTAAGCAGCACGTTTTTAATGACATTAGTAGTGTTTAGTCGATTTAGTGGCGTCTAAAAATGGCCACCAATTTTTTTATTTTTATTTTTCAGTAGTGGTAGTGGAGCATATAAAGATAATTTGCCAACTCGGTGTACATGTCATGCGTCCCATCATGATTTCCACTATCGCCAGCAGTATTTTCACACTTAAATTATAAATAGTATCACTTTTACGTGACATACATGTATTAAACAAAATAAGTACTTTAGGGGCTATTTGGTTAACTTTTCCAAAACCGTTTTCTGTTTTCTGATTCTAAATTCTAGAAAACAGTTTTAAAAAACCTGTTTGGTTATAAATTCAGAAAACAGATTTATAATCATGTTTCTGTTTTCTTTGAAATTTGTTTAGAAAACAGAAAACAATGAAAAATTGTTTTCTATTTTATCTCTATACAATTGAATGGAAAACATAACCAAACAACATTTAAAATATTCTGAAACGTAATTTTAAATCTGTTTTTTAAATTTAAAAATTAGAATAAAAAAACAGAATTTAAAAACAGAAAACGAGTTTAGAAAACTAAATCAAACGGTCCCTTAATTTTCGTGAAGTTTAAATACGGAAAATGGAGAATAGTATTCTCCTTGCCCATTCAAATTTTATAATGGATACGTGGTAACGTAATATTTGTAACTTAGAATAAAAAAAATAGAAAAACATAATAACCTAGTTTTACATTCCCAAATATAGATCTGAAATTAAATAATTTGAATAACTAATTAAATTTAATTAGCTTTACGTTGAAAAACTACTTTTTATTAAATTAGTTAGATGAGAACAGAGACTTCAAAATTTAGAGGAGAAAGATCTGTGCTCTCTCTTTGTTCAACAAAGCGTTCTTATGTTGATTGACTGGCTTATTTGTTGCTTGACAAAATTGCTCTAAAATAACTTACATATCTCATTCTATAATCTTTGACAAAATATGTTGGCCTGTTTAGTCAAATCGCGCCATATTTGTTTTGTAGCGTATAAAGCACAAGTGCTATTTTTGAAAATATTCGTTTGCAACATATTATCTTCACCAAATTAATTAGTTACGATTTTTATCGAAATCCTAATAAGGGTTGAGCTCCAATTATTAAAGACATGTTATTATTTATTTATTTATTTAGGAGCCTTTGCACGCATTTATGAGTTTTCGAGAAGAATTGTGAGGGAAAGCTTCTTTTGCTTTTGTGAATGCGTTAATTTTTGTCTTGGGCAATCAACTTTTTTATGAGTGATAGAACTTAGATTTGTTTTTTGTGATATTGTAATGATCACGTACTGTTATGAACGTTAATAAAATATTTGGTGAGTGTGCTGAGAGTGGAAAAGAGGGGATCTCATATTCAAGAGATCATGAGTTAAGATTTAGAGTAAAGTTATGAAAATGGATTGAAAGGTTGATCATTCAAGTAAAATCATTGAATATATTTTCGATCATTGACAAGTAAATTTCTTTTCCAATAGGATCATAATAATTCCAAAGTAAGTTACTAAGTTATGTTTGCACCGAACTAGAATACTAAATTGGTGTTTAATTTATATTCCTTCTCTTATTATTGTGCATGTAATTACTATAATCCATATTATTGTCACTAAAATTTCAAGTAACAATATTAGTGACCTTCCAAAACAATTGACATAATTTCCACAAGAAAAACCCAAAGCCTTTGATAGTATAATATATCAAATGACTAAATAGACACGATATTGGAGACATATTATTTCTAAAAAAAAAAAAAGAGAAAACAAATTTATATGTAATTTTTTTATAATAATTTTGTATATAATTAAATATATATTTTTTGAAATATTTATAAATTGAGCTGATGTATGGAAGCTAAGCCGTCTTGGCTTGATGGTCGATGTTAGGTCCTTCTTCACTAATTCATCTACACATCCCGCGTTCAATTCCCAAGTACTCATGCATTTTAAAGAATTGTGTTTTACATTCTTTTACTTTTGTTTTATCTATTTTTTTAACCTTATTTGTAATTGTGATTAACAAGATTGTTCAAAAAGTAGGTGAAACAACTGATTATTTTTAGACGGTTTTAACCAAGATGATAAATTGGCAAACAATCAAACATAAAATAGTAAAAGAGACGAGAGAATCGGTAACCCTGTTCGGCGATAAACCACATACTTAGAGAGACTGATACATCCGGATGAAAACAATCCACTATATCAAACCGTTAAAGGAATAGAAATATTAACTTTGATGACTCCTTCACAAACACATCCGTCTTTGACTTCTCCAATGGATATAAATCCGAGCTCCCATCAGATTAGAGACTCTCTCTCTCTCTCTATGTTTCACCCAATCTTTCTGAAGATTATCAAGCACGTCGATGCAAACACACACTCACAAGCTCTGATCAAGGCAGTGATCCAAAAATTGCATGCACCAAGAGTTAGTTGACGACGAAGATCTCAAATGTAGAGAGACTAGCTCAAGGTAAGGCGTCTTGAATTTTCCCAACAATAGTGAATACCCTAATTCTATTCACAAAGAGTTTCACTAGGTCAATCCTCAAATTTCTCGTAAATCTCATAGAATCGAAATCAAGTATCCGATAATATATACACAATATATTCTTAAATTAAAAAATAAAAGTTTTCAATTTGATTTTGTCGAGAACAATGTAGCGAAAGTAACCTGACTCTTAATCACCTTCTTGTAACTTCACTCAAACAACCTTAACAAAATTGATTTGCCAAAAAAAATTATGTCACAGAGAATCCAACTTCCTCCTTTTTAATGTTTGTCACATGTACTACCACTACTACAAACAGTGGATTCCACAACGGTACAGTACCGTTGTGGAATCCTCCGCTGTGTAATGATTCCACAACGGTACTCGTACCGTTGTGGAATCTTAGGGATTCCACAACGGTACAGTACCGTTGTGGAAACCTCCACGTTTCCACAACGGGACGGTCCCGTTGTGAAAAATGAATCAATTTTTTTAAAACTCGCCGCGGCCACGTATTGACTTCGCCGCGGCGTGATCTTCCACAACGGTACCCCGTACCGTTGTGCAATAGTTCGCCGCGGCCAATGACATACATGGCTGCGGCGAACAAGAATTATGTTGATTTCCGAAACGCGCCGCGGCAACGTTACGTACTCGCCGCGGCGTGATCTTCCACAACGGTACAGACGTACCGTTGTGGAATAGTTCACCGCGGCCAATGACATACATGGCCGCGGCGAACAAGAATTATGTTGATTTCCGTTTCTCGCCGCGGCAACGGTACGTACTCGCCGCGGCGTGATCTTCCACAACGGTACAGACATACCGTTGTGGAATAGTTCGCCGCGGCCAATGACATACATGGCCGCGGCGAACAAGAATTTTGTTTTTTTAAAAATTCTCGCCGCGGCAAGGAATACCTTTGGCTGCGGCGAGATGAATTCCCATGAAACTTTGCCGCGGCGTAATGATTACACGTCGCGGCCAAATTGTACCTGAGAGCTATTTTTTTGTTTTCCAATTAAAAACCTGAAAATTAAATATATCCAAAACCAAATATATATCCAAAAAATCCAAATACATCCATAACATCCAAAATATATACATAACATCCAAAACCAAATATATATCCAAAAAATCCAAAAATAAATATCTATATCCAAAATCAAACTAATATTCACATTCTATAAAAGTTTGTACGTATAACACCCACTCTTCTCGAACTCTCTCTAAGTTATCCGGTGTATATGACTTCTTCATTTGTAATTTATCTATACCAACTCCAACAATATCACGCATATAACTTAAAACATAATACCCGCATTCCGTGTTTCCGATTTGTTTGGGAGCCGAGGCATTTGTGATTAAGGTTGATTGACCGTTACTTCGGGCTTCTTGATTGTGAAGCTTGAAATCCGAAAAAATCCTTATACGCCAAAAAAAAAAAAATTAGAAAAGAAGCATTAGTGGAAATGAAATATTTCAAATAACATGTAATTAATTTACCTTTTTATCAACATCCTTAAATCCAATGGGATTTTATTTTTCAACGGATCGAAGAACATCGCTTGATCTTTCCAAAGATCGAAGACAACAAGCATCCAATGTTCATTTAAATTGTACGGCATCAAAACTAGTTGTTTTGGTTTGCAATTTCGTACTATTTTCCCGATTTGCTTGACGCGTTCGGATAAATGGGCCTCATCGTTGTTGGTTTGGAGGTAGCAACTCAAACCCGCTTCAACAAAACACATTACTTCACTCCGCTTATTTTTGTCTAATATGGATTGTAGATAACTACGAAAAACAATTATTGGATTAGTTAATAAAATGAAATATTGTATATTGATATAAGAAAAAGAATATAAAAGAAATATTTACCCCATGTAAACCGTTATGCATGACGCGCCTATTTCCTCGTATGTAAGGAATTCTTTAACATCGTCAAACATCACCGGAATACGCTCTACGGCGATACTTGCACAAACTTTGACATTGATTGCATCCCCTTTCGGTAACATTACTCGGTTGGCATGTTGGGCGAGCAATCGAAACTTTGGATTAATCAACGTATATGAAATCTTCTTATCGTCATCGGCGCTAGGTTCACTACCACCACCGACCTTCAACACTTGTGTGACCACCGGGCCGCGACTCTCTTTTGCAATTTCAGTTTCTATTAATCTCTTTGGCCACTTAACGAAGCCCCCTACGGCATCTTCAATAGTCTTGGCTTCATCGGTGGGAATCGGCAAAAAATCTTTCTTAATCAAAGCCGTCGCAATGCTCACTCGAACGTTCACATCCTCCAAAGATGAAAAATGAACGTGTTCGGCATTCATGTACGCTCGCCCGTTTGCTACATGAATCGTGCCTCCATTCATGAAATCATCAAGGAGGAGAATGCATTCTATGCTTTCATCCGAACACGGTGTCACCGGCGTGGTTGGATTCATTGAGCAACTTGCTCGAACACTATCGGGTTTGTCGGCAACTTCATGTTGAGATTGTTTATCTAATAAATTCACTAATGTTATTAAAAAATATATATAAAAATATTTGACTTTTTTACTTGTATTAAAAAATTAAAAATTACCTAAAGACGTTACTTCATTAGCCTTGTCTTCATCACCATCTTTAGCCATGTCTTCATCACCGCCCTTAGCCATCTCTACATCATCACCCTTAGGCATCTCTTCATCAACACCAATATTTTCCTCTTCATTTGTGGGACGTAGGACACTAGGCAACTCGTCATTAGCATCTTTGAGACTCAAACCATTTTGAGTTAAGGCTTTCATAATGAAAGATTTTAACTCACACATTTCTCGACGTAACTTAGTTACCTCGTCACTCGAGTTTGACCGACGAGATACGGAATTGCAACTTGACGAGTATTTAGATTGCCCACGAACACGACCGGGATGTTCCTTAGATTGCAAGACACTTTCCATAGACTCATCCGTAACTTCTTGAGATGATTTTCCCTTCATTCTCGACTCAACCCATAAAACCTCTTTTGTAGGCCATTCACCCGTTTCCTCGTACTATTATCAAGCAATACCACAAATTAATTAATAAATATTATGAAACATGGACAACAAAATAAAACATGTAAATCTAACCTTTTGTTGATCAAGTTTTCGATATCCATTGCGGCCGGTTCTAGATTTGTACACGTTCTTCCTCGCTATTTCTTTCCCATTGTCCGATGATTATTTGAACATATCGGAACGTCTATACTCAACAAATTTTATCCAATCTTCTTCGGTGATATTTCCATAGCGTTTTAAAACGTATTCCGGCCTCTTCAAGACGCTTGGATCATTGAGGTTGTCTTTGACTAGATCGTTGTATAGCTCGTGACGGAATAACCTCGCCGCTTCTCCAACTCTCATAAGACAATTATTCTTAAGTTCGATAGGGACCGTAAATGCTTCACATATTTCGTTCCAAATCCTTTCTTTTAGCTGTTTATGCTCTTTTAGTCTCCAATCGATCATCGAAATTGGAACGTGTTCTCTAGCTAACACGCCAAAATAACTCGATAACTCATCACCCTCCTTATCCAATGGTTCATCTCTATCATTAAATTTGACGTTTATCTTTTTACCAAGAGTTTTAACCTTATTAATCTTGGGCATAAGAGTATTTCTTCTTTTCCCGGGACCATCGATATTGGTGGATCTCCGTTTACCGCTAACGGTACTAGTGGACGTATTAGACATAATCTATGAAAAAACAAAATTCAACATAAACTCAATTCAAACCAATTCCAACACAAACTCAAACTTAAATTCAATTTCAATTCAAACCAATTTCAATATAAACTCAAATCGAAATTCGATTCCACACTAATTTTCTACATAAATATCAAATTCCATATTCAATTTCTATATAACTTAAACACAAATACACAATTCTAACCTAATTTCAACATAAAAATACAAATTACATAAAAAAAACACTTACCCATAACCTAATTTCAACATAAAAATACAAATTACATAGAAAAAACACTTACCCGGAGTGAAGATGACGAGCACGGAGGCGTGGTGGAGAGATAAAACGTCAATGACGTTGTCGGGACTTGTGGTCGGAGGGTTGTGGTCGGAGGCAAGGTTTTGTGGACTTAGAAATTTGTGAAGAAGAGAGGAGAGAGAAGGACGGCGACCGAGGAAGAAGAGAGGAGAGAGAGGGACGGCGGCCGAGGAAGAAGAGAGGAGAGAGAGGGACGGCGGCCGAGGAAGAAGAGAGGAGAGAGAGGGACGGCGGCCGAGGAAGAAGAGAGGAGAGAGAGGGACGGCGGCCGAGAAAGAAGAGGAGAGAGAGAGACGACGGCGACGGAGTGGGTGTGGGTCGGAGAGAAAGAGAGAAGAAGAGGGTGGGTCGAAGAGAAAGAGAGAAGAAGAAGAAAAATGAAATTTCTGAAAATTTTGAAAAAAATCGAGTGGGAAAACTGTTTTAGGGTCTGACCGCGATATTTCACCGCGGCCAAAGTCCAACGTCGCCGCGGCGAGTTCATTCCACAACGGTATGACCGTCCCGTTGTGGAATATTTCGCCGCGGCCACGTATCTGATTGGCCGCGGCGAAACATTTTGGCCGCGGCGATCTTCATACGTGGCCGCGGCGACATAGTTCACAGATTTACATAGCCCCTGGAACTCATTTCGCCGCGGCCATGTAGATACTTAGCCGCGGCGAAACATTCACGCCGCGGCGATCTTCATACGTGGCCGCGGCGAAATAGTTCACAGATTTACATAGCCCCTGAAACTCATTTCGCCGCGGCCACGTATGCAGTTCGCCGCGGCGTGATATACCTGGCCGCAGCCAAAGTATAGTATAGCCGCGGCGAACAGTTCTCAGATTTACTGGAACTCATTTCGCCGCGGCAATGTATTTCTTTCGCCGCGGCGAGTGTATTCCACAACGGGACGATTGTCCCGTTGTGGAATCTATTCGCCGCGGCTAGGTATAGTGTTAGCCGCGGCGAAACATCGCGCACTGGATCTATAAATTAAAATTTCTCGTCATTTTCACTTTCTAATCTCAAAACCTCATTCGGAAACCCACTCCAAACCTAATTCTGACCTGTTCTGCGCCATTCTTGGTTATCACTCTCAACTATACGTCCAAATCTTGTAAGTTATTCTCCTACATGCTTTGAATATACTTGTTTTTTATAACTTGGTAATTAGAATGGGTATTTGTTGTAAAATCTAGGATTTTCTATCATTGAAGATGAAAAAATGGATGTGGGAGAATAGATTAACTGAGATATATCAAGAAGGTGTAGATGAGTTTTGTAAATTCGCTAGAGATAATATGGACGACGTGAAATCTATTCGTTGCCCTTGTGTTCGATGTGGAAATCATAGGCATTTTTCGCTTGATGTTGTTCGAACCCATTTGTTTGCGTATGGAATAATGACCTCCTATCAAAGATGGTACTATCATGGTGAGGTTTTTCGTTCGACGATAAACAATAGCGTTGATGATATTGAAAATGATGTTGATGATATGCCCAGAATGATGAATGATTTGGAGGACGATTTTGTTGACCGGCCGGAGTTGTTTGAGTCGATGATGATTGATGCGGAGACACCATTATACGAAGGGTGTACAAGCTTTTCGAAGTTGTCGTTTTTAGTTACGTTGTTTCATTTGAAGGCGTCGGGTGGTTGGACAAACTCTAGCTTTACAAAATTGTTGGAAACACTTAAAGAAGCCTTTCCGAAAGACAATAAAGTTCCTTTAAGTATGTATGAGGCGAAGACTTTGGGCACATTAGGTATGAAGTACGAGAAGTTCCATGCGTGCCCGAATGATTGTATTTTATATAGACACGAGCATGAAAATCTAGATGAATGTCCGATCTGCAAAGAGTCGAGGTGGAAGAAGGGTAAAATGCCACGTGACGAAGTCAAAGGAGTTCCAGTTAAGGTATGTTTTCACTACTCGATTATCAAATACATGTATAGCCTATAATGGTATGCTTCTTATTGTTTTTTTATGATTACAGTCGTTATGGTACATTCCTCCAATGCCACGCTTCTGACGAATGTTTAATAGTGCCAAACACGCGAAGAACATGGTTTGGCACTCCGAAAAACGTGTCAATGATGGTGTTCTCAGACATCCTGCCGATGCTGCCCAATGGAAATCCTTTGATTTTGAGTATAAGGATTTCAGTGCTGATCCCCGAAATCTTCATCTTGGTTTAGCAACTGATGGTATGAACCCGTTTAGCATGATGAGCAGTAAATACAGTGTTTGGCCGGTTATATTGGTGAACTACAATCTCCCTCCAAAACTCTGTATGAAGAGAAAGTTCTTGATGTTAACGCTTCTGATATCAGGATCGAGTCAACCAGGTAATGATATCGATGTTTATTTGGCACCGCTTGTTGATGATTTGAAGATGTTATGGGATAAGGGCTATGAGGTTAAAGACGCTTATCGTCGAGATTCTTTCAACTTACGGGCAATGTTATTGTGGACTATTAACGACTTTCCGGCCTATGGAAATTTGTCAGGATATTCTGTGAAATGCTCGATTGGTTGTCCTATTTGTATGAAAGACACATCTTCCATTCGGTTGAAGCATAGTAAGAAGACTGTTTTTCTCGGGCATAGAAGATTTTTACCAAGAGACCACCCATTTAGAAGGTTAAAACAAGCATTTGATGGCAACACAGAAGAACGGCTCCCTCCTCGAATTTTGTCTGGTGAAGATGTCTACGAGATGGTAAAAAACGTCAATGAAGTCCTTGGAAAAAGAAAGCGTCGTGCTAGTACTAAAGAGTCATTTCAAGAGAATCCTTGGAAGAAGAAATCGATATTTTATGACCTTCCGTATTGGAAGACGCACTACGTTCGGAATTGTCTGGATGTTATGCATATCGAGAAAAATGTTTGCGAATCCGTTATCGGTACTCTTCTTGATGATCCACATAAATCGAAAGACGGAATAAAATCTAGAAGGGATCTCAAGGAGCTGAATATAAGAAGTATTTTGCACGCCGATGAGGAGGTCGGACAAAAAACTAAATTTCCAGCGGCTAAGTATACTCTAGATCGGAAGGAGAAGAAGAAGTTGTGTAAATGGTTTGCGTCTATCAAAGTTCCCGATGGTCATTCTTCAAACTATACGAGATTTGTATCTATGAAAGATTTGAGACTTATTGGAATGAAGACTCACGATTGTCATGTGCTTCTACAACAAATGTTACCTCTCGCCTTGCGTGGAATTTTGTCACCCGATGTGAGATTTGCAATATCCAAGATATGTGTATTCTTCAACTCGATTTGCTCGAAGGTTATTGATCCTACTCGGTTGGATTCCATGCAATCGGAGTTGGTAAAAACTCTATGCATGCTAGAGAAGTTTTTCCCACCTTCGTTTTTTGACATCATGATTCACTTAACTGTTCACTTGGTACGTGAAGTGAAATTATGTGGGCCCGTATTTTTACGTTGGATGTATCCAATCGAACGTTACATGAAAGTGTTGAAGAGTTATGTGAAGAACTACAATAGACCGGAAGGGAGCATAGTAGAAAACTATATAGCTGAGGAGTCCGTTGAATTTTGTTCGGAGTATTTAACTAATGCAGACGCGATTGGGTTGCCAAAGAACACAAGTCATGAATCAAAAGCTTTATCTACAGGTATGTTTTCTGACACTTTCTTTTGTGTATTTAACTTATTCATGAGAGGACCACTACTTATATGAGTGGTTATGTATAGGTACTTATTCTATCGTCAACCGGAAAGAGTGGGAGCAAGCCAGTCTCCATGTCTTGCATAACGTTTCCGAGGTCACGCCGTTTGTGGATATTCATTTGAAAGAATTGAGGGAAAATGATCCAAAAAGAGCTAAAAATGAAAAATGGTTACAAGAAGAGCACAATCGTTTGTTTCAAAAGTGGCTTGGAAAACGATTATTTCAAGAATCAGGACATTCAGAAACGTTGAGCAAAATATCTGGCGGTCTTTCGGCAATGGTTACAAGGTACACTGCTTGGTCTGTTAATGGTTTTACTTTTTACACCAAAGAAAGAGACAACAAGCATCCCGTTCAAAATAGTGGTGTTACATTACTTGCTGAAGCATTACACGTTTCTTCGGCAAAGGATAAAAATCCAAAAAAAGCTTTTATGAACTATTATGGGTACATTGAAGACATTTGGGAACTTGATTATTGTGGGCTACGAATAGCTTTGTTTAAGTGCAAATGGGCAGACAACAATCATGTTAAAGTTGATAAAGACGGAGTTACGATTGTCGACTTTCGACGTACAAGTTACGAGAATGATTCATTTATTTTGGCCTCACAAGCAACTCAAGTGTTTTACGTACCAGAACCCGTCAATCCAGATTTGTCATTAGTGGTTCACATGAAAGCGAGAAATATTGAAGAAGATGAAGACGACAACATGTCTAATATCCCCCCATTCACATCCGGCTTGCCACTTGTTGATGAAGAGATCGAAGATTTTGATGATGATGATGTTTCTCATTTACATCGTTCGGATATCAATCATATTTTAGTGTGAAAACAAAAAAAAATATGTATTTTAGTTTATTTTATGATATATACTTTATATAATTATTGTTAATATCCTGTTGATAAATACTAATATGGCCGCTTCCAAGACTATAAAACGTCAAGGCTTAATAACTCGCCGCGGCCATGATAACTCGCCGCGGCCATGATGAAAACACGCTGCGGCCATGTATAAAACACGCCGCGGCCATGATGATATCGCGCCGCGGCCAATAGACCAACTGGCCGCGGCGAAATAAGTTCCAGATACTTTGTTTTTTTAGGAACCCACTTCGCCGCGGCCATGTACAAAACACGCCGCGGCCAAGATGTCTCGCCGCGGCCAATAGAACACCTGGCCGCGGCGAAATAAGTTCCAGAGTCTATGTTTTTTTAGGAACCCACTTCGCCGCGGTCATGTACAAAACACGCCGCGGCCAAGATGTCTCGCCGCGGCCATTAGAACACCTGGCCGCGGCGAAATAAGTTCCAGAGTCTATGTTTTTTTAGGAACCCACTTCGCCGCGGCCATGTACAAAACACGCCGCGGCCAAGATGTCTCGCCGCGGCCAATAGAACAACTGGCCGCGGCGAAATAAGTTCCAGAGTCTATGTTTTTTTAGGAACCCAATTCGCCGCGGCCATTTATAAACACGCCGCGGCGAAGATGACTCGCCGCAGCCAAAACAACATGTGGCCGCGGCTAATGTCTTCTTCATCGGGGAGAATCTATAGTTATTACTTTTTAATCTGAAGTAATATCAAACACAATCAATACATAAATTTTAAATACTCAAATCATCCATTCAATACCATAACAATACCATAACAAGTCTCAAACATAAATTCATACAATACCATAACGAGTCTCAAACACAAATTAAAATATGAAACAAGTATCAAACACACATAAAGACATAAATATTTAAGTCTCACACACATAAAAAAAAGATGAAAACAATTATTAAACTTAGAAGGTTTCAAAAAACACATAAAAAAATTTACTCGTTGTCGTCGTTGTCATTCGTAGGTGGTTGTGGTGGTGGTGGTGGTGGCCCCGGGTACTGAGGAGGTGCCATATGCGGTGGCCATTGCGGTGCTTGCGCCTGATAGTATGTGTATTGAGGATATGGAGGAAACCGGTATTGATTCTCCTGATTGATGTCCCATCGACCAATCAGCTCGTTCAATCCTTCGAAAGTCGCGGCGCCATATTGTCCTTGTTGGTACATGTAATCTTGGGTGTGTTGATACCCGCCAACGAGATAGTGGCTACACCGAGCAATGTACTCTTGGGTGGCGGGATCATACCCCGGAGGTGGTTGTAAACACAACAGTGGCTCGTTGAGTGACGGTTCATCCTCATCTTCTTCATCCTCTTCCTCCTCTTCCGGCTCTTTGACAATGTATCTCTCGATCGTCTTGTCATTAATAGGCGCCCCACACTTCTTGGTTGTGTCGTGTTTTGCGCCTCCAACACCGGCATTCAGACACAAGCCGTAGATGATTGACGGATACGGAAACCCATTTTTGATATTCTTGTAGTCGATTCTCTTCATCCAATTGTAGATGAATCGACCGACGTTGATGGTGTTACCACGAATGATACAAAACAAAAGATGGACATGTTCCTCGTCGAGACGGGTGAAGTGCTTTATCGGAAAGAGACGGGAGCAAATGAAATAAATCCACGTTTTTGCGAGCCTGTAAATTAAACACCGTTATATTTAAAACATGCAATTAATAGAAAAAATAAACACCGTTCTATTTAAAACATACAATAGATAAAATAATACACGCAAAAAAGAAGAAAAGTCTAACCTCGTCAGTGATTTACGGAAAAGCTTTCTAACTCCTTTGTCCATGACCCAATTCTCTCCTGGAGTAGTCAACAAACTCAACATTTCATCGAGATTAGGATTTCTCAACCATTGTCGATAACCCTCATTCTCAAATTCGATGTCCGGGGTTCCTAGCAATGCGTTGATGGCTCCGACACTACAATCAACGTCTACACCACGAACCGTCACCACATCATCCTCGTGATCTGGTAAGTTCGCGTAGAATTCGTACATGAGCGTAACGTTTGCTTTGTGCTCGGGTGTGGCACAAAATTTTCTCCAAGAGAAACCTTCGATGGTATTGTTGATTTGAGACCCTATAGGCGTGGTTGAGCTCACCTTCAACCCTCGTTCAAAGATCGGACTTCGTTGAACGAGGATGTCGTAGCGTTCTTCTGCGGCCTTGCTAGTGAATACCCGACTATTATAATCCACTACGGGTTCGGGTTCGGCTTGACGAGACCTCTTATTTTTTTTTGTGGGGGGGCGAGAAGAGCTAGGGGCGGCTTCTTTGTGACCGGCGGTTGTCTTTGAACGGCCCATTTTCACCTAATTGAACAAATCATTTCAAACTCAAATTCAACAACATTTTCAAACAATAAATCATCTTCAACACAAAATTAAACTCAATTCAACACTAAATACATATAAAAACACATTATATTCAAATAAATAAAACATAAAACTCATCACAAACACAAATTCAAACTCAAATCCGACCTCAATTTAACTACAATATCAAAATACAACTCATTTTAAATCTAAAATAACATTATACCCAAAATCATAAATTAGAACAAAAAACCCAAAATAAAAAACCCTAATTTCGGCCAAATCTACACCCCCAATATCATAAATTACAACCAAAATCAACCAAAATCATAAATTAGTTTATAAATCACACAAAGTATTCATAAAAATTAGGATTTTGATATGAAATTGAGATAAAAACATACCTTGATAAAAGAATTTGGTGGGAGAGAGAGCAAGGGAGGCGACACCGAGAGAAAGAAAGAAGAGCACGGCGAGATTTTGCTTCGGCGAGGAGGGCGGCGAGATTTGGCGGCGGCGAAATGGCGGCGAAGTTTCAAGGTTGGTTTGGGAGGAGAAATGGCACAGAATCGGCCGAAATGAAGGTCTGAGGCGAGAGAAAGTGTAAAAAATGAAAAAAGAAATCGAAATGAGGCTTTTATAGTGAAGCCCTAAAATTTTTTACGACATTTCGCCGCGGCGAGTTTCAGCCTTCGCCGCGGCGAAATGTCGTAAAAAATTTCCACAACGGGTTATTGTCCCGTTGTGGAATCGATTCGCCGCGGCGACTCATAAGTTTCGCCGCGGCGAGATGTCTGACTTCATACCTTTCCCACAACGGTACAGTGTACCGTTGTGGAAAAGTTTGGCCGCGGCGAGTTTGAGCCTTGGCCGCGGCGAGATCCAACAACGGGTCACTGTACCGTTGTGGAATGTCCAGAATTCCACAACGGTACTACAGTACCGTTGTGGAATCATAAAGATTTCACAACGGTACTGTGGTACCGTTGTGGAATCCTGGATATTCCACAACGGTACGGTGTCCCGTTGTTGAATCTTGGACATTCTACAACGGTACGACTGTACCGTTGTGGAAGCATATAGATTCCACAACGGTACTGTGTTCCGTTGTGGAATTTCCGTTGTGTAATCCAACATTTGTAGTAGTGTACTTTTGGAATTCCTTTCCTTTCTTTTTATCCCTTTACGCAAATTCTTTCTATATGATTACCTATTTGCCTCTCCTTTTTTAAACTTGTTCTTTATATCTTTATGATTTGTCTCTCATTTTTTAGCGTATATAAAATTGTTTTGTTAATAAATTTAAACTTGTTTTGAGCGTATATGATTACACAATTTGACTTTTTTCATACTATACATCAAGTGCAATAGTGAACAAAATAAATTAGCTAGTAATGTTAATATCTCCATCAAACTTGAGTTTTTTTTTAATTAATATTTATCATTCTTAAATTTAAGTTAAATGCTCCATATTGTTACCGTATTTCTTTTTCTTTTAGTAATTTGAGTTATATATTTAAAATTAAGTATGATTTTTTTAATAAGGAAATTTGATTGGAAACAATATTTTTTATAATCTCTTTTCAAGTCTAAAATTTGATGGTCGATGTTAGGTCCTTCATCTCTAATACTTCTCCACATCCTGTGTTCCATTCCCAACTCTTGCATTTTTAAAGAACTGTGTTTTACATTCTTTTACTTTTGTTTTATCTATTTTTTTTTTTAATTTCTGAACCTTATTGTTCTTTTTAATGTTTGCCTCATTGTTTTATCTTTTTTTTTTTTTTTTTTTTTTTAAATTTCTGAACCTTATTGTTCTTTTTAATGTTTGCCTCATGTACTTTTGGAATTCCTTTCCTTTCCTTTTTATCCATCCTTTAAACAAATTCTTTCTATATGATTACATATTTGCCTCTCGTTTTTTAAACTTGTTCTTTATATCTTTATAATTTGCCTCTCGTTTTTAAACTTGTTCTATATGGTTTACGCTAGATCAAAAGCCAACGTTCAAAGATCTACACTTCCATTTCAAGTTTTTTGTAATCTTATGTTTTGTATTTGAAAATACAAGTTTCTTTGACGAACAAAATAATGTAAAAAAGTATCAAAACTATATTATAATTACTCGTAAAAAATTATTATGTGCCCCTGGACTAAAGCTCTAGATCCATCACTGGGTAAAATAATCTTTCACATTTCTGATTAATCACTAACAAAACAATGGTAATGAATTTGAGTTGACTTGAATCGGTCAGCGTGGTATGTCGCTGGCAAAGAAGTCTGAGCTATGGGCCATTTATACAGAGAAACACGGCAAGCTCATAAGCCAATAGAAAAATCGAGTATATTGGAGAAGTTAGCAATTATATAAAGACTAGTTAAACGAGTATTAAAACGTGGCCACGAACCTAAAACTGTCTAGAGACCATGAAATTAACAATAACCACTTAAAAAATCGTACAGTAGTATAAAATTAACAAATCTCTAAGTAACTAATTATAAGCTACTAAAAGTCCGTTTGGAACCTAAAAAGTAAAAGGACAAGTGAAAATATAAGAAAAAACTGAAAATAGAAAAAACAAGAAGGAAAGTTAAAATTTTAGATTGTGATTGAAAGTCATAAAAATAAAATAAAAGGGAAGTCATACAAAATAAGAGGGAAAATTGAAGAGAAAGTTAGGAAGATACATACAAACGTGGATCTACACATAGATAATTTGAAAAAAATTTCATTTTTCATCCGATATGTCCGAAAAATAGGATTCTCACTTTAGTTATACACCATCTCTCATATTTTCATCATATTTTTCCTCCATCCAAATAAAAAAAGAAAAATAAGAAGGATTCCATTTTCATTAACCTCCTATTTTCGGGTTCCAAACGAACTCTAAAAGTTTGTGAACTGTTAAATAGCCAAGGTTTTGTTCATTATATAGGTAAATAGTCATTCCGATTCCGATGATATGTCATCATCATGTAGACAATTCGAACATTTTATATATATATATATATATATATATATATATATATATATATATATCACTTTGTGTCTTACGATTATGGGATGTTTATTAACGTTTTATCTATATTTATTTCTCAATTTTTGTGAACTTCACTATGCGCCTATTTTTATTATTATTAATTGTGAACTAAGACGCGGGAATATTTTGGGTGTAACGTAAATTTTTTACCATACTAATTAAAATGCATAGTTATTTATTTACAATTAACAAAAAATTCACTATATAACTATTTAATTATCTATTTATAAGGCTATATATCTAGCAAACCAAATAAAATATCCCAAAATCTCTATGAATAATCACATCATTCCAATTAACCAATAATATAACCTCTAAAATAAAGGACAACATCTAAACAGAAAAAAAGTATAAAATTAAATAATCTTTTGTACAGCAAGGACAAAAATCAATTGTCTTAAATCTCTATTACAATAGATAAGGGATTTTTTTTTTATAATCAACTGCCAAGGGAGAGAATTTTTTTTTTTTTTTTTTTTTTGTAATACATGAAAATATTTATACTTATTCATATAGTCTTAGATGCAAGACTTTCCATCGCAACACAACACATTTTTCGAATCACTGCTTGATGGCATATTTTACAAGACCAGGAATGTGAGAGTCCATGATAAAGTCTTCCCAATCAATGCATTTGGGATCGAAGTTAAATAAATTTGCGTCCACGAAAATAGCCATTGTTTTCTTCTGTAGCTCCTCGGCATTCTTGTCGTCAAATCTGTAATAGTTTTTACAGGACAATAAATTAAACAGGCATTATTGACAAAACGAATGATCCAACGTTAACTGTACTAACTAGTAGTTCTAATTAAAAATTTTACAGATGATGAGAAGTACTTACACGCCCTTGAACATCAAATATGGTTTGTAAATTTCCACCAACCGCAATGCTAAACTGAATTTTCTCTGCCTATTAGTGTACTCGTCTTGGAATAACCCGAAAAGGGCTATATTCGCCAATTGAAACATCTATCAAAGAGTTCAACAACAACAAAAATGTAAAAAAAAAAAAAAAAAAAAAAATCGAGATGAAGTTACTTTATTTATTTTTATATTCTGATGATTTAGAACAAACCTTCAGGGGCAAGCCAAAGCGGATCATCATGTAAATTTTGAAGGTAAATAGGCTATTCCACATATTTGGTTTTCCAACAATAATTGGATTTCCTTCCTTGTCAGCCAGTGGGCTTTCTGCGAAGTATCGACACCCAAAACTTTGCATGGTAGAGAAACTCACGGGATTTCTCAGTGAAGATCCCATTTGGTAAATCATGATTTTATTGTTCGATGGCTTATTTGCATGGGTTACCATCGCCACTATAATTGCATTCACTACCATATCCGCCGGAATCTGCGATGAATTAAAAATTAAGAAAACCTAATTTTACAACCAAGTAAACAAATGCAAGCTATATTTATATATATATATATATATATATATATATATATATATATATGTTAATTTTAAATATTATCTTCGTTTGAAGTTTTCTAATTGGATACAACGTTTATAAAATTATTAATTGTCAGAAAAAAATATAAATGATATATATTTTTTTTGTTTACGTTTTTGTTTAATTTGTGATAGAAAATATCTTCCATTATGAGATTCATTTACAGTGTTGTATTAAATGACTGTAATATTTGTGATAGAAAATATCTTCCATTATGAGATTCATTTACAGTGTTGTATTAAATGACTGTAATATTGGAGTTTTTTGTTTTCATCGTCTTCACTTACAATGTCGAGTATCAGTGAAGGACTAGCATAAAAGCTTGTCAGTTTTCCTTTGCAGTACCCAGCTATCACAGCATCCATAGTTCTGTAGTTCATAATTACGCATTAGCAGTTACATACGCTGAAAAATTTATCTTTATTTAGATCAATTGATTAGTACACACACACACAGATATATATATATATATATATATATATATATATATATATATATATATATAACCTACTTAATGCCTTCAATCCAACCAGGGAATGGATGCTTGTACGTGCTAGCAATAATAGTTGGACGGATTATGACGATTGGGATATTTTGATCATTAAATTCGCGTAAATTCATTTCTCCCATTGCCTTGGTGAAACTGTATGTATTTGGCCATCCAAACAATTTTGCCCTGATAATAAATAAAGTTTTTGAAAATGACATTAGTAATAATAGTGGTACACATTTGTGCTATGTTTATGTATAGGGGCTTAAAAGTAAAAGATCACCTTTCCATTCCAAAATTCTTGAGCTGAATAGTAATATCTTTTTCTGAAACACCTTCGGATCTTAATTGCTTCACCTTCTCTCTCCCCAACTTATTTTCAAAATTAATGTCTAATTTACATGAAGTTTCCTTTAGTGTATCACCCATCTCGAATGCCTTTTCATGTACCAGTCCCTCTTGTTCACCACAGACATATGCTGAAAACGGCAAATAAATAATATTAAACGTTGAACTTTATTATTATTTTTTGCTTGAAAAGTGTTGAAACTTGAAATCTGTTAGTTAATATACGGTACAGCAGCTGTGAAATACAGTTGGGTGGTCCTGTGATGTAATTCGTGTCAAACTGTAATATACTAACTAATTTAGCCAATTAATTTTCATACTGAAAAATAACAAAAATACAAACTAAGTGGGTGACTTTTACTATTTAAAACTACAAGGCTCTATATTGTTTGTAGCTGCACAAAACTTGTAAGGCTTAATGATCTTGTCTAAAAACTAAAAGGTGTACTATATAATTGCGTTGATAATTTCTTTTTTAATTAAAAACAAAATTCTATAAAGTTAATTCCGGTTAATCCCTTTTTATCAATGTAATTAATACAACTCGTAATGCTTTGCTGTCGTGACAAAAGACTTGAGCGATGCTTATAAATAATTGATCTTCAGAATTAAGGGATAATGATGGATAATAGTAAATGAACCTGTTGATACGTGGATGATAATTTTGAGCTGAGTACACTTCTTTGCAAAGTTCAAAAGATTCAGAGGTCCCATTGTGTTAATTGCCAAGGACACGTCATACCTGCCAATATTTTATTCACATGCACGACACATTAGTACTGGACCCACGCATACCTACGCATTTAATTTATTACCAAATTATATTAAAATAAGAAAAACAAAAGACAGCAACGAACCACCTCTTTTTAGATTTTTTTTTATACTAAATGTAATGAACCACCTTTCATATTATAGGAAAAAACCAGACGATCACGGGCTATATGAGAAATGTTGGGTACATAAAATTTATTACCTATCGTCAAAGTTGGTAGTGGCAGCAGAATTGACAATAACGTCAACTTCTTTAAACATCTCTTCCGTCAAATCCGAATCTTTAATTCCAAAGTTCTCATGAGAAATGTCTCCAGGGACTGGAAGCAATTTTTCTACCAGAGTCTCAAACCCAGCTTTGTCCCATCTTGTCCTTAAAACCCTAAACAAATCCTTCTCCACAATCTGCACGGTCGAAATACATTTAAACTAAGTAATCATTTATTTAATATTAAAATGTAAATAATTACTTTAATATTAACTTTATATTATTAACTCTTATGCCATGCATCGAAGAAACTAATTATTCTGCAACTGTAAACTGGTCTACTCAGTCTAAGGAAAAGCCTGAATAGGTTTTTGTTTTCCTACTAAGATTTGAAATTGATGCGTAATAACAAGAATAAATACTATATAATCGGGATATATGCTCACAGATACACAGACACAGCCATATATCTACATATTATTATAGTAAATTGTATAACCTCAGAGTTCATGCGTTGCCTTGCAGAGCTGGAATCTGGTGCTCTTAGGAGAAGATAGATTTTTTTCACATTTGGTTGAACGCTCAGAATTTTCTCCACTAAAACTACAATCACAGAAAATTAAGAATATAATATAAAATTTCATTATATTAAGAGGGAAATGAATATATGAAAAGAATGAGAACGTAGTGTAGTAATACCCTTCGCAAGAAAACCCGTGGAGCCGGTGACCAGGACGGTCTTGTTCTCCAGAAAAGAGTTTAGCCTTTTCAACTCCATATTTGGAAATAAAGTCGATCAATTTAGTTAACAAGGGGCTTTTAATTTATAAAAACTGAACAAAAAAGGATTTGCTAATAAGGAAATAAGTATTTAACACTCAGTGCATGTTTATCAGAAGCTGGGAGTCTCATGTCTATTTATAACTCCGCAACGATGACTTTGTAGGGTTCATTTTATTTTTAGCCCCTGTAGTTTAGTGTATTTTTATTTTGCCCCAAAGATAGTAAGGGAATCTAGTCATTTATTTATATTTCTAAAGTAAAAAATTGTACATAATAGTCATTCGAAACTAATTGATTAACAAAATAATAGATAAAGTTTTAAATTTTTACCAAAGTAATCAAACTTAAGTTATCAATTTTTTTTTCGGCACAAAGATTATTATTTTTTTATTATAAACAATTTATTACGTTTTAAAAAATTGATTCTAGGGTTTTTTTTTTAAACTTGATTATTGTACATTTAGAATAATTTACTAATTTTAGATAAATTTCGACTATTTTGCAAAACTATTGCTTTAAATTACTATTTAGCTAAATCACTTTTTCTAAAATTATAGCAAAACACTTGCAGATAAACAAATTATTCTTATATAATAGTTATTTATTTATTTACTAAATAAATCAGATAGCTCTATTGTCTATTAAAAATTCTGAAAAATATTTTTCCAATTCATATTCGTTAATTTGTTTTTATTATTATTATTATTATTATTATTAATAAAGACGAGTCTAGAATTTGACGATGCAGTAAAATATAGAATTCGGATAGGAGACATACAGGGGCGGAATTACATTCACCATGGATGTGGCCCATGCCACCCCATATTTTAGAAAACGTAAATATATATAAATTTATATATATATATATATAGTGATTTACAATTAAAAATATATAGAATATGCAAACGCATATTTATATTGATTTACGAATAAAAATATATACAGTATGCAGTATATTAGTACCGTCAACAAAAAATTGTTAAGTTCTAGTGCCTTTTTCCATTTAATTTTTACACTCTCGTATTTTTGTTTCCATATTTGTTTTGTCTGTTCTGATATTATTGACATTTAACTATAAAACTTACAATATAAATTTGCAAGATTTTCTCTATATTGACGTATATTTGGAGCATTTAGAATCATAAATTTGTTACATTTTAATATATATTTTTTTAAGAAATTCAACTCCTATATATGCAAACAAGTAATTCTAAAAAAACCAATTAAAATCAATTTTAAGCCTAAAAACACTTGAAAAAAATCTAACTTTTAGAATTTAAGAATATTTTACTATATGAAATATTTTAAACAGAAGTTATATTAGCTTGTTAGAAAATTCGAAGTCGTCGAGATAATGAAAATCATTATAAAATAATAATTTTTGTTTTAGAAAGTATCAAAACGCTATATTTAAAAAAAAATCAATAGATTAGAGATCAAAATGAAACACAAATGTCACGATAAAATTTTTTGGGAATTATTACGCAAAAATATATTTATAGTATTATTGTCGACCGCCTTTAGGCTTAAATTTTTGGGTCCCCTCCTGAACACATAAATGTAAACACGAATGAAGATGACCAATTATATGCTATATAATAACTGACAGCAAACCATATAGTTGGAAATTAATGGGAATCAATTACAACATTTAACGTTCGGTGTGATTGTAAAAAAATCAATAAAAGTTTAGGTATAATTTGATGAATAAATTCAATAACTCAACGAAAAAAAGTTGATGCCGCCAAGGACCGTTTAAATCTTGGTATTTTTGGTGGTATTCTGCATTCAATTACGTATCCGGTCTGTAATTGGAGGCACGTTCGCCAAACTAACTAACCGCTGTATCCTTAAATTACAAAGTAATATGAATTATGTATTACTTTTTTTCATACCAAAAAGTATATATTAGTTAAGTAAGAGAATTATTACAATACATATATATCCAAGCTGGAAAACATTTTCAACCTTGATGGCATGAACGAGAGAAAACGCACCCCTTAAACTAAATAGAGTAAAACGTACTGCTTAGATTTTTACCAATAAATTTAAAAGCCGCATTAGATGCTGTTACGCCGTTATTTTCACAATGTATAAATAAGACATCGAGAGAAAAAATGACACATCAAGCTCATGCACAACGCTAAAGTCCACAAGCAAACTCATGCGCCAAACTCCGAATAAACACTCATAATATGTTTTTCAAACGAATTCTCAAAAAAGACTCTCAAAGCATATTTTCAAGCTAGACTCCTTGACAAATCTTCAAGACAAAACTATAAACATGACCACCCAGTCGGCAAAAGAAAATGACCACTCGACCGACCAATATAGAAGACCACCCAGATGGTCAAAGAAAATGACCACCGGCCAGCAAAAAAATGAAGACCACCCGACTGACCAAAGAAAATGATCATCCGGCCAGCTAATAGAAGACCACCCAGATGACCAAAGAAAATGATCACTTGGCCGACCAAAATAGAAGAACCCCCGGATTATGGCCAAAGAAAATGACCACCCGGCAGACCAAAATAGAAGACCACCTGGATGGCCAAAGAGTTCCGGGTGGCCGAAAAATGAAGATTACCCGGCTGACCAAAAAAAATGACCGCCTGGTCGGCCTAAAATGAAGATCACCTGGTCTTCTTCATTCGGCCAAGACTACCCGGCCATCTTTACTTGGTCAAGACCATCTGGACGACTCCACCACCCAACCAAGTACTTATTTCCACCAATATCCTTTGGCTGCTATAAATACTTCATCCTCTCATAACACAAGGGCATTCTCTCCAACTTAGAGAAACTATCTCAATAAACTCCCTCTCTCACTTCTCTCTTTTGATTCTACTTCCACAAGAACACTTGAGACCAAAACTAAAGAGAATCAATACCAGTCCACTCACACAATAAAATCACAAAACAGAGAAATAATTCACTTCCATTTTCTCTAGATTGGAAGAGAAAATATTTACACTCTCTAAAACATTTTCTCTCACAAACCAAGGCTAACCAAGCCAAAATTATATTCCCTCTCTAAAAATGTCCAAGAGCTTGAGATACTAATTCTTATGTAGTTCTTCTCTTAATAAGAGGAATATCCCTCCACACGCTTCGTGAAAACGTGACCCGAGGACTCACTTGAGATAGTGACTTTCGGGTACGCCCCAAGTCTACACTACTCTCTCGAGACCGACAGAAACGTGACCCGAGGAACTAACATCGAGACACGTTACAAGCTCCTACAAAAACATGTGTCTCATGAATGTTAATCGAAAAAACGCATTAATAGATGTGACATGCCACTTTCAAAAGGCGACAAAGTTTTTGAAACGATAATTGTAGCCTAAAATTTAGACTGCGTCTTTAATATCTTGGTGACTAGTTTAGAAGCAACTTGTTTCTTTTAAAATTCCCATTGCTTCTAAAGCTAATTTTTGTAGTAGCTAACGAAAAAACTAGTCCCAACGAAAAAAGACAAAATTTAGGGTTTCATTCTCAGCAATACCATTGTTTCTCAGCCAATGAAATTTCAATTTTCGGTCTAAACTAACAGAGGACTATCGAGTTATGGGAGCTACTTTTTTCTATATGTTTTTGCCAGATTCGTCGCCAACAAGAGATTCTTAACTCTTCGCAGTTGTCGTGCAGAGCTTAGAACCATCGACATTCCCACACCCATCTTCGTTGTCCGAATTAGCATCGACCAATCACGTCTCCTATGGAGGTTTTTTTTCTTTACTTTTCTCGTGTTGTTTTGTATTAGAATAATTCAGACTACGATCTATTTTTTCTCCATTGAATATTTGATCAGTGCGATTGTATTTAGGTTAAATAACAGATTCGAGAAATGAGTTATTTTCTGTAGACGTAACTTGTAACCATAGAAGTTTCTATCAACAAGTGATGACATAAATAATTGTTGGTAGAACATGCTACCTAAAAAACAAAAAATTGGCAACGTAGCCATCTATAAGGCTAGCAATTCGGTTTCAGCCAACTTTTCGTTAATTTTATGTAAATAGTCATCTTGCTTACGTGGCAGCTTATTAATTGAAATAATTTTACACGTTTACTCGTATTTATTACGGTGGCTAATTATAATTAGAGAGTTTTTAATTTTAATTTTGAATCTTACCGATTTGGAAAGATTTATTAACGTGTATTGTAGGGTTTCTGGACGTGAGGATTTGCGTTGACTTTAGCTAAGTTGTTTCTATTTTTGTGGCTATTAATTATTGAATAAAATCTGTAAATATGTTATTTATTTTTGGCTGGATCTTTCTTGATCCAATTTTACATTAAAATTTTATTCTTTCTTAACGTGTAAATAACTCTCTTATTAACATGACATCAATTTACATATAAATGAATCAATTTACAATTTACATGACTCTTATTTACAAATCCAATTTACATCCAGAAGACGAAGAAGAAAGAGGAAAAAAAAATCATGTGTAAAATAAAGAACAACAATGAAGCTCGATCTGAAGAAATTCTCGACCTCGTCGTTCTCGGTATCGAAGACGAACCAATGCAAACATTCCGTTCGAGAATCGCCACATTGGTGTTGTTATTGAGGAGCGGCGGATTAGGCGTGGGAGTGAGCGGTGGTGATTTCTCCGTTCTTCTTCTGGGGAATGGGCGATGGTGGCGATGAAGGAGGTTCCTCAATCAGAAGAATTTTAGGGTTTTTTTTTTCTTTTTTTGGTTTTTTGTTTCGGGATTATGGTTAGGTTGAGGAGCTAACAAATTAATGACTTTTAATTTGCTTCCTCGAATAGCGCGACAATTATGATGACCAAATCTTCGTAATTATGTTTTATTATTCAGTTTAAAATGAACGAGATAGTTATTGAGGTCTGTTTGGTCTTTTAATTAGTTGTTAATTGGTGGGCGTGGCTATTTACTGAAAATTAACAAAAGGTTGGCTAAAACCAAAACCTCTATAACCAAATGGATATACACCTATATAACCGAAAAAAAAACCAAAAACTCACATTATCTCGTGATTAGCATTGCGTTTATGATTTTACTTATCTTCATCTTATTTTTTAAGGAGCTTTAAATTTTATCTTTGATCATTCATTATTCATTGTAATTTAAGCCGTTTTATCTTGTATCAATATATTCACGTATATATATACACACCAGCTCTTATCGCCTATTAAAAGATTTGAACAAATAGAATAATGTCTTTATCACTAGGGATGGCAATTTGACCCGTTAACTGCATTCCGACCCGTTAATTACCCGATTTATTCGGGCCGGGTAATACCCGTTCTTTTTGGATAAACGGGTAAACGGGTAATACCCGTTAAGGTTTTAACGGGTCCGGGTATGGGTTACGGAATAGTCATCCCGTACCCCGTTACCCGGGACCCGACCCGTTAACTTTTAAATATTTAAAAAGATAATAAATTTTTATATGTTGCAATGAAGATGATAGCGTTGCAATGAAGATGACCAAATTTACAATGAATATGATCAATTTGCAATGAAGACTTCTTTTGTATTTATTTATTTATTTATTTTGAATTTTAATGTTCTTTATATTGTAGTAAGACTTTGATATTTTTCACCTAAATTTTATTATTTTTAAACTTTATATTGTTGATGGATTTTTATTTTATAAACGCGTAAACGGTAAGCGGGTCTACCCGATCCGCTACCCTTTTTTAAAACTGGCTAAACGGATAACGGGTCCAATATTTTTAACCCGCTTATCCGGCGGGTATCCCCGTTCCCCGGGCCGTCTCAAAATCCGGGTAAACGGATCCTGGTAACGGGTAAAAAATTATAACGGGTACGGATAACGGAATAAATGTACCCGATTTTACCCGTACCCGTTGCCATCCATACTTATCACACACTAATGATCCATACGTTCCTAGACTTAACAAAAAAGTAATCTACATATTATAAACTCTTCCATAAATTGTGTAGGCTAGGCATCGTTATTTGTAATGAATATAGGGATCTTTATTATCAGCAGTATTATTTTCCAAATATACTAGCATATTGTTAATTAAATAATCTACTTATAGGGAAAATAAAAACCAAACTAGCTTACAACACTAACTAGGCAAGAAAATCAGCTAAATATAGCTCCATGCCGATTTAATGTAGTAAACCTACTGTCATTAACCAAACTTACACTCAGGGATTTTTTTTTTCTTCCTATAAGAATATGCCAATATGATGTTCATGAGATGCAATGATTTGGAAAGATGATCGTTTTAATTTTTAGTTTAAGGTTAATTATATTTTAACCCGGTAAAGAGAAACTCAAAGATAAAGTTAACAAAGATCAACTAAAATCTGATGTATAGGAATTGGTGGTCTCGCCTAGCATTTGGAGTTCGCAATCATAGCATGGCAAAATTACCACACAAATAACATTAATTACTATCAAATTTTGGATTTACACTGAACATTATTTAACCCGTAAAAGGAAACTTAAAAAAAAAAAAATAAGATATAACATATCGATTTTTAAAACAAAAAATTGGCTACGTAAGTCACCTAAATTATAGGAATTGTAAATTAGTCAACCTTTGGTAAATACTTTGTAAATAACCAACTTGCATACGTGACAGCCTATTAAGTTCCCTTTTTTACATGTTTGATTGGAATAAATAAGTCTTTTACTAATCTGTTAATAAGTTAACTTGGTTATTTATAAGAAATTAACGAAAAATGAGCTATATCTCAATTCACTATAACCGTGTGATTATATAACTTAATAACCCTATTTAAAAAGGATAAAAATTACAAAATAGTCTCGAAGGCCACAAAGGCCAAATCCGTTCTAGCATAATCTAAATAGGAATAGTAAAATACAATACAACCGCATAAACCCAATCCGTTGGAACTATAACCACACAGTAGACCAATTCTATATTCGGCTTTAATATAGTTACAAGTTGCTGACGTATTAATGATAGTCAGAGGATGGCCACACCGCCCCTCTGACTCCCTAAAGTATTTTCAAATAAGAAAACAAAATATGAACAAATACTATGTATTTCCACATATCCATAATGTCCATCATCGACCCTCAACTTTTCACATGGCAAAAGCACACGTAGTCAACAGACAATTTTGAGATTGCTGACTTTCTTTTTTAATATTATTAATTGTTATTGTTCATATTACATGAATAATTCGCAATCTATGTAGCATATTCGCTTGAAATGAGCGTGTTCCTATTTAGGATGTCTTGTTCTGTTTAGGTTGGCACCATCACTATGTGTAAAGTAAACAGGTAGGAATTGCATTTATTATTGTATTTTTAGACTTTTGTGAGCGTGGCATCAAATTTTATAATGAAGTTTTTAGTTGATCTTCAAGTTTTGGTCCCAAAACTAAGCATGCCACAAACTATTTTTATTTTCTTGTACAAATCATGATATTTTTTTCCCCCAATTTGATAGGTTTACTCTTTGGACGCGTCGGTGAATTAAGTGGCCCAATTAATAACCTCATGCTGAAAATACGGTTGAGGGCATGCACATATTAGTTGCTGACTTTTGGCAAATGTTATTTTTTAGAGGCGTTAAAATAAATGTTTCAAATAGCTTTTATGTTATCCTATACTAAAATTATAATTTAATTATTTAAATATTAAAAATATAGTTTATTACTCCTCTTTATGTTTTTAGTAACATGTCGTATGTTATTGTATTAGTTTCAACTATATATTTTCTTAATTAATAATAAGTTCATTTAAAATTTAAACAAATTATTAAGAGGTCTAAAGAGCGCCTATAGCTCTCCCTATGTTAAACATGTGAAATTTAGTAAGTAATTAAGTAGCGTGGATGACTTTTCACAATATTTTTTACTGTGAAAGTTAGGTTTCAATCATTTTTAGCTGAAAATATCTTGAGCACCGAACAATTTTCAAAAGTTCACCAATGAAAAAATAGTTTTAATATATTTCAATTCTCGTTTTTAATGCGCATTATTTATGAGATTTTGGCACTCAGTGGCTTTTGGAATTTTTTTTTTTGGCAGTTTAGCAAAATAGCCAAAATGAAACTATAAAATTTGTTTTTAGCCTACGTTTTACAACTTTTAAGAAAATAATCAACATGTTTATGTGACAATAATTAAGGTCTGATTTGCCCTTATTAATTAACAAATTCGTCATTTTTTCTCTCATACTTTTTTCCTACATTTTTTTTTACATAAAAACTTCAAAAAACCATATCTATCTCATATGAACTCGAAATTGAGTGATTCCAAATCCTACGGATTCGTGACGCCGAGATCTTCAAAAATATATCCATTGTGTTTGACGAAAAATCATATTTAATATCATAAATGTAGAAAAATCACGTTACTACCTTAAATATGGAAATAACTGAATTTTTTTGAAATTATAAAAAAAATAAATGGAAACGTAAATATGATGCATTAAACATAATTTTTCATCAAACAAAATGGGTCTATTTTTGAAGATCTCGACGCCACGAATTTGTAAGATATGAAATCACACAATTTCGAGTTCGTATGAGAAATATACGAATTTTTGAAGTTTTGATGCAAAAAAAATTATTTGAAAAAAAAATAGGAGAGAGAAAGTGACGAATTTGTTAATAAATAAAGGAAAATTAGACCTTAATTATTGACACATAAGCCATTTGGCTATATCCCTAAAAATTGTCAAACGTAGGCTAGATCCAAAATCACATGTTTAAAGTGGCCTAATTAGTTACAAATCTTTTTTTTTTTAAACTGGGTAAGAGTTGATATATTTTAATTAATACAATAATAATAATATATATGTTGTCGGTGGTTTTCGGAAATTATTAAATTCTCCATGACTTACGAAGAATTCCGCGTTGAATCCCGAATTCGGAGGCCCAACGGGCCGAGCTACGAAAAAAGCTCATCAAAGCCCATGAAAGCTAAAACTCACTCAAAACGGGCCCAAACCGAGTCCATACTCGCTCGCGTTGCAGCCACACACAACGAAGGCTGGGTGCCCGGCGCCATGCGCCTCGTGCGGATATGCGCGGGGAGCGCGCTATTAGAAGCCCCCCGTGCACGCGCCTAAAAAAAGGAGGCGCGCCAACAGACTGGCGCGCTCCGCGCTCGTCAAATTCCACCGCGCACTTCTGGAAGTGTGTCCAGAGGCCCTCCTAGGCGTCCACATCTACTATATACCCCCCTCAGAGAGGGTCAGAGACACATTCATTCCTCCTCAAGATTACTCGTCTTAGAGTTTTGAAATGCTGCCAGAGACTTTATGCACACAGTTTCTCTAATTGAGCGCTTAATCTCCTACACACGGCTATGCCCGGGATTCTCTACTGAGAATCTCCCTCATCTCCAAGAGAAAACACACATTCTCTCTCGGGTCACTCGATTCTAGAGTCTTGAAAAATCGCCGAGGACTTCTCCGCGCTCTGTATCCTCTTTCAAGCACATCGTTCAGGCTCCGCGTCCCAAATAGTGTACACACGCATTGAACTATGGCATGACTTGATCCCGTAATTCGGGTATGCAGTCAGCTCACAAGAAGCCCAATCACCCCCATTCACCACATTCTCTCCTCATAGAATGCCTTCGGGCTAGAGGAACGAACTCGAGACTTTCGAGTTCCTACACTTTGCTCGGGTGTGGTCATTTGGTCTGGCCTTGTGTCGAACCACCCGAAGATTTCCACGTTGTCGATTTTCGCCGACAATATTTTGGCGCTAGAAGGAGGGTACTTCCCGACTTAAACGACCCAAAATCCCTTCAAATCACCTTCTTTTCTTCTTTTAAAAAACTAATTTTACTCAAACTTGAGAAAACATGAACAATCAAATCCACAACACATCTGACAAAGGCGAGAACTATCGCGCTGAAAGTGCCCGGTACAACATGCGCCGACTAGCACAGAGGAATCAGGACTTGCCTCCAAACGAGATCTGAAATCCAATCCCAGACAAGACCCGCGGAACTCCCGCATTGTCGAGCTTAAGGATATTAGGAATATTGCCCACTTGAAGTTAATAACCATGAATGATTACAGAATTAGATAAGAATTTATTTTATTAGCATCATATGATTAGTGGGTTGAGTTATGAAATCAGAATCAATAACAACTATCTTCCATAGCCTCCGTATTAAACTGAATCACGTGCTGAGCACCTGAGTTCGGGCGGTGAGCTAAAACATGGTCGATGAGTGATACACACTTGGAAAACGGTATCTAAATTCATATATGTGGAAACACGAGTGAATGATGATCACTTTGTGGGAGCATTCTGCACTTTTGGTAAGTGTACGACCCAGACAGACTTTTGTTGTAAATGTGTCATTTAAGTATCGTTACGACGAACTAGCAGGGGTTGCTTATGATGGTCACAATGAGACTTGATCTTGAAGTCATCGCGGACTTCTAGTTCATATTGCCGGGTTCTTTGACTCATTTCGTTAAAGGCTACTGAGACGCTGATTAAACTTATGTCTTGGGAACTCGGAATATGATCTGAGAAGAAAGTGGTTGACAGTACAGAATCCAGCCTTCCTGAAAGAAGGTTAATGTTCACTCACCTAAGGGTTGATTCCAGAACAGATAGATTGCTAGCACTTTCGAAGTAAGTAACGTTCGGAAGAATCTTTCGCTGGAGAAGCAACGGTGCTTAGGGTATATATGTATCAAGAAATGTATAACAAAATATTTGACCTTTGTCGATACGGGTTGAACCCAACGGATCTTGATCACGAACTGACTAGATTAGTGGAGACTCGTCATGATGAGTAAATATAGTTATAGTATAAATGAGAGTTCAGTCTTGGCTTACATGGTGGAGTATTTGACCAAGATTAGACGAATTTCTGGCAAGTTTCCGGTTTTACCAGATTGTCTCGCAGGTATCTTTATTGTGCAATATTCTTGCAGTATGGGTAAGGAAACCCTAGATAGACTTCCAGGATTGTACAGCTGCTATAAAAGTCATGCGCTGCCCCTTTAGTAGCCTTGACGCTTTATCAAAATACTTTGGACTCCTAGACGTGCAAGACCGGCGGACTGAGAGACTTTGTGTATTGATAAGAGCAGTGTTATTCATCAAATACTATTCGAGAAGATTGAGTGTTTGAGTGATTTGGGTTCTGTGTTTACGTGATTGAAGACTCACGTGTGATTGAAGACTGAAGACGTCCGAGCATAGGAGTTTGCTCGAATAGTGGAATCGAGGATATCTCAAATGCAGAGGGAGTCCCTGGTCTAGGTATTCACTTGTGGTAATAGTTTCTAGGGCTTTGATTTTGTGTTGTAATCATATAAGACCTTGTTTGTACTATTGACTGAAATCCTTTCCACTGACAGAGTGCCCTCAGACGTAGGTGTTGTTGCACTGAACTGGATAACCATATTGTGCGTCTTTTATTTTTGCACTGCTTCGTTGTTTATCCATTATCTGTGTTCAAGCAAGTTGTCGAACACATTATCATTACATTGTGTGTGACATCTTGTCTTTATGACTAATCAAAATTTCAGATAATATATAATCCTGGTTATGTTACAAGTAGTGCGAATGATCTAGAAAATTCTAGACTTTTGTAGCCGATAAATTCCCGTTCTTACTAACAGTGACGGAGCCAGAAAAGCCCATCACGGGGGGCTAATTTGAAAAAAAAAATTCAGGGGGGGCTTGATTGTAAAAAATTTATAAAAATTGGGCCAAAAGTATAAATTTTCAAGGGAAAAAAATGTAATTTTTTTTTTAAATGGGCAAAAAGTGCAAATTTTTTTTTTGAGGGGGGGCTTAAGCCCCTACTGGGCCTATACTGGCTCCGTCACTGCTTACTAATATTTATTCTAATATGACTTGATATATAATAATCCAATAACTGGTTGGAATTGTTAACGATTTGGAAGAGGTTTGCGGTTAATTTTTGTGTAAATTTGGCTAGCAGCATAAAAATGAGACAATGATGTTTAGTTAAGGATAGTTGTTTGTAGTCTGTCCGTGGAGAAATCACGGCGGAATACTGTTAGAGGTGCTCTCTTTAGCGGTGCTTTTGGGAGGCCGCAAAAGTGTTTCGAGGAGATAACGCCGTTAATACTCATTCGTGTAGCAGTGTTTGAATAATTTTCTCTTTGGAATGTACATCAAATTTAAAATAAGTCCAATAAAAACTAAGAATATGACCTCATAAATAATCTACAACCGGTATATAGAAAGGAAAATAACATAAGAACATATATTGTATAACACCAGACAATTGTCCTGAAATATCTATTGCAGTTGATAAGATTATTTATTTTTTAAATAGACTGCTATATGGAGAAAAAAAAAAATCGTGTAGTACAGGATAATAAATTTGAACTTTTATTAATGAGTATGGGATTCAAGACTTTTCCAACATTAAGCTTTTTTTTTTAATTTTTTTTTTTACTATTTAACGGCATATTTCACAAGACCCGGAATGTGAGAGTTCATGATAAAGTCTTCCCAATTGATGCACTTGGAATCAAAGATAAATAAATTTGCATCCACGAAACTAGCCATTGTTTTCTTCTGAAGCTCCTCTGAATTCTTGTCGTCAAATCTGTAAAATTTTATTACAGCATAATTAAATAGTTAGGCATATTACAGTACTAATTTTTATTTTAAAGTTAATGTTTTAAAAAATAAACAGGTAAAAATAGTTGTAGCTATTAGCAGAAGCAAATTTAATGTTTGATAAAATTAATATTAATATTTTTAATTAATAATTATTTATATAAAATGTAATTAATAATAATAAGATTTTCTTAGCTATATGAAAAAAAATATTAAATGTGTGTCTATAAATTATAAAAAATAAATTTTAAATTTTGATGGCATCAAAAAAATTATTTGATAAAAACATATACAGATAATTAGAATTATTAAAAGTTAATGTAAGAGAATAAAAAAATTAAGATAGAGAAATTATAAATTAAAAGCAAAACTATGTGGAAAAAGTTTCAAAACATAGTTTTTAGCTTTTTAGTTCAAATATTGAAAAATATTTTATATTTAAAAAATAAAATTTTTACCAAACATTTAAATACGATTTCTATTTAAAAAAAAAAATAATTATAAACAAGTAATGTCAAACAGTGCAGTCAATGAGAAGTACTTACACGCCATGGAACATCAAATATGGTTTGTAAATTTCCGCCAACCGCAATCCTAAGTTGAATTTTCTCTGCCTATTATTATACTCGTCGCGGAATAACCCAAAAAGAGCTGTATTTGCCCATTGAAATATCTATGAAATAGTTCCCAAAAAAAAAAAGTTTAAATATAAATTAAGATGAAGATAATATATTGATTCTTAAATTGTGATGATTTAGAGCAAACCTTAAGCGGTGCTCCAAAGCGGATCATCATGTAAATTCGGAAGGTGAATAAGCTATTCCATGTACTTTGTTTTGCAACAATAATTGGCTTTCCTTCCTTATCAGCAAGTGGGTTTTCTGTGAAGTATCGATGGGCAAAAGTTTGCATCGTAGAGAAACTTATGGGATTTCTTAGTGAAGATCCCATTTGGTAAATCATGATGTTATCGTTCGATCGCATATTTGCATGAGTTACCATCGCCACTATCATTGAATTCACCACCATATCCGCCGGAATCTGGGATGAGTTAAATATATAAGAAAATATAATTCGACAAGTAAATTCACATGTGGAAGTTATTTATTTGCTCATTTTTAAATTAATGTATATTTTTGTTTGGCGTTTTATAATTGGATGCGAACTTTATTCAACCTCAAATTGCGAAATATATTTTAAAATTCTTTTAAAGTAGAAAAATATATAATTTATTTTCCCGTGATAAAAAATATCCATTAATTAATAAATGATACTAGTACATATTTATTATATTTAATGATTGTAATTTTAGAGTATTTTTTTTTTCTGTGTTCTTCACTTACTATGTCGAGTATCAGTGAAGAAGTAGCATAAAAGCTTGGCAATTTTCCTTTGCAGTACCCAGCTATCACAGCATCCATACTTCTGTAATATACATTAATAATATAGGTTTAGAATTTTCTGTATGATTTATATAATCTTTTTAGTAAATATATATCATCATAAGATATTATTCAGTAATTAAGATTTACATTTATAAAACTTACTTTAAGCCTTCGATCCAACCAGGGAATGGATGTTTGTACGTGCTGGAAATAATAGTTGGACGGATTATGACAATTGGGATATTTTGATCATTAAATTCACGTAAATTCATTTCTCCCATTGCCTTTGTGAAACTGTATGTATTTGGCCATCCAAACACGTTTGCCCTGATAAATAAAGTTTTGAAAAGTATATTAGCAACAGTACCGGTACACATTTGTGCTATGGTCATGTATGGGGCTTAAAAATAAAAGATCACCTTTCCATTCCAAAATTCTTGAGCTGAATTGTAATATCTTTCTCTGAAACACCTTCAGATCTTAATTGCTTCAGCCTCTCGCTCACCAACTTATTTTCAAAATTAATATCTAATTTACAAGACGTTTCTTTTAGAGTATCGCCCATATTGACTGCCTTTTCATGTATGAGTCCCTCTTGTTCACCACAGACATATGCTTGAGAAGGAGATAAACACTTATTAAATGTTGAACTTGATATCTGTTATTTAATATATGGTATATGTGTTGCAATAGCTTACGACGTACAGCTGAGTGCACTTCTTGTCTATAATATAAAAGGTCCATTAATAATTTATTATTTAATTAAAAACAAACTCATTCCGAGGAATCAGTTTATTTTTTTTTTTTTTTTTTTTTAGCTAATTCTATGAACTTCATAATGCTTGGTTGTCGTGATAAAAGACTTGAGCGATGCTTATAATAAATGCTTAGTCATGAAAATAAAGGGATAGTGATTGAGAATAGCATATGAACCTGTTGATACGTGGATAATAATGTTGAGCTCAGTGCACTTCTTGGCAAAGTTCAGAATATTCAGAGCTCCCATTGTGTTAATAGACAAGGACACGTCATACCTGCCAATATATATTTTACGATCGAGCTTCAGGACTTGATACGAAACTGAAGTTAGGAAGGCATATATAACTTGTCTAGCTGGCATTACATCACTAGTAATTAATAACTCTAAAAATATGCATAGTCACAATCACATGCACTAGAAATTAGCATGCCTAGGCTTTTTTTTAGAGTAAAAGAAGAAAGAAAAATAATAGCAATGAAGTGAATGAACCACGCACGTTTCTTGTTATAGGAAAATACCAGATGATCACGAGATAAAATATGATTCACAAATGTAATCTACGAGAAATATGGGTACAGTAAATTTATTACCTATCGTCAAAGTTGGTAGTGGCAGCAGAGTTGACAATAACTTCAATATCCTTAAACATCTCTTCCATCAAAGCGGAATCTTTGATTCCAAAGCTCTCATGAGCAATGTCTCCAGGAATTGGAACCAGTTTTTCTATCAGAGTCTCAAACCCAGCGTTGTCGCATTTTGTCCTTAAAACCCTAAACAAATCTTTCTCTACAATCTGTAACGTTGAAATACATTTAAATTAAATAATCATTTATTGCTTTCCTGGCATTGGCGAAACATATGACCCCTGAACTTTATAAAAATCACTGCTGCTTAATGTTGTTCCTTATATGTCCCCAAAAGCTTATTACAATGCAACAAATATAATAAATATATATATATATATATATGTATATATATGTTATATAAAAGCTTAAGCCAGTGATCAAAGTAGAACGTGATTCTGAAACCCTAAACTGGAATAATCATTCTAAGAAAGAGTATTAAATGGTTTACTTTTAATAAGATTTCAAACTTGATGTACTTAAAGATATGAAAATGAAGTGAAGAACCTCAGATTTCATGCGTTGCCATGCGGAGTTGGAATCTGGCGCTCTTAGGAGAAGATAGATTTTTTTCACATGTGGTTGAACGCTCAGTATTTTCTCCACCAAAACTACAACCATTGGAAACCAAGTATATATGTAGCATAAAATTTCGTTGAACAGAGGAAAAATTATTAAGAAAATGACCATAAAAAAAGATTGAGAATGTTTAGTAGTAATACCTTTTGCAAGAAAGCCAGTGGAGCCAGTAATCAGGATGGTCTTGTTCTCAAGAAAACAGTTTAGCCTTTTCAACTCCATATTTGAAAACAAAGTCGACCCAGTTTGTGAAGCGGATTTCAGTTTGTAAATGCTGAACGAAAAAGATATACTTCTTCGCTAATAAGAAAAATAAATAGTTAACGCTCAGTGATTGTTTACTATGGAAGCTAGGACGCTCATCTCTATTTATAGATCCGCAAAGATGACTTTGTAGGATTTATTTTACTTTTAGGCCCATGCAGTCTAGGATATTTGTATTTTTTTTTGCCTAAAGATATGAGGGATATATATATATATATATATATATATATATATATATATATATATATATATATATATATAATTGTTTGGTGGATAGAAATTCCAGGATGTGCTACTTCATACGTAGTTCATTTTACTTTGTAGGATTCATTACGTAGATGTCTTATTCACTACTATAATATGTATTTTCATAATAAGATATTAGATAATACTTGTATGTACATGTCAGCATTCAATCTCAACCGTTCAAATAAGTTTGTTAGACACGCACGGCTGAGATGAGTTTGCAAGAATTGTATTTATATCACCAACGAATGATTGGTAGTCAGTTAGTCAATCAGTCAAACAAATTCCCAAATCTCGTCTCTCTCTTTCTCTCTTCTCTCTTCCTACTTTCTGTTATGGTATCAGAGCCAAGGCTCTAAGCTCGATTGATTTTTGGCTATGGCGTCATCGGAAAATGTCGCTCCTCAGTCGCCGATCTCAGATCCTCAGTTGCGAGCCCTCGCGAGCCAAATTCAGGCGTATCAGAGCGTGGTTCCGCACATCAATCAGCTCAATCTCCGCTTGGATCGCAACAATTTTCACCTCTGGAGTACTCAGATACTATCCACAACCAGAGCACATGGAATTGAAGGTTTCTTACTTGGTACACTCTCGTGTCCACCTCAATTTCATCAGTCAGTCAACAATGGCGTCAGTTCTCAAACGCCAAATCCGGATTATTATCTTTGGCTCCGATATGACCAATCCACCCTCAGCTGGATGTTCTCCTCCATCTCTGAAGGTATGTTAGGTCATGTGAACAGATGCGTAACCTCTGCTTCAGCCTGGTCGACGCTCTGTCAGATCTTCCAAACGACGTCGAAAGCTCGTGTTCTGCAACTCCGATTTGCACTCCAGACATCGAAGAAAGGAAGCCTCAGCATCAACGAGTTCATCCTCAAGATGAAAACGATAGCTGATGATCTCAGCAGCGCCGGATCAGTAATCAACGACGACGATTTGATTCTCTACATTCTCGGAGGACTCGGAGCTGAATACGAGTCCGTCGTGGTCAATCTCCCCAGCAAATCTGACACTCCTACCCTACCAGAGGTACAATTCGCCTTACAATCTCAGGAGATGAGAATTGATTCTCTAAACTCTGCAATTGGATCCGATTCCTTCTCGACACCATCAGCGCATTTTGCACAACGAGGAAGAGGTCAAAGTAGAGGTCGTGGTCGCGGTCGCGGTGGCCGTGGTAGGGGCTACACCAACAATCGTCCTGTGTGTCAGCTCTTTGGGAGAGTTGGTCATCTTGTCACGAAATGTTTTCATCGCTTTGATGTACATTTCAGTGGCTCTTCTCCACAGCCACAGATCACAGGGAATCAAAGCACGTCGTCATCACCAAATCAAGCTTGCTGTTGGAGACGAACAAGCAGCACAAGAGTGGTATCTAGATAGTGGAACCATTTTGAAAGCCTAAACGTCAGAATTTGGCTTAAATCCCGAGACCCCATCTTGTGGGTCTTGTTTACTAGGTCGATTCCACTCAGAAAACACTACTCTTTTGTTCATTTCAGTGATCTCAACATTCTTGAAACTATAGCCCAGTTTGCCCTGCATCATTCTCCCCGTGTTTGACAGAATTCGTCCTCGAATTCGATGCATTCTTATGTGGTGCGAATGAAGAATGACAATCTTGATGAACTCCAAAATACTCAATTCAACCTCAAATAAATAAGACACGTCAACAAAAATTGTATCACCTCCATCGGATTGATTGATAATTGGAGAAAGAGATATCTTCATGTCTTCCTCGTCTTTGTCAAAGATTAGCTCTTCGAAGATCGGATAGTCACATATTGGCTCTTTGATGTTATATTTTTGGAAAATCGATTCGTCGTTGAATTCCTCGTCATGGAGTTCCTCGTCGTATATTGGATCACCCAATGGCTCAAAAAAATGTTCTTCATCTTCAACGTCGTCATTGAACACGTATGACATGGGGTAGTCTTCAACGAACCCAGCAAAAAGTTGCATGATTCACGATCTTCTTCGGCTCTGATACCAAATGATGTGAACCTCGCTGCCTTTGCGATGAACGAAGCTCAAATCGTTGCGGAATTACGTGGGTTGCCTCAATAAGTCTTTGCTTCAATTTGGATGAAGGTTTGCGGTTTTGTTGTTGTAGGGAATTTTTGGTGGTTTTTGGATAGGTTAAAAGGAAGGGTCGGTTTGGTGTTTTGGGTGGAGTGATAATCGCCACAATAGTTTGTAATTTGAACTATTGATAAGATTGAGGGGGGAATGAAAGACGCCACAATAGTCTATGGAATGAAACTATTGATAAGTCTAGAACTCAAAGAACGCCACAAAGTTATTTGCCTTGATAAGTTCAACGATTTAGAACCTAAGATATCAGCGAGGTTCACATCCAAATTGATGCAGGGCAAACTGGGCTATAGTTTCAAGAATGTTGAGATCACCGAAACGGACAAAAGAGTAGTGTTTTATGAGTGGAATTGACCTAGTAAACAAGACTCACAAAGTGGGGTCTCGGGATTTAAGCCGAACTCTGACGTTTAGGCTTTCAAAATGACGTTTTGTGTTCTTCTCGATTAATTTAATTATAGCTTTTATTATTGTGTTTAAGTAGATTTAATTTATGCATTAATATTCAGTTTTTGGATTATGAAAAGTCTCTTGATGAATCTATAAATCATGAGCACCTATTTTGTAATGGATAGATTATGAATGAACATTTCTTAAAACACTTTTGTGAGAAAATACTCTCTAATTACTTAGGTTCTAAATCGTTGAACTTATCAAGGCAAATAACCTTGTGGCGTTCTTCGAGTTCTAGACTTATCAATAGTTTCATTCCATAGACTATTGTGGCGTCTTTCATTCCCCCCCTCAATCTTATCAATAGTTCAAATTACAAACTATTGTGGCGATTATCACTCCACCCAAAACACCAAACCGACCCTTCCTTTTAACCTATCCAAAAACAACCAAAAATTCCCTACAACAACAAAACCGCAAACCTTCATCCAAATTGAAGCAAAGACTTATTGAGACAACCCACGTAATTCCGCAACGATTTGAGCTCCGTTTATCGCAAAGGAAGCGAGGTTCTCATTATTTGGTATCAGAGCCGAAGAAGATCGTGAATCATGCAAATTTTTGCTGGGTTCGTTGAAGACTATCCCATGTCATACGTATTCAATGACGACGTTGAAGATGAAGAACATTTTTTTGAGTCATTGGGTGATCCAATATTTTTCAAGAGCATATAGATTTTGAACATATTTGATATAGATATAGTTTTGAAAATATTTTGAAAACTTATTTGATTTGGATGACAAAATATTTTCAAGTTTGAAAACGAAAACGGTTTTTCAAAATTCAAACTAATTTTGTAAAAATTCAATTTCAATTTAAACTTTCAAAAATCAAAACATTTTAATATTTCACATCATGTTTATAATCTTATAAAAAAAACATTTTTTCTCAAGAAAAGTTTCTCATTAGAGTTCTATAACTCATGGTAGTGGGGTTGAAAATCCATATTTCTAAAAAAACTGGACTTTCGGAACAGCTGCGCACCTCAGAGTCAAATCACCATAACTGGAGGCTCCAATGTCCTTTTGACCTAAAACCGGTGGCATTGGAAAGAAGACAGACAGACCTTTAATTTTATTTAAGAATCATTAAATTTTGAATTCTGAGCAGAGAGTTATGTCACTTTTACCACGGGTTTTACTCCAGCTCGAAGAAAACAGAAATAATTAAAGTTCGGTCTTTGAGTGCGTAGAAAGAATCGAGTGTAACGGAACATTTTATGAAGTTGTTAAGGCTTTTATTTGTGTTTTATTAACATGGTAATAACATGGTATAAAAGAAATAACAAGAAGCATAAAATGATTCAAGAAAATAAAAGAAACTAGTAAGACAAGAAAACTAGTCACAAAATTTATTCGAAATTTTCTCAAACTTAAAAACACGTTTTTCAATATAAAAAATTAAAAACTTTTAGAACTGATTCTAATGTGTTTTAATAATATTCCAAACTCATAGAAAATCAACATGATTTTTAATTTAAAGGCAAGAGCAATAAATTTAAAAAGAAACTAAGAAAACAATTCTAACTTGTCACAAAATTAGTAAACTTTTGAAAACGATTTTCAAGCTCATAATTTTAATTACATGTACATGCATATCTTTGACCTAGCTCTGATACCATTTGTTTGAATTGATCTAGGGTTTAAGAAAAATTTTAACGCTTCGGGTAAGCGGCGGAATTTAAAAAATTTTCTTTTGAAAAGTAAAATGTTTTACTAACCTAGACAAAGAGCAAGTAGATGTAAATAAAAACTATTATGAGCATTATATATTTACTAACCATTTTAGAAGCTTGAACGTTGAGAAGCTTTTGGAAGGTTGCAACGTTCGTCTCCCACGCAGCATGTCTCTCTTCTTTCCTCGGCAACCCGAGCAACCACGACAGTTTCTATTACAAGAATAACTCGAGAGAAAAGGAATTAGTGAGTGGGCACTTTTAAACACGACGGCTTGAGAACAAGTCTCAAAGTCGAAGAGCTAAAAACGCTAGGTCAAATGAGGACCTAGGTGCCAAAACAAAAACGAAAGAAAACTAGAGAGAGAGAGAGGAGAAGTCGGCCAACTCTAGAGAGAGAAGCTCTCAATCTCTAAAACTTGAGATAAATGAAATGTGAAGAATGAGGGTTCTATTTATAGGAGAGGTTTCACCTTCAATAAGGTAGTCTCCTCTTCTACAGAATATCACATATTCATGAGCAAAATATTCCATCTTTCCCTTTTATTCCACATGGCCAAGATGCCTTCTAGAAGGCCTTGGATTTGTTTCCTTTTATGTTTTCTTCTCCCTTGACTTGTCTTGACCGAATTCCCTCTTTGTGCATGGAGGAAATTTGTTTCCTCTTTTTCTTTGGTCAAGTATCTTGATACATTTATGCACAAAATAATCTCTCTTATTTCTCTATAGGGTGGGAGGCCAAGTCTCTCTAGATGGAGCTTCTACAAGCTTCTTCATTTGTTCATGACAACATGAGAAAGACCTATTAAGAATTTTCAATAAAACTCTTATGAAATGAAATTAATCCACAAGGCCCAAACAAATAACTTGGCCGAGTGAATGCAAGTCATCAAATGACTATGTCAAAATAATTTATTGACATTCATTTCATCCTATGTCCAAAAAGACAAAAATACCTTTTTGACAATTTTCGTAAAACTTGTCTCGTTCTTGTTTTGACTTAGCTTCTAGTTTAACTATTCCTACTCGATATGATTTGTGACAGTAACCTCATGGATCCAAATGAACAAAGCTTGAGCTAAATAGTTGGACTCAAAAGTTCACAAACATTTTCCAAGTTTAGCTTAATGTCAACTGACTCCACTAAAGAGTTGACATTAAAAATCTCTCGGTTCAAATGAATTTATTTTCTACTCAAGAATTCAACCTAATTATGATGAGTGGATCTACTGAATATTATCTATGTTTACCCTTCATGAATATCATCAGCTAGTCGGGATTTACAAAATTACCATTTCACCCTTCTAGCTGTTATTTCCTCAACTCCTTTGTCGCTTGTGAATAAGTTAGAAACAATGTATTGACGAGGAGCTAAAAAGTCACATGATTTCATCCAACAAGGAACAAAGCATGAGGTGATATACATTGCATTTCAGCAATCTTGTACATGAATTCCATATCTATGAGAACTTCACAACGTTACTCATGACATTCTCACAACTTAGTACTTCACCAATAGGCCCTGTTCAGAATCACATAGTGAGTCCGAACTCTGACTTTCTCAAATGAGAATACGTAAGCTGTGAAATGGCACGTCTCATTTCAGGATTAAGGTAAGCACGATGCAATTCATAAGTAGTGACTTCGAGACATAAGAGGTTAAATGGTTTGTTCTTATTTTATCTCTAGAAGCGCACTGGTTAATTCAGTACCTTCAGAAGATACCTAGAAGAACTATAGAGTCTCCAACTCTCAATGCCTCATAACCAGACATCATATATTTTCCTAACAATCGTACTGAGGTCAATAGTCATTTGACCCTTAGATTGCGAATATATCGTTTTAAGCAAACTACGAAGAATTTGTTCATGCAAATCTACATTTTTCTCTTCGTAAGTTGTTAAGTTTGTTTATGGACTAAAGACTAAGGTTTTATCATAAAGCTTCAAACAGACAAGGAAGAATGAATGAACGTTTCAACTTTTTATTAATGAATAAGCAATTACAAGTAAGAGTCTTCGTGAGACTTTATTACATCAAATGTACAAAATAAAGACTACAACTCTTCTTGTGGGCACCATTGACAACACCATTGACAACTAAACGAGCTTTATGTCTTTCGATTGAGCCATTAGAATGATATTTAATTTTATAAACCCATTTACAACCAATTGCAGATTTTCCTTCGGGAAGAGGGCATAATGACCATGTTTTGTTTAATTCAAGGGACTTTATTTCTTTAGCCATGGCATCACTCCATTCCACTGATTTCATGGCTTGAGAATAAGAACATGGTTCTTTATTTGAAATGACAGACATCAAGAATGCTTGATGAAGAAAAACTGAAATTGGACAAAGAGAAATAGTTTGCCAATGGAAAATCAGTAGATGATGAAGTGGTATTGCATATGTAATCAGTGAGATGTCGTGGTGGGCAAGGATGTCGTTGAGGATGATCCCGAAGAGCAGGAACTATTTATGTGGTGGTAACACTATCATAAGGTGTATTGTCACATAGTGAAGGAGCACCGTTGGAACTGACTTGTTCTTGAGATGATGCCGGAGTGGTTACAATAATGTCACTGTGATCATCAGTAAGCAAGTTATCATCAATGACCGGAGAATTGATTGTAATGGAATTATTAAGAGATGATGACGCGAGATCAGAGTATGGGAATATTTTTTTCGTGGAAGACAACATCATGAGAAACATAGATTTTTTTGCGTTTTCAAATCATATATGCGATACCCTTTTTGACCAAACGGATAGCCAATGAATATACCGACTGGCACGCTCATCGAATTTATTTTTAATATTCATGTTTTTAGCAAAACATAAACATCCAAAAACTCGTAGTGATGAATACGAAGGGATGGTGTTTAGTAAAATTTGATGAGGAGAGCGATATTGAAGAATCGAAGTTGGAAGTTTGTTAATGATAAAAGCAGCAGTAAGGACACATTCTGCCCAAAAAGACAAGGGTAAATTTGCTTGAAATCGCAAGGCTCTTGCAACATCGAGAAGATGTCGGTGTTTTCGTTCAACAACACCGTTTTGTTGAGGAGTTGAAACGCAACTAGCTAGGTTGATGAATAATTCCATTATCGTGGAACTATGTTTTCATCTTTTGTGATAAAAATTCAGAACCATTATCAGATCGAATGGTTTGGAGTTGAGGAAGAAAAATTCCTCCATTGCCAGAATTAATATAAGATAGTTTTTTTTTTTTTTTTTTTTTTTTTTTTAATTGAATTAGCGATGGATCTGATTAAAAAAATGAACTAACATATTAAAAGTCTCAGATTTATGTACCACTAAATAAATCCATGTACATCGTGTATACTATCTGTAATTGGAGGCAGGTTTTCCAAACTGTAATATCCTTTATTTTTTTCTAAGGAAGAACCGTGGTGTCGTCCTGAAAAAAATAAATAAATAAATAAATAAAAGCTAATTACTCAAGAAAATGGATTATTATATTTCATTTCCGCTTTGAAAGGAAGTACATGCATCGCGTCAATTAAAACATCAGTTGAACAAAAAGAATATTGAATTGTATTTATTACACACTAATTATCTACGTTCGCTGACTTGACAATATACACATTATAATAAGATAAGACATTCATAAACTCTTGTGATAAATTATGCACTGTTTTGTTTCCAAACAAATTAGCAAAAAAATAATCATAGAAAAAAAAATATAAAAACTAAATTAGCTTACGAAATAGGGTTAAAATAGCAATTAAACCTAGCTACAACTTAGAGTGTGACCTTGTCCTCAAGATTTGCATTGAATTGCTGTGATTCCATTTTCGATCTTAAACAAAATCCTCATGCCAAAGATTTACTGATGTTTAAATATCGACATAGTAATCTCATCTTAAGGTTAATCATGTTTTAACCGAAATTTATTTTAACCCGTATAATAAAGGAGAATGGCTTCATAATCACATAAAAATTAAAAAAGGATGTAAATCGAGGAATACCTTCTCTGAAAAGACTTGGAAGCGTATCCGTATATGCTTAAATTAAAGTTAACAGTTAATTGAGATTAATGGATAGTTGTTAAACGGAGCATGGCTATTTCTCAAAATCTGTATTTAAAAAATTAATATGGTGAACAATTTTAACACATAAAAGGAAATCATTGATATGATATAAAATATTTATTTACACAAATTAATAATATGATGTTCTATATGGCCGAATTCATATGATATAATCCAAATCGAAGCAGGAAGAGTCAAATGCGTGCACAAAAGCCTAATCCATTGGTATATCTACAGATAAGATTCAACATTTACTGATCTATATACAGATTTCTTTTAGTTTTTAGTTGGCGACTTAGTGAGAGAGGTATGGCCACACCGTCCTCTGACCCCCCCTATAGTATTTTCGGACAAAAATAAAAATATGAACAAATACGATGTATTTTACTCATCCACAATCTTCGTCATCAACCGCCAACTTTTCACGTAGCAAAAGCACACGTATTCAACACACAAGTTTTTTATTGCTGACTTTTTTTAGTTTCACTAGTTTTTTTGTGGGCCATGCCAATGCATGGCCTATATGTCCATGCAATTGTTTTCCATGGTATGTTTTGACATTTCGTTTCATTCATTTTAAATTTTTTTTTTTTAATGTTGTTGGTCCATATGTTAATATACATATAACATATTTATATATATATATATATATATATATCACATATGAATTACTAATTAATTATATATATGCCCTCCATTTTATTCTAATCTTGTAATTAATGTATTATCATAAATAAAAAATGAACAAGTGTAGCATATTTTTTTTAAAGAGAAAAGTCGTAATTGTTTTTCATCTTTTTTTAATAGTACGGACTTTCCATTAAAATTGGGTAAAAAAAACCCATCAATATAAGAGAATAACACCTTAGTACATAGATTACCAAGACCTACGTCGAGGTGAATCTAACACTAAATTTTGGTAAAAGTACGATATGTGCAAACTTCCGACAACGAGAAGAATTACAAGCACCAATAGAGCACACAAGAGGCTCGTTAAAAAACCCGAAGAATGGCGATGGAAAAATCCAACCAAACTCGGTCCGATAACCACGAATAGGGTGGCTCTTCAACCTATAAAAACCTAACAGGAAATCCACTAGGGAGATGAGACTACGACTAATCCGAGTCCAAAACAAACCAAAACAAAACAAGCGTAATAAAAATTAAAAGGATCCATACTCCAACCAAAACCCTAAAGCTAAACTAAAAACCAAAAACCAGCCGCCGAAACAGTAAACCAACCACAAAAACCCAGATCTACTACCACCTCAGATCCAACCAATCCAGATCTGCGAACCTTCGTCAGTCGCACAACGAACGGAGAGCAAGAGCTCGACGGCGCACACCGATGACGGTCGAACTACGGTCGGAGAGCGGTAGCCCAGACGCGGATGCGCACAACGACGACACGCTACACACAAAACTAGGCAGCTGAAGGAAGAGCAGACCTCCCGTCGTCCAAGATCGACGCCGCGAAGAGCCCAAACGCAGCCAACACCCCGAGACGAGCGGCGGAGAAGAACATCCGCCACCGAAGATTGAGAGACAATGAAACGCCACCCAAAGACGGAAGCCCGAGGAGAGCGCCAGAAGGAAGGATGCGAGACCGTGAGGAGCCGACCCAGGCAATGGAGAACGTCGGAGCTGCGGAACCGGAAAGATGCAGAAGAGATCTGAAAAATCTCAGATCTGGAAAAGAGAAAAAAAAAGCAAAAGGCTGACAAATAAAAGGAGAAAGGCGCAAAAGGCTCCCTCCAGGTCGGATCTCACCGCAGGAGCGGCGGCCGAGTCCTGGAGGGGCGGCGGCGGCTCCTCCTACAAATCAAGGGTTTGTTGGTTTTTTTTCGTCTGGAGAGAAGAGAGAAAGGTTTTTTTTTTTTTTTTTTTTTTTTTTTTTTTATATATATATATAATAAAGACTAGGTGCTTTTACTTGTATTTGTTTTTCATCTTTTAAGAAGTATAAAATATTTTGTTGAAAATAATCAAAATGTTATGTTTTTTTATTCTTTTCATGTCTAGATATAAAACAAATACAAATCACGAGAAGGAAAACGTAATGTATCTTATATATATTAAATACACATAGTATGTGATTTCATAAGAGATATTTACATTAATAAAAAAATAATCAAAAGAAAATCAGAGTGTTGGAAATGTAAAATAAAGCATAGAAGTTTTGATGGGTGAGGTGAGAAAAATTATTATCTTCTATTTAATATTAAATAAATTTATTACTAATTAAACTAAAAATTATATAATAATGAATATATTAATTTAAAAAGTATATGGATTTAAATACATTTATTATATTTCTAGAAATAGTCTACAAGAAATTTTTAAAACAATTAAAGTAAAACTATAAAGTAAATAACATGAATTAAAAACAATGTTTGATAGGCATTGCATATTTTATCAACTTAGCCTATTGTGCTTATATGAAATAGAATTAGAAATACCAAATATCTCAAATTTCAATAAAATGAAAAGGAAAAAAAAAAAACCACACATATGGCTAGTGTTTCAACACTATCACTAAATTGCAACGTAGTTTTATGTTTAATATAGTTACTTTTAGCATAAAGAAGTTGAAATTAAATATTTTTACATACGCAACCATATCGACGCATTATACGGTTAAAATTCATACAAGAAAATACCAATTTGGATATGTATCAATAAATGATCCTTAATCAGTGGCCTATTAAGTCACTATTCTTTATTGTTTGTATCTATCCCCAAAGAACGTGGTAGTAATTTAAAAAAAAAAAGAAAAAAAAGAAAAAAAAGGAAGGAAATAAAAAGCTTGCAACGTGGCAAGCATGGAGAGTTATGAAACGTCGTAAGTAGATATAGATTGCATTTATTAATCATTAAAGTGTTTTAGACTTTTGCCCGCGTGGCAAACTTTATCCTCGTGGATTCTCACTGGAGACAGTAGTCAAATTTTATCAAGGAATTGTTTTGTTCACTTTAGCTGAGAATATGTTGAAGCGCCGAACCGTTTCAGATATCCATCAATGACAAAATAATTCCAAATATTTCGATTCTCGTTTTTTGTGTGCATTGGTTATGAAATTTTGCTTTTATGTGAGTTGTATTTTTCAAGACATCGAAAAATCATAGTATAATTAATACTTGGGGGTAACAAGTAAGAGAGGAAGGTACCAATACATTGTTAGCTCTGATCAGAGAGAGAGAGAGAGAGAGAGAGAGAGAGTATTTTCATCTAGTAGACCATAGTTTCATTTCAAACAAAGATACTAATGGGTGGAGCTAGAATTTGTAGAAAGGAGGGAGGGGCAAATTTGATTTTTTTTTTCTTTTCTAAATTCAGAAAATTCTCTAAAGGCGTGTAAGAAACAAATATTCACTATGAGTATATACGAATAAATTATATAATTTTAAGCTAACAATATAAATTTTTGGGATAAAAATTATAAATTTAAAAGGGGCCTATAAGAATAAAGATATACAGAAGGGACAAATATGAAAAATTATATAAATTTGGACTAAAAATATAAAATATTAAAGATAAAAGTTTAATTTTAAAAAGTTCAAGGGGAGCATTGGCTCAACCTGAACCTAAGTTACCTCCGTCCTTGATACTACTAATCTTAAAAATACATTAAACAACACATTGTTAGAATATTTCATCACACAATAGTCAAACAACGTTAAATATTAAAATTGCAAATTAGCAAATGTTTCAAAAAAATTAATTGAATAGCTAAATTGATGATGCGGCGACTAAACCGAATATCTTTGTACCGATTATATCCTTACGATTTTATTTTAATATACCTTAATGTGGAATTATTAGACTTTCCTTTCAAGTTTTTAGGTGACAGTTATTAACATTTATTAAACAAATCAGTAGATATTCTACTTTTAGTTTTCAAAATTTGATCAGTACATCTGATCGATTATTATGTAAACAGCCTCTCTCTCTCTCTCTCTCTCTCTCTCTCTCTCAACTTTTTTAAAACAAATCCTAAAACCCAAAAAAATAAAAATCGAAGTTAAATAAATCTAAAATATATTAAGTGCGATCCCTACAGTAATAATAAATAGAGAAATTGTCTCAACTATCACCATTTGATAAGTTTTTTCCAATTTCTAAAAAAAAACTTAATTTGGCCAAAAAAATACTAATAAACCATTTGTACAAATACAATTTTACCCTCAACATAGATGTCAACAATTGACATCTATTGTTGACATCTTTGAGTACTTTTGACTTCTTTGTTTGTTGGCATAGATGTCAACAATCGACATCTATGTCAACAATTGACATAAATTATTTACATCAATTATTGAGAATAAAATTATATTTGTACAAGTGATTTAATAGTATTTTTTTTTATCAAATTAAGTTTTTGGTGGGAAATTACAAAACCCTTATCGATTGATGATAATTGATGCAATTTCTCTAATAAATAAACCTATATAGTGATTCATAAACTGCTCCAATACGAGTTATTTTGTTACTTGTATATTAACATAGAGTAACAAAGTTGGATTTACACAAGAACGCTTTCTTAAACTTATCTAGTAACCTCGACCGCTTACTCATAGCTGGCTCAAGAAATTGAGTCTTGGGCGAGAGTAAAAAAAAAGGAACCTTATTATATTTAAATTAATTAAAAAATAGAATATATTATAAATTTATAGTTAAAACAAAACATCATAAAGATAATTAGGTCAGTAGTTTAATAGGCCACCCTCTATTTAAAAAATAGTTAAAGTTTCATTTTATTAAGAAAATAGCCAATCACGTCGAAGTTAAATAAATTATCTGTTTCAGTTGATGTAATTTATTTGATATGGCCTAAGTAAATCAAACTAATTGTTTTAGTTAATTTAATTTATTCCGATCTGTTAGACAATTTTCATAATAAAATAAAATTTTGGCTAAAATCTTAAAAAAAATTAGGGGATTGACTAGTTGCAACAAATTTTTCAACATTATATATGAAATTACAAGACAATTCAATTTAATTAAAAAAAAGTCATATTACAAAATGGAAAGCAAAAAAAATTATACAAAGTTTGGGTATGAGTTAATTTTTAAAGAGGAGATTTTAGATTAGTTTTAAGGTTTAGTTTTGGGGAGGAAGAGAGAAAGAGCAAAGAAGAGAAGAGGGATTGGGAGAAAATAGAGCCATTAAAGCTTGGAGAGAAGAATAAGAGGAAGAAGAAGAATGAGGAAGTGACAGCCCATCTTCATCATCATCTTTATCAACCTCACTCCATATTTTGACCTTCTATCCCTAATTCTATCTCTTGCCTGAACTCCCGCTTTTCTATATTTTTCATTTGAGCTTGAATTTTTTTAGTTTATTTGAGAATACTTTTATTGATCTTGATTTAGATTTTAATTTCCTTTGTTATTTTGGATTTGATTTTATTTTATGAATAAAGATGTCTCTCTTTATGTTTATGCTTGTGCTCATGATATCAATCTTGTTTTGCTTAATTATAATAAGGAGTAGCCAAACATGTAGGAGGGGTTTGATTTAGTTGGGTGAATTGATTTGGTCAGTAGAATAATCTAGGTTTGTGCTTGCGATTGTGGTTTGTTTGTGGTGTTCAAGGAAATTTGGGGTGATTTATATCATTGCTTAGCTTGATTAACTAGGCAGTGAATGTCTAGACTCGTTTAGATGCTGAGAGGTGGTAATCGAGTGTGTTCAACTCGTTCTCTCATCCACCTATCTAGATCTATAGAAATATTAGGGGGTTTGTGTAGTTATTTGAATTTTCGTTGCAAATGCAATTATTTATTTTTAATAGGACCCTAGCTAAGAGGTGCAAGTTTGTCAATCAATTAGGTCCATTTATACTCGAGAGAGATTCATGGGTGTTCAAGAGGAAATTAGACTAAGTTTACCTAAACACTAATCGTTTCCAGAGTCCTAGAACCGACCAAATCAAAGATCTCAACGAAGTCACACCCTTTTGCTCTCCATTCATTCCATTCTCATAACTCATTTAGATTCTGTAGTTAGTTGACATCAATAAAATAGACAAATTCCTCTTGGATCGACTGGTTATTTTAATTTTTGTATAGAATCTTCCTGCAGCCTTGTATGATATGACCCGGTTTCTTGCAGTAATTACAAGTGATGCGGCAGTATCCTTGGGACGAGAGTCAAAATTTCATGGGCATCCAGGTTTGTAGCCAGCAGAGCGGTTTGAGTCATACTTGTTTTGAGATTGTAAGGCTCCACTGGCAGGATTAGATGAGGGCCCCTCTGTATGAAGAATGCGACCTCTTGGAGGGAGGTAGTGTCGGAAGCATGTTGAGCTCTTTGTAGTTCCTCTTGAATTCAATGAAGAAGGTGGTGATTGGTTGGTCCTGCTTATCAGCCCTATAGAAAATTTTATACTCATCGAACATGCGAGATAGATTTCTTTTCTAAGAGTAAAGGAAGTCTAAATAATCTATTAATTCTTTGACAAATTCACAATGATTGACTAGACCAATTACCTCACCATCAATAGAGTTTCTGATTTGCAGGAAAAGACGAGCATCCTCACGAAGCCATGCTTGTCGTCTCAACCAAGTGCTTATGTTTGTCGATACTTCGGAGGAACAAACAGATGGTCTTGCTCCAATGGAGATAATTCAAACCATTCAACTTGTGGTCCATAATTTTATAGAGTACCGGCATGACCTTTGATACAACGATGACTTTTTGTCCAGTCATTTCAATCTTAGAGGAATGAGCATCGAGGCAGCGAGAAGGAAATGAGATAGGAGGAGCGGAACAAATACCATTCATATAACATCTTGTAATTACGATGTTGTCAAAATAAGCAATTAGGAGAATGATATCGTCTTTTGTTTTTCTGAAAATACAAAGTGATCTGATTTGTTCTTTAGTAGCCCAAACTGTTCAAGGGCCTAACAAAATCTTCCGAACCAAGCACGAGGACTTTGATTAAGCCCATACAATGCTTTTCAAGTACCATTGTCGTATAAGGCATTCATTTCCTCTGTCAGTGCTAATTTCAAACCCATATACTGGGATGGCTAATTACAAATTTTCAGTGGCTCTGATACCTTGTAATCAGAGAAGAAATGAACGAAATTTTTATACTTCCTATTCATGTCAATAGGCCTTTTTTATACACAAATACAACAGAGTAATTGCTGATAATAAATATATTCCAGACTATTCAAATGCTACATTATTCTACATAAACCTAGACTAATCTGTAACAATTTTTTTATTATTCTTAGACTTCTTATTATGTTTAGACTATTTATTTCATTTTTCATTTGTTTAAACTTTTTACCTATGAAACTGCATCCGTTTTGTATATCGTAATGAATGAAGCTTTTGACTTTTATGTTTTAGAAAATTAAATTAAATTTGCAAAGTTAAATAAAAATCAGATAATATTAATATTAAAAAAAGCGGAATTATAGGTGGCAATCCGCTTCTAATGTCGCTTCTAAACATTTTTTACGAAATGAAGGGAACACATTAGAAGCAACTTATTGCTTCTAAATATGTCACTTCTAATGTTAGAAGCGACTTTAAAAGCGACATAGTTTTAGAAGCGACATTGTCGGTTAAAATAGAAGCGACTTTGTACCTTTAAAAGTAACTTTTGTCGCTTTCAAAGGCTTTATTTGCAATAGTGTCATTAACTAACAATATCATCTTCTCCAATAAAAAAGAAAACATAAAGTTAAATATCAAATGAGAACACAAAATTAAACTACCATTAACATAAGTTTATAATAAAAAAGAACAAAAAAAAATGGATACATATTGAAAAATAGTCATGAACATCATAAACATCAAAACCAAGAACAAGAGCAAAACATATTAAAAAAAACCATCACATCAACACCATGATCGGCGCTAGAAGAGAAAAATCATTAACATGGATCGCTTTTGTTATCCGTTGTTTGAAACCAGTAAAAAAAGAAAATTGATTACCTGCCAGCGACACTGTCGTCAAATATCAAAGATAAGTCGACTTTAAAGTCAGATAGATATAAGAGTGAGAGTGAGTGCGTGAGATATGCTAGAAAATTATCAATGAAGAATGAGAAAATGCAAGATCATCTACAAAACCTGGTTCTCGTACAAGTTGACAACTTTCACCAAAACTGGAATACGCAATTTTCAATAATTGTAAGGACTATGAGTGCTAGCTTGCTACTTTCAAAAAATAGAGAAACAAGAAGAATGGCCATGGCGGTGGCAAATTGCTTGACTTGACGAAGACAAAGGAGCAGTGGACTCACACATAAGAGTATCGAGGCTTTTCACACATCTTCTATGGATTGTTAAAGTTTAATTTCGTAGCGTTAGAGCTCTTAAACATTTTCGTCGTTGGGGTAACAAACGCTCTCTACCAGCAGAAAAAAAGATGAATATCAAGTGGCCATACAATGGGCACCTTAAAAGTTTTGTTTATATTTATGTGATATATGATCAAAGGTGTGTGTACAAAGTTTTAGTGGGGGTCTAACGAGGGGGAAAACTTCACTGGTTCGTATGGATGCTCATTTGTCATTTTTAAGGAAGAAAAGAGTTTCGATGGCCTGGTGAGCTCAACTAGGACCTTCTTCCAAAATGGGTATGGAGGCTCGCTAAGGCACCCAACTACATAGTAGCACAATTTCAAGAGATACAACACCTTAAAGGCTCATTCAAAATGTAGGCCTTTATGCTTAGCAAAGGCTCATGTGGAACTGGAAAGTCCTTGATATATTTGAATTATAGAGTAGGGTCAGACCACCATATCTCTATCTACGACAATGTAGGTAGATCGCCACCCCTTCTAGCTTCAAGGTGCAGTCTCCTCGGCGCCTCTCCCTAGACTCAAAAGTGAAAGATCTAATATTGTGATCTGCTAAGTGCAATATTTGGCCGATTCGAGATTATTTATTCTCTTTTGAGGTTGATTTGAATCTCTCTTGTCATACTACTTAAATGTGAACTTTTATCCATATGTATCACCCTCAACTACATAATAAGCAAAATGGATATCAAGATAAGTCATTTTGAATGAAAATGTTAACAAGTGCATCTAGATGGCTCTGCGAGACATGTTCATGAAAAAGATGATTAGGTCAAGTTTTTTGAATTATACATTTCCATGGACTAAAGGAAAAATCTATGTCGTAGAATGTAAGATTCAACAAAATTCTCCAAAGCACTAATTTTGAATAGTATTTTAGGTGAGTCTTGTGTTTATAGCAAGGTTTTGAATACTGCACTTACTGCTAATGCATGTCCACGGTAACGATTTGAATATATTTCTCAAATGACCTTATGTACGGCACAAAAATCGCAAATACCTCAAATATTACAAATACGCAAATTTACCACCAAAAATATATCTTTAAATCTAAATTTACCATAAATTATGCAAGTATACCGCAAATAGCGCAACCAACTAATTCGAATGTTTGCATCTAATTTTTTTTTCACACGCAGGACATCGCGCTAATCAACAAAGAGGTATGTGACGAAGCACCCTAGTTTTTTTTTTTTTACAAAAAATTAGGTAACTAGCCAACTAAAACGTTTGAAATTGCTATATAGTCAACGTTTCGTAAATCTTTGGTAAATAGTCATAAAGATGACGTGACATTCCTGATTTACCCTTTCATCGAAATAAATGAGGAGATATTTATGTCAATTTACACGTGTAAATACATGGACGTGGTTATTTACTCAAACTTTACGAAACGTTGGTTATATAGCAATGTAAAACTGTAATATGGCTATGACCCTTTTTTATGCAGGACATGGAGCCAACCAACAAAGAGGTATGTACGATGCAATATCAATGTCTTCTAACAAGACGTTGATTAGTTGTTCGAGTTTTTTGGTCCGTTCCTTACTCTTGAGAATTTGGGAGCTTCATATCCTAGTTATGGTAAATGGTTTAGTTATTGGCCAAAGTTAGAATTTTTATGTTTTTATTTTGAAAATTTTAAGTTCATATATCATAAATATAGTAGTATAATGACGATCGTCATGTTGAGAATTTCATTACAACATATGCTAACATGTTCACTTGGCATGAGTAATGCCTAATGCAAAACAAACAACGCCTCATACATTTCAACCACTACGATGCTTTAGCTTCGAATAGTGATTTGGAGGTAGACATTGTGTTTGGATATGGTGTGAAGTGTGAACTCTATTTAATACAGTGATTTCTATTTGGTATGGTTTCGTGTCAACTCTATATTTGGATACGGTTTCACTGTTGTCGGAGAAGAATTAGGTGTGGTTGGAGAATGAGTTATTGTCGGAGGGAGAGACGGCGGAGGGATGAGAGGGCGGCGAGGTGGCGTAGATGGAGAGGGCCGGCAAGGGAGGAGGCAGAGAGGTCGAGTTCGACTGAAATTTTGGAGAGAAATGGTAAAGTGAATGAGAGCGGCGGGAAAGAAGTTTAAATGGACGTGACCTAATTTTTGGTTGCGATAAAGTCGCATCTGAAATTGATTTGGATGCGACAACTTCACATCCAAAGTCATTAAAATTTAACTAAATCCACGTCATTGACTGAACAAAAATAAAAGGGGAAAATATATCCCGGTTAAATTTCCCACTTTCGGATCCGACTAGCGCATCCAAAAGTTGCATGTAGTAATTGGATGCGACTAGTCACATACATTACTAGATATTGCTATTTAAACAAATTAGAATTTTTAGATTCTCGCAGACCCTATTGGATGCGACTAATAGCATCCAATTGTCTTTTGGATGCGACTAGTCACATCCAAAAGTCAGTCAATGCCAATAACTCAAATTATTCTTGTGATGGCTTGTTGTTAACTCTATTTCGTATGTTTGTGATGTGAACTCTATTATGTTTATGAGGCTGTGAACTTTACTTTGTTATTAGATATGGACTGAACATTTTATATTATGTATGTATGTGTAAATCTATTTTTTTTTCAAAATTGTTTATGAAATACTCTGCGGTAAACGATTTTTTGTGGTTTACCTCCACGGTAACAGTTTACCATACAGTAACGATAACCTATAAACTTTGTTAAACACTAGTGTATACTTTAAAAAACATCAGGTTGCACGTAATGTAAGAGGTATTTCAAATTAACCATGGTTTATAGGATGTGACATGATGGTTAGTGTTCACTGATCTTAAATGTTGATCATGAGATGATTATTTATTATGAAAAATGTAAAAATTATAAGAGGTTAGTATCTGGAAGTTAAAGTCGGGCTCTTAGCCCAATGTCACTCAAGGAGAAGGTTGCAACTTTTGAAGTATGTGAGAATTTGGTGCCTTTGAGGATGATAATGCATGGCTTTAGCTGGCGGGTGAGTGTGATGGAGATTAGGTTGATGTGAGAAGTTGTGGCAGTGCTAGAGTTGGTATAAAGGATAATTCTCAGATCACATTGGTTTTCTTGAGCTTGCATTTTTTGAATCAACGCTTTCTGATCATCGTGATAACATCCGGACAAGGGAATTTGCAATGACCTGGGTTAGGGAGGTTGGCGGGTTACGGCCTTGGTCATGGATATACTCGAGTAGGTGATCAGAGATCCAATTGAGAAGAAAATGGGGTCGAGATGAGGTTGATTGTTGAGAACTTGGTTGTGGTAGGTCCATCGTGACAAAGCAAGAGCAGCGAAGAGTTATCTCTAAAGGTGAGATTGTAGGTCATAGGAAACCGATGAGAACAGAGATCGAGATTTTTTTTTTTTTTTTTACAAAAAATTGGTTACGTAAGCCACTTAAACTATATGAATTGTAAATTAGCCAACCTTTAGTAAATACTTTGTAAATAGCCAACTTGCATACGTGGCCGCCTATTAACTGCCTATTTTTTACATGTTTGGCTGGATTAAATAAGTCTTTACTAATCTGTTAATAAGTCAACTTGACTATTTACATTAAATTAACCAAATGTGGGCTATATCTCAATTCATTATAACCGTGTGGCTATATAACTTAATAACTCTTTTTTTTTTATTCGGGGGATAGTAGTGTTCACGAATAAATCTCCAAGGGCATGTTTGGTTCAAAAGTTAAATTGGAATAAGAATGAGAATCATAATGGTAATGACAATGCAATGGAATGGAAACTATTTTACTTTGTTTGGTTTGTGGTTTTGACGTGTACGGAATGAAAGTTAAATTGACAAAATTAACCTTGTCTTCTTTATTGGAATTTCTTGTCACTGGTTCTATATCAGAGATGTCTTTTTTCAAAATGAAAAAACCTTGATGCAACTTCAAAATTTCTAAGATTTCCAAAAACAATCAACTATGAACTTGGGAAATGATCACAAATGAATGAGAGACTGATATCAAAAAAAAAAAAAAAAAAAAAAAAAGCTCCCAAATCTGGTTCTCTTTCATTTTTTTTCTCAATTGATTAAAATCCCAAATGAGCTCCTCTGAGGTTATTGCAAGAGAATTCGACAGTGAAGGTAGAGAAACGACGGCGATTGAGTATAAGCGCCATTAGGATTTTTAGGGATTGGGCTGGGGATGGAGTTTATCTAGAGTACGCCACCGAGATCCAGTCGAGCGACGGACAACGAACCATTTTTTCCCCGTTAAGCAGTGACTCAATAAATTTTTTTTTTCGAAATATGGATATGGGTAATTTCGGGATAAAGATTTGAGCCAGTGGGAATGAGGGATTCTTAACATATTGGGAGGAATGAAAATGGGTGAATGAAGATTCAACTTGAATGGATTAGAATGGTTATTCTTAGTATTTTTAGCAAACCAAACAAAATAATGAGTTTCATTACATTCCTTTCCATTCCATTCCTACATTATTACCTCCAACCAAACGTGCCCCAAGATTGTTTGTCTAAAAGGCTTCGTTGAAGGTCTCGAGGTTGCAAAATGCGAGACTACATCGGATTTGTTCTTCTAATGATGAATACAAGTGGTCCAATGAGGTTATTTTTTTCCTCAAGCGGGCAAGAATGCAGTGGATCTCGGGCACAAAGGGTTTAGGGATCCCGAGACAACTCATACCGTTAGTAAGCGATAGTTTTGCACCATGGATCATTTGATAAGGATTTTTCGGCTTGGGAGAAAAGGGAGGAATTGCAATAAGATTTAATTATCACAAACTATCTCTTTTCAATATATCAAATGATACAATTGACCGCAGTGACGTTCATATAGGTAAACATAAATATAGAAATAACTGCCTCAGCAGGGACAAAATTAAACTTCGACATTTTTTTATAATAAACTTCGACATTATAAAAGGTAGATTAGGAACATAGTCTTTTGAAATATAAATGGACGCATTACATATCTTTGACGCACAAGCTGACATTATAGTCCACATATATAGGAGCACACATATTTGTATATATATATATATATATATATATATATATATATATATATATATATATGACTGATACAATGATCATTTGAAAACGTATTTGACGACACCAGGAATGTGAACATTCAGGAAGTAGTCTTCCCAGTTGATGGTCTTGGGGTCAAAGTAGAATATTTCTGTCTCTCTCCCACTTTCTTTCATTGCCAATTGTAGTTTTTCCGAATTCATATCGTCAAAACTGCATCAAAGTATATGTATGCATTAATAGATTATTTCTTGTTGACCGCAGTACTTTGTACAAAATTAAAAATAACAATAGGAAATGCGTTACTCTATAAAACATTGAACTTACAATCCTTTGAAGAACAAGTACGGCCTGTAGAGATCAACCAATCGCATGACAAATTTGATCTTTCTATTGAGCTCAAGATATGTGCCTTGGAAGAACTGACAAAAAGCTGCGTTCACCAACTCCAAGCCCTAATATACATGATCATACGGAAAATAAACAAAGTAATTGTAACGATTATTAGTTGATTGAATATTTTTAATTTTATACAAGTTCATCGATCATTCAAAAGCAAGTAGAACAAACATACCTTAAGGAAGACCAAGTAACGAATGGTCATGTATCTGTGGAAACTAGCCATGTCTTCCAACACCAAGATCTTGTCTACCTTCACTGGCTTTCCGTCCTTGTTGATCCACGGGTTCTTCGAAAAATAACGGAACCCATAGTCTTGTAAATCGGCGTATCTCAGGGGATTTTTAACCGAAGATCCAACATGGTATACAATATCATCAACCGGATAATTGGCATGAACCGCCAATGTCACTAGCATTGCATTAACCACATAATCTGCCGGTATCTGCGGTTAGAAATTTAAAACGCGATTATCCCCTTTATCAATTAAAAACATATTAATCATAGTAATTAGTTAATCGTAACAAAATTTCTTTTTGTTGCATGATCAATCTGAGAAATTTGATTATTATTATATGATTGCTCGATATTAAAATTATTTTTTATATGTCGATTTAAGGTTTGGTGTATATTATATTATCAAATTTCTCCAAATATTCTAATTTGTCATCATTCTAGTCGCGTGCATATTGTTCCCAGCCGTAATGGACCCGAATTTAGTTGTAAACTTAATTTTCCATTATCATTTGTACTTTTTAGTGGACTTTTCGTTTGCCTAAATGTACTAATAGCATTAAATCCCGTATTTGACGTGACTTTATCTCCATATATAATAAATCACTGGCCCCGATCCCGACTACGTGATTGATATATAACTATATGTGAAAATAAATTTAATATTAATACTAACCACATCAACGACCGCCTTCAGATCGCCGAGAAAACAAGTCAGCTTTCCTTTTCCATATCCCACGGCTAGGCTATCGATTGTTCTGCATCGAAAATTAGTACGCTAATTATAACGCGTCTAAATAATACTAATCCTGAATCTTTCTTAATCAAATGATAGATATTCGCTGTAATTTGCTGTATGTGATTATTACCTTATGCCTTCGACCCAGCCAGGAAAGGGTTCTTTGTAAGTACTGGTGACAATAGTGGGCCGTACAATGACCACATTCAAATCTCCTTTAAGTTTTCCAATCAACATCTCTCCCATTGCTTTCGTGAATACATACGTGTTTGGCCATCCGTATAACTTAGCCCTGACATGGATTAACAAGATAAGCAATTATAATAACTATTAACAAAGAGATCATATTAAGCTGATATTTTTTTTAGAAAAAAAATAAAAGTTACTAAGTTTATATATATCTGCAGGGTTTTCAGTTTCCCGGTCATGTCAATTTCTTCCAAAAGTGTACATATACAATTATGCATATTTGATGTAATAATATAATTAATTGGGCACTCAATGGAGGAAACAGGACTAATCAAATGGGACAAAGTTTCTTATGGGATACTTTTTTGAGCGTTGTAGCAATCTGACCAATTTTAAATTTGATTTTACAAAACTAATCAACGTTTTGTTTATTTTGGTGAATTTCATAATTTACCAAAATTAACGTATAAAAATGTTATGAACAATCATATAAAATGCTATCTGATTAATGGGATCACGTCATCAAATGTTATTAGATTTTAAATATGCTTAAAATGTTGCTTAAATCGTAAATTCAACATTGTTTTATGCGGTTTGGTTAATAAGATTTTTTCTATTATTTTTTTATGTATATATCCATAGTTTTTGTGCCATGGGGCCATAAACATAAATATGTGTTCACACCAGTCGATATACAAAAAATAAATAAAAAATTTGGAAAGCTTGTAAGCTTGATTTCTGGCCAACAGAAAAAACCGGCTATCTTAATAAAGTTACTATTTTGGTAACACACAAAGATAAAAATAAAAAACCAATTAGTATAACTTGTAAGTTAGCTCGATTACGACTTACGAGCCAGTCTTATTGAAGAACCCGGCAGTCAAAAACTGGCTATCGTAATAAAGTAAACCTATCTCGATATATGAATAAATAAACATTAGTAAAACTTGTAGCTAGCTCGATTTCAAACCAGTCTTATTAAAGAACCGACCGTCAAAACCTAGCTAGCTGTCTTAATAAAGTTATTCTTTCGACATACAAATAAAAAAATATAAAAAAAGCATTAGTAAATCTTGTAAAAAGTTAGCTAGATTTCAAACCAGTCGTATTGAAGAAGCCGACCGTCTAAACTATATTGAATAAAGTGAACTAAAAGTTTTAAATTCTTTTAAATAAATCAAAGCGGAGAAGGCAAACATACAATCACTGAAAAAACATATGAAAGCTTTATCGAAAAGATTAGTTTGGTTGATTGAATGGTTAATCGTGACGCGGTTATATTCAACTACCTGAGAATAATTGGGCAAAAATATATTTGCAGGTTTTTGTAGATCTCGAAGTTTAATAAAATGCTCAGTATTATACAGACTCTCCAAACTTCTGTTTTATATGATATATACAACTAGTTTTAACGAAGTCATTAAATACTAATTCTGGGATCAGCTCAATAATTATGAATTGGGCAACTGCGGGACTATTTAGCACTTAATTTTTTTTTTTTTTTTTGTTTATCTAATTCTAGACCTGTATTATGTTCTCTTCTTCACCATCATAATAAAGTGATAAACCACTAATTGTAATAAAATATCTCACCCTATCTCTAACAATCAAATGAAGACACACACCTACTTTCTAACCCCCATATGGCTACGTGTCACACCTTTTTGTCTGAATACATAGAAAGAAACCCGTCTTCTTTCAATAAGTTAGTTGAGGTTGGTGAATAGTCAATCGCGATATTAATGTGTTGGCGATAACTCTGGAAAGTTTCTTTATGCTACATTTTATCATGTCACGTTGATCTCATCAAAGCACATCAAATATTAACGTATGTGCTTCTCTTTCTCTCTCTCTCTCTTTTTTTTTTTTTTTTTTTTTTTTTTTTGCTTTCAATTATGAGTGCTCTTTATTGATAGGAGCCAAAAATATCTAACTATATTTATGGGTTTTCTTTTAAACCAAGATCTCAATTGGCTAATTACCTATTCATACAAAGCGCGTTATCTTTCCTTCTTTCCATAGCGTACCGTTTTTCTATTCATGCTTACAAGAAGAACTTTTTTGACTACTCAAAATTTTCATTGTAATACATTACTATTCTAGAGAATGGATATCTTTATGAAGAACGAATCTGGATAGTGAGCAATTTAATATATATATATATATATATATATATATATATATATATATATATATATATATATATATATTAAGGACGGAGGCAGGTTATAGCCCCCTTCAAATATATTTTTTTTTATATACTTTTGCTAGTTTTTTTAAAAAACTTTTTTCTCTTTATACCTTAAAAGTTTACAAATTAGTCCTTCCTAAATTATATCTGCACATTAACCCCCTGTGATTTACCTCTCTTCTAGGCATGTCCCTATATACACGGGCGCGCACATATATATATATATATATATATAAACAATATATTTTCATTTTTTTAAGTAGATTAATATTAGGGGTGGTAATTTGGTCCAGACACGAAACACAAAACGATTACGAAACGATTTAAAGCGGATTTGGATCTCAAAAAATGGGTCGGTTCTTAATTGGATCGAACACGCTAACACGATTAAATAATAGTTAAAAAAGACACGATTATGGTAACACGATAAAAAGCCGATTAACACGATTATTAAATGGTCGACACGAAACACGATTACGACCCGCACGATTATGATCCAATTAACACGATTACGAGTAATAGCACGATTACGATCCATTTATACACGATAAATATTATATATGTAAAATTATAAATTTATAACTATAAACATAAAATTGATATTAGAAAACATGATGTAATAAATAAAGTATATTCATATAAATATCAATTCACGTATGATAACATATAGTCAATAGTATACCAATTGACTTAACGGGAGCAATAAGAATCACAATTCATTACAAACAATCACAATTACTATAGTCTCATAATAACGTATCATATTCAATTTTGTTTTATTTCAATTCATATCAAACAATTTTCATTCACAATCACAATAACTATCATCTCATAATTACCTATCATCATATTCAATTTTATTGTATTTCAATTAAATTCATATTGAAAAATCACAATTTGAAATTGATAGTCACGATAACTATAGTCTCATAATACCGTATCATATTCAATTTTATTTTATTTCAATTCAATTCATATCGAACAATTACAATTTACAATCACAATAACTATCATCTCATAATCACGCAACATATTCAATTTTATGTGATTTGAATTCAATTTAATTCACAATCACAATAACTATCGTCTCATAATAACGTATCATATTCAATTTTGTTTGATTTCAATTCAATTAAATTTATATTGAAAAAAATCATAATTTATAATTGACAATCACAATAACTATAGTCTCATTATAACGTATCATATTCAGTTTCTTTAAATCGTATGAGTATTGGTTAGATAGTCACTCGTAGTGTATTGTTGAATATGTGAATGTGAATTTGGGTATTGATTATGTACTTGTTGAACTTTTGATTTACGGTATTGTTGAACTTCTGGTCTTGGGCATTGTTGAACTTCTTATTTTTGGCTTGAGTTTAAAGTGTGTTTATTTTTTATGTCAGTGTTTTTATTTTGATTTTTATTTTTTTACAGGCTATAAATGGATTGTGATTCTAAATCAGTTGAACAAACATTGTCGATGTATCGGAAGTTAGCACAAAAAGAAAGAGAACTATTCTGATCTTATGACTGTTATGTTTTTTTTATAATTATATCTCAACTAATTGAGTTCGAATGTCTAAACACGGTTAAAACACGATTAAATACTCATTTAACACGACTATTAAACGTTTATAGATCTGTAAAAAAAAATAAACGATCGGATTTGGATCTAGATTTCAAACACGATTAATAAATGGTCGAATTTGGTTCTAACAATTATTTATACAAACACGATTACGACACAAACACAAAATTTTCATCCCTAATTAATATGAGTAATAAAATAAAAATAAAAATATATAAATAAGATGGTCGAATAGAAATGATGGACAAGACCGGTGGGCTGGTAAAGAAAAAGACCCTGTATATATTAAATTAATTTATCGATCTATATTATCTTTTGGGGAATATCAAAAACTGATGTTTTGTATACGATGGCGATGTTCTTTTCAGTTCATACTTCATACATTCGAAACCACATTAATTATTGCCTTTTATAAAATTATATAATACTAATTATTATTATTATAATAATAATAATAAAATCTGTTTGTATTATGTTGGCGAAAAACAATTAATTATAAGTTATTTAGTATACAGAACAAATATTTTAATTGGACTGGTTTAAAAATATATTTTATTCAGATATATCCGCATTAAATTTATTAACATACATAGACTAATAAACTCACACTCACTCTGCTCTATTTATATGAAATCCTACGTATAAGTTATAACTAACAAAAATATATTCAATTGTAACAATATTTTTTGAAAATTTTTTGTTTGATATTTTCTTGAAACAAGAAGTGTCAACTTCCAAATTGGGACTAAATTTCTAATGCATGTGATTTTCATAATTGAAGATTTCTGTGATAAGGCAAGTATATATGATTACAAGAGATTAACCCTAACGACGAAAAGGCAATTTCCACAAGTGCATGTGAATATAGTTTTTTGTCTTTTGTCGTTAAAGGATAATGTGGTACCCAATTAGTAAATAATATTTCAGGCCATACTAAAACACGAAACAAAACTTATACCATTCAGCCCCGAAAAATTAAAATAAAAAAATAATACCTTTCATGGCCGAAATCTTTCATTGCCAAAGTAGTTTCTGATGGTGAAGATTGCTGAGATTGGAGTTCCTTTAATTTTTCCTCGACGAGTTTAACTTCATCATCAATGTTTAATCCCGTGGCACCATTAAGACTCTCACCCATTTGATATGGGTTTTCAAGAATTAATCCACCTCTTTCACCTGAAACATAAGCTGAAAAAGTCCACCGAATAAATAAATAAATAAATAATTACAAACTTGGACTTCATTGTAATGACGATGAAATTCAGAACAACAGCACAACAATGAAGCACTCTTCAATTAATGTACCGCCCATTCAACGGCAACTGAATCACATGTCGTGCATTTAATTTAATTTCCTTTCTTTTCTTTTCTTTTTTGGTTAATATTATTAACACACGTATATACATATAACAGCAGTCATGACAGCGCGTATTATCTTAGCTCTGAAGAGTATCAATCGAGTATTTAATGCTGTAATTAGGACCATATTTCAGTGGTAGAGGAGAGAAATAAACAACAAAATATAATATCAAGCAAGTAACAAAAACTAATCAATCACACATACGGACCTGTGGACACATGGAGAAAGACCTTTAAATTAGTACACTCCTTGGCGAAGTTCAAACAATACTTGGCTCCCAAGGTGTTGAGATAGAGAGAAACATCATATCTACAGTGGCGAAGACAGAAAATCCAGTCATAAGGTAAATTTGAAATAAAACAATATCCATAAGAGTAAATTTTAAAAAAAATTATTATTTTGAGCTAAAAATGTAAGGAGAATGAAAAAAAATGAGTAAAAAATATAATATTAAAAAATTCAGGGGGGCATTTGCCTCCCCTGGTCTTCACGTGGCTCCGGCGAGAAAAAGTAAATAAATATATCTATATTTTTGTATGTTTTGTTATTAGAGGAATAAAAACAAGGAAGTAGCTATATTTTCGGGATTAAACTTCATAATTTAGTGCTTCATATCGAAAGGCTAAAACGTCAGAGTAGTGCTGTGTCTTGAGTCGGGGATCAGAAATCTCGATTAACAACATAATGAATGGCTATCTTTTAAAACAGAAACATATATAATGAATATATCCAGTTCTCATTGTCAAGATTCTTGGTCTTCACCTACCTGGCTTGAGTATTAATTAGAATCTCAACTGATATATGCACTAATAACTCATACAAAGTATTTCGACTTTCTACTTTAACCATACACCTTATATTTGTTTTAGTATCACCTTTCATCAAAGTTGGTAGTGGCAGCTAAATTAACAATGACATCTACTTGGCTCAGCATTTCCTGTTTGAGGTTCAAGTCACTCAATCCTAAGTCCTCGTGAGTTATATCCCCCCTGATAACCCTCGTCTTTTCTTGAACAAGAGACTGGAAATTCGGACCCAATTTTTCTTTCAACACCCTGAACAAATCTTTTCCAATAATCTACAATATGTGCACGACGAAAGATCAGTGAATATCAGCATCAGTTTGTCATGTTATATTCTATATGTGCGTGCGTGTACCTCATTGTTCATGCGTTGAATCGCTGACTTTTCATCACTGGCTCTTAAAAGAAGATATAGCATCTTGATATTTGGCTGAACTCTTAGAACTTTCTCCGTAAAAACTGATCCCCAGAGAAAAAAATAAAATAAAAATGAGTGCACGCGTAATATATAATTAAATATATATACACGTATAATCAGCATTTAATCAACGCTAATGTTAAGAATATCCCATGCACTGGCAGACTCGAATATACGAGAAATACGAATATGGTATCCAATAATATATATATGAGTAAATATGTGAAGTGCTTACTCTTTGCTAGGAATCCAGTAGCGCCAGTGACCAGAATCGACTTGTTGTCCAGAAATTGGAGAACACTTTCCAACTGATCCATTTGGAGCAAACGAATCAAGAAGACCGAGAGATAAGGCTCTAGTGGGGTGTGTGTGTGTGTGTGTGTGAGAGAGAGAGAGAGCGAGAGAGAGAGAGAGAGAGAGAGAGAGAGAGAGTGAGAGATAGCGAGAGAGCAATGTAATTAGCTAGAGTACTGAGATTGATGGTGATGAGATGAAAGGTCATCTAATATAGAGAGAGGCTATGGGCAAAGGTAATTTATATGGTTGGAGTGTACGCAACTAGTCCTCTGACTATTTCTCAATTTTTATTAATTATATCATTTAATTATCTCACTGGCTAGGTAGTGAGCGATCTATGCTTGAAGTGTTTACTATTGAACTCACTCTATTGAACTCCCTCTCTTCTCTATATATAACAAATTGTTGTATGCTATAATTAATTATGATTTTTATACTAGATATCCCTCGCGAATATTATAAGAGAAATTTTTAAAAAATGTGACTCATAAGTTTTTTTCAATCGTGTTAAAAATTTGGAAAATATATGTACGATTCATTTGACCAAAATACTCGATATAACTAAAAAAAAAAAAAAAAAATACATCGTACAACCGGAGCGTGATGCATAGGGATGGAATAAAAGTTAATATATTTTTTTTTCATTTTTTATATCAATTTAGAAACACCCAATTTCACGACTCTTAAGTGCTATTTTAAATTTCTTTATGGTACAAAGTACCTTAACGTTAGTCATTATTAGTATAAAAAAAAAAAGCAAAACATCCTCAAAACGGTAACTATATAATATTATGTTTGTAGTTATATAATTACTCAATAAAAGGCATTGCCAAGTTTTGGCCGAAGATTTACGCCACGAATTTAAGTGAAGGACACATACGCCATACCCACTGAATACATATCTCAAAATTTGTATTAAAATCAAGATGTTGGTTAAACTTATACTTGCACCAAACCTACCAGCTCAGGAAATATAATGCTTTTTCCACAATATTAACAAGTGTGTGCACGTACTGAAAATAAATATTTATTGAGATCTCTGCCACCAGTTATAGCTCGGCTGGGCTCTATATAAATTGGGAATTATATTCGATATAATTTAAGATAAATCAAATCCCTCAATTAATGATACAATATGCATGCTTGAAATTCATTATTATAATACAATTTGTAAAGAAGAGAAAACCAAGGCACCGAGTTCCTTTCTATCCCTTTTGGTGATTGATCTCTCTTTCTCTCCCAGGACTCTGCATTTGGTGATTCCAGTCGTCCACCCAATATTGGATTTTGGCCTCCAAGACTGGGCATGAGATACAATTGTTCGACTCGGTAGAAAGAACGTTCCTTTATATTTTAGAGAACTTTTGACAATGACTAACACGAAGAATGAGTGGTTAATCCCGGAGAGACCAGTGAGATTAAACAGGACTTTCGGTGTGTATATTTTGGTGAGATTAAACCATAACTAATTACATCGACACCCTCAAACACTATTACAAAAAAAGGGCTTAGACGACAATCTTTTGGTGTTGTCCAAGATTGGATGACAATTGAACAATGAAAATATCATTGTTCGGTCATTAATATTTAAGATATTAGCAGCGATTAGTCGCCGCTAATTCAAATGAACTTCTCGCCAAATGAACTGACTCGTCAAATTGTTGAGCCACACACCCGCTAAAAGCCTCTCCCCTTCTCGCCGAAACTCCTTACTCTATTATCCAATATATTCCACCTCTGGACCCGTATTTACCTTTCACCTACTTCCTATAGTTAATAAACTTAACAAAGAGCACATGCACCCAAGAGCACAAGCGGTTTAAAATCGCAAGGGAAAAAATATTTCTTTCCCCCATAGAGCATCGAACACCTAAAAATATAGGAAAATTTGATTTTCTTGACATCATATTTATGTGTTACTCCGATAATCCGAAGAGACTAAAAGAGTCTTCAGAGTGCCGAGAACGACAGGAATCGAGACTGGAGTTCGAGTCAAATAGGCCCGAGAACTCACGAAAGATAAGGAACGCTACGTTCATAAGTCAAGAACGGCCCATACTGAGCAGAACTTCGAAGAGAAGAGAAGTCGGTAGGTCAAAGACTAGTCAAAACAAAGAAAACACGTGTAAATAAACATAAATAAAATGCTCACTTCGACAGTTATGACCAAGGAAAGCACTGAAGATAACTACCCACTAAACGCACAAACAAAAAATAGCTAAGTGGTAACTGTCAGAGACGTGGGGACTGATTACCCCATGTTATCAACACATGACATCTATAAATAGCGGAAGAACTCGAGGAAGAAGGAGACTTGATTTTTTATTGGAAAACTTATCATGTCTTTACTTCTACAATCCCCTTGTATTTTACTTTATTGTACGAGATTCGTCTGCATTTTGAAAAAAGTCTTGCCTAAACACTCAGCCTTCTCGGAACTTGCATTCCCGGAACTTAGTGTATTTCATGAGATATTGTTGTACTAATTTTACAAATCAATAACATTATGAAAATTCATATTTAGACTTGGCAGTAATCAACATATGAAAATGGACTTTGTCACGTTTTTTTACAACAATACCCCACCAAGCAAACATAATACTCCTCTCAGTCTATAACATATCACTCTCTAATTTTCTTACTCTCGCAAACCTTCTCTTGTAAAACTTGACTTTTAAATCCTCGGACATAGAATATAATTTTTTTTTAATACCATCTCTATTTTTTAACTCTATTATTGAAGAATATATTGAATTTCATCAGATAGTTTAAGAATAACAACAACAATTGGGAGTTGCTTCTTCGAAAAATATTAATTTTAGAAGTTTGCATCCATTAATTTTTTATGAATTACAATAATTTACAATAAATTTCTCATCATAAATCATTGGATTGCATCTAAAATTATCAGATTCAAACTTTTAAATTAAAATTTAAGGTCCCAAAAATGACTCAAAAGGAGTTGTTGCCTTTGAATATCATTAGTGTTGACCTGTAAAATTAGTACAACAATATCTCACGAAAATATACTGACTCCGAGTACAAAGCCTCCGAGTACAGAGGTGATTTAGGCAAGACTTTCTCTTTATACAGACGAATCTAATACAAGAGAGCAATGTTTTCTAGAGATTTTAAGTGAAAGAAAGTGTGTAAAAAAAAGTCCGTGCTTCGTTCTGTGCTGCTGCCTCTATTTATACTCGTCTGGTCGTGTCTTTGACGGTTATTTTGAGGAACGTGGGGTGATCAATCCCACGTTCTGGACGGTTATGGGTAACTGCTTTTCGCCTCTCTCTGAGGTAGGCGGTTAATGCTCCTCGTGCGGTTTCTGAACCGTCGAGGTGTGCGTTTTAGAGCTTGAAACATGTTTTCTATTAGTTTTGACTAGTCTTTGACCCACGTTCTTCTCTTCTCTTCGAAGTTCTGATCGGTGGGTTTCGTTCTTAACTTATGAACGGTTCGTTCCTTTTTAATGGATGACCCTTGGGTTTACTTAACCTGAGCTCGGTGCTGGATTCGTATTTCTGCTCGGCGGTCCGACTAGCCAGGTCGGAGTCTGACTAATTTATCCCGTAACAGCTACCCCCCAGTTTCTTGGTTTTTTCTTTAGCAAAAATGGTAAGGAACTATTTCGGTTTGCTTCGTGACCGTGTTCATCTTTGCTTACTTGTCTCGGGATGATCCGAGTAGAATTCTTTATTCTTTCTTTTTACAGGACGACGTCGTTTGTCATCGGGCCTTTCTGAACCGTAGCGTCTTTTGCTTCGACGGTCAGATGTGTTTGGCTTCCTGGACAAGCTTAATCTCCACCGCTCATGAAGTCTTTATATAAGGCCTATCCTCAACTTTCGAATTCATTTCGCTTTTTTCTTCTGAATTCTGATCTCAGAGCGTTCTCGGCTTGACCTGCTTATTCAGATTTTCTCTTGACTTCTTCGTTTTTGCTCGGATCTTCCGACCTCCAATCTTGCGGGTAAGGTCTGTTCTCTTTTGTTTTATTGTTTTTGGTATCTTCCTTTTGTTTTGAGATTGTTGTTTGGCGATCGGTATCTTCTTTATTTATTGTATTCGGACCCTTCGGACTTTAGGAATCTTAGTTTCTCAACTTCATTAGGGCTATGGGTGGACTTGCGCGTCCTGATCTGAGCTTTGATCCTCGCGTCGTTCGGAGATCGGTACCTGATCCCGATAGTGTTACCTTGTTGGATGGGTCCAAGTTTCCTTTCCTCAGAAGTCCCGTGTGGTATCATATCCCAGAGATCGGATGGGACCGTCCTGTAATGGCATATGATGAGTCATGCGTGCCTCCCAATCCTGAGTCCGAGGGGGTTGATAACGAGAAAAAGGTTATTGACTCGTCTTCCCTGTCGTGTAGGGACACTATGGTCGTGGAGTTATCGTCCTCGTCTGATTCTTCGAAGGAGAGCGGGTCGGAATCTCGTGATACGACGAGCCTTTCTCTTTCGCAAGACCGAGGAGAGGGTTGCTCTCACGGCACTCCGGGTCCAAGTGGGAGGACTTTTGGGGTTGATCTTCCAGAGGAAGAGGAAGAGGCCCTGATCTTTGAACGGAAAGAGGGCCAGTTTTCGGCCAAAGTTTGGACTTCTCGGGTTACCGAGAAATATCTACAAGGGTTGAGGGAGGAATTCGAGATAGCTGAGGGAATTACTCTCTCGGCACCTTTGGAACACGAGAGAGCCGATCAGCCTCCTGTCGGAAAGATTGCGTTCAATAGGGCCATTTTGAACGTGATCGGAGGGTTGCCAATGCATCCACTCATTTCCCAGTTCGTGTCCGACCTGGGTTGTTCTCCTACCCAGCTCGTCCCCAACGTGTATAAAATCTTTGTCGGGATGGCCATGTTGTGGGCGAAGATTTATGATCGCCCTGTCACTTTGCAAGATTTCTCACAATACTACTCTTTTAAGTCGGCCCCAGGGCAGCATGGTTACTATTATGCTCGGGCTAATGACGATCAGTCTAAGGTGGTTTCTCGCCTGCCGACCAGCCAGAAAAATTGGAAAGATCATTTCTTCTGGGTCGAAGGGAACGCCTCTTATGAAAGATGCCCCATAAGGGCTCCGTTCTCGGAATTGGGTGTGATTTTGGTCCAGAATTTTTTGCCTGATAATTTGAGCCGGGCTTTTGTTCTGGGTTTTTATATGTTTTATGTTTGGTTTCAGGTCCCCTTCCGCAATATTCCGAGGAGGAGCGACCACTTCACTCGGAAATTTTTGATCTTTCAGAGGCTGATCGGTCGACGTTCCTGTTGTCGGACCCGGACCTGCTCGACCAATATTATTATTACCCTTATTCAAGTAAGTATTTTACCTGTCCTTTCTCAGTTTACTTATGTTCTTTTCTCATTTTCCTTTTCGTTTCTTAACAGAGATCGCCCAGATGGCAAAAAAGAAATCTGCTCCCGAGCTGATCCCTCCCAATCCGAAACGCGTCAAGGCTTCTAAGGCTTCGACGGCCGGCAAACGGGCTTCCTCGTCGATTTCGAAGGTTCCGGAGCCTCTGAGCTCTTCTCCCGCTAAGGGTCTGGCCGAGCCTTCATCTACCTCCGATCCTTTGGCTCCGGTCGTTTCTTTCTTCCGCGAGCGTTTCCCTGCCGAGAAGGCTCAGGAGGTTCTCAGGCTCGAGCCTTTGGAGAGGCTTAACCAGGCCACTGACTTGGCGATTTCGGTAAGTTTTGACTCGTCTAGTCGGTACCTCTTCTCTTTTGATAACTCATTGTGGCTGATCGTTTGATCGTTGCAGAATTTTGTCAGTATGACCGGGCTAGTCGGACTGCTAGGCTCCGAGCTCACCTCTTTGAGACAAAGGAATGATCGATTTCTCAAGGAGAGAGATGCTGCCAAGGATGAGACAGCCAAGGTCAGGTCTGAGTTAACTCGAAAGTTCCGAGAAGACCTCGAGGCTGCTCGTCTAGCGGCGGTGGAAGAGTACAAAGCTTCCGACGATTATCGTGATATGCGCGATGATCTCTATACCGCTGGGATGACCGAGGCTGTTCGGCTTCTTGGTCCGAAGAATCCTAATCTGGATGCGACGGATCTTGATCTCGACTCGGAGTCAAGGGCTAGCGAGGAGGGCGACCAGGAATAGGATTTATAGTTGTTGTTTTTATATATTCTTTTTATATTTCTGTTAACCCGCTTGGGTTTTGAACAATCAGTCCGAGGTCGGATCTTCATTTTGTAATTTTTGTTTTTCCCTTTCGGGATTTGAACAAGTGATCCTTGGTTGGATCTATATTTTGTGTAAATTTAGTTTCAAAAATTTGGTAAAGTAAAGTACTACTATTACTAGGTAATTTTTCTAAAAATTGTTCGTTAGTTATCTAGCCGCCCAGTTTACTTTGTCGAAATTTTTGAAAGATGATTAATGCGATACATAAGTAATTGCGAACAGAGGAAAGAAAGATGAACAAATACTTGAAATTATAAGCGCGTGATTACTCGAAACTCCGAGTAGAAAATTTGAAAGATAGAAAATTACTTGAAATCATAAGTTTGGCGACCAAGCCGCTTTTCGAAAAATTAACAAGTGAACATAATTCATGCGACCAAGCCGCTTTTTGAATTTGTAAACGCGATACATGCGACCAAGCCGCTTTTTAAAAGATTAACAAATAAACAAATCAGACGTAAAATCGGCGAAGATGCTCAGCGTTCCAGGGGTTTTTCTCCATATCGCCGTTCAACTGTTGTAGTCGGTAGGCCCCGTTTCCGAAGTCTTCTCGGATGATGTAAGGTCCCTCCCAATTTGCGTTGAAGGCTCCCTCCTGGTGGATTTTGGTGTGGAGAAAAACTCTTCTGAGGACTTTGTCGCCGACTTTGAATGACCTTGGTCGGACTCTCCTGTTAAAATACCGAGAAACCTTTTGCTGGTTAGCTAGATTTCTTAATCTGGCGTTTTCTCTTTTTTCTTCTAACAGGTCTAGATTAATTTCAAGCATTTCGTTGTTTACCTTTGTTGAGTATTTTTCCCTTCTCATTGTTGGTATCAAAACGTCGGTCGGTATGGCCGCGTCGGAACCGTATGCGAGGGAGAAAGGTGTTTCGCCTGTGGTGGAGTGCTCGGTGGTCCTGTATGACCAGAGGACTTCTTGAAGCATATCCACCCACTCTGACTTTTGCTCGTCTAACTTTGTTTTCAGGCCGTGTTTTATCGTTTTGTTGACGGCCTCCACCAATCCATTGGATTGTGGTCTGACTGGTGTAGAAAAAACTTTGTTAATGCCATATTTGTCACAAAAGCTTTTGAAAGAATCGCAGTCGAATTGGGTTCCGTGGTCGGATACAATTTTGACTGGTATTCCAAAACGAGTAATGATATTTTTCCATACGAATTTCTCAATTGCATGGGCCGTTATTTTATTTAAGGGTTCGGCTTCAACCCATTTTGAAAAATAGTCGATGGCTACGATCGCATACCTGCATCCTCCTCGGCCTGTTGGCAAAGCTCCGATTAGGTCTATTCCCCATTCTGCGAATGGGATCGGGCATGAGAGGGTGATGAGCGGATTAGGTGGAAGCCTCGGGATGTTTGAGAACTTCTGACACTTGACGCATCTTTGCGTTATGTGCCGTGCATCGGCCTTTAATGTCGGCCAGTAGAGTCCTTGTCGGATGATCTTTTGCGCCAATGCTCCGCCTCCGATGTGACTTCCGCATATCCCTTCATGGATTTCTTTGAGAGCGTACTCGGCTTCGTCTTCATCTAGGCACTTGAGTAGAGCTTGGGAAAATCCCCTTTTGTATAGATTCTGACCTTCGAGGAAATATCGGGCAGCTCTGAACTTCAAACTTCTAGCCTCGTTCTTGTCGTTGGGTAGGGTTCCCTGCTGCAAGTATTTTCTGATCGGAGTTTGCCAAGACTTTCGTTGCTCGACATGAAGCACGTGGGTGGCCTGCTCGATGCTGGGCTGCCCAATTTTGATCACTGGGATTGACTCTGAGTCTGATCCTTGAGTGGCGTGCTTTGCTAACGCGTCAGCCTCTACGTTCATGGCTCTTGGGACTTGAGTGATCTCGCAAAGTTCGAATTCGTTTGCTAAGTTTTTGGCCTTCTCGGCATATAGCGACATCTTTTCGCCTTTTGCCTGAAATTCACATTTCATTTGATTAACAATTAACTGAGAATCCGAATATACTTTGAGCTTTTTGATTTCTAAATCTTTTGCTATTTGCAGCCCATGTATCATAGCTTCGTACTCAGCTTCATTGTTTGAAGTATTAAAGTTGAATTTTAATGCGAATTTTACCTTGTCTCCTTCTGGACTGGATAGCGCAATTCCGACCCCGGACCCCTTTTCGTTGACTGCTCCGTCTACATACATGTCCCAAATCGGGAATTCGACTGGCCTGTATGTGAACTCTGCAATGAAGTCGGCGACTGCTTGTCCTTTTATTGCTGGTCGGGGGCTGAAGTGTATATCATATTGTGTCAACTCAATTGACCATTTCATTAGCCTTCCGGATACGTCAGGCTTTTGCAGCACCTGGCGCAGTGGGAAATTGGTGAGGACCGTAATCGGATGTGCAAGGAAGTAGTGTTTTAGCTTCCGAGAGGCAGTGATGAGGGCGAAAGCTAGCTTTTCGAGTTCCGGGTATCTTCCTTCTGCCTCGTTAAGACGCCGCGAAGTATAATAAACCGGGACTTGGTGTTTTCCCTCATTCTTGATTAGTGCTGAGCTTACTGCATGCTCCGAGACGGCTAGGTAGATCTCCAAGGGCTCTCCCTCCTGTACTTTTCTCAAAGTCGGAGGCCATGCCAAGTGTTCCTTTAGAGATTCGAAGCTCTCGTCGCACTGCTTGGTCCATTCAAATTCTTTGGAGCCTCTGAGTATATTGAAGAAATGAATACTTCGGTCGGTAGACCGAGAGATAAAGCGACTTAGTGCAGCTATGCATCCCGTCAATTTTTGCACCTCTTTGATATTTCGTGGTGGTCTCATGTTCCATAGGGCTGTGATCTTCTCTGGATTCACTTCAATGCCTCGTTCATGAACGATGAAACCTAAGAATTTTCCTGCGGACACACCAAATGTACATTTTAGAGGATTCAATTTCATGCGATATTGCCTTAATAGTTCGAATGATCTTCTAAGATCATTCGTATGTTCAACTATTTTTCGGCTCTTAACTAACAAGTCATCAATGTATGCTTCCATTGTGATCCCGAGTAATTCGGCGAACATTCGATTTACTAATCTTTGATATGTTGCTCCAGCATTTTTTAACCCGAAAGGCATTACCGTATAACAGTATAGCCCCCGATCAGTTATGAATGCCGTGTGGTCCTGGTCGGGACCGTACATAGGAATTTGATTGTAGCCAGAGTAGGCGTCCATGAAACTTAGGATTTCATGACCTGCTGTGGCGTCTACTAACTGATCAATTCTCGGCATAGGAAAACTATCCTTTGGGCAAGCCTTGTTCAGATCTGTAAAATCCACACAAGTTCTCCACTTCCCGTTGGGTTTCTTAACCAAGACGGGGTTGGCCACCCACTTAGGATATTTAGTTTCTTTTATTGATCCGTTAGAAATTAGTTTATCTACTTCTTCCTTCAGAGCAGTATACCTTTCGGAGTTTAAAGCTCTTCTTTTCTGTCTGATAGGTTTTTCTTTAGGATCTATATTTAACCTATGACATGCTATTTGAGGATCTATCCCTGTCATATCGGACTGCGACCAAGCAAATATATCTAAACTATTAGATAGGAGAGTAATTAAGTCACTTTTGGTACCTGATTCAAGATACTTTCCAATCTTGAGCTTCTTCTCAGGTTGATTTGGATCTGGGGCGACTTCCTCGACCTCGTCTCCTGGGCCAATTTCTTCTCGGCTCGGGAGGCGTGGGTCAAAATCTGGATCGATCATCATAACCTTGTGAACATCTTTGTCCTGACTCTCCTTGAGATAATTCGCATAGCAGCTCCTTGCGATAGCCTGAGTTCCGACTACTTCACCTATTCCATGCTCGGTAGGGAACTTCATCTTCAAATACTCCACCGACGCAACGGCCCCGAGGGACTGCAAGGTGGGCCTGCCAATGATCGCATTGAATGAAGATTTCCCGGGGATCACTATCCATGCTGTGTTGATGGTTTTACTCCTCGGGTTTTCTCCCACAGTTATTGGGAGTGAGATTAATCCCTTGGGCTGGATTGAATCTCCCGTGAAGCCATAGAGATTCTCGGGGGAAGGAGCCAACGCGTCTTGCTTAAGACCCATCTTGTTGAATGTGTCTTCATAGAGTACGTCAACAGCGCTTCCAGTGTCCACCAAAATCCGGTGTACGTTCCTGTTGCCGATTAAGGCCGAAATGACCAATGGATCGTTGTGAGGATACATCACCCACCGAGCATCTTCTGCTGTAAAGGTGATAGGTTCCGAGCTAGACTTGGCTATCTTGTTAGGCCTCTGCTCGGCTGTAAACAAGATCTGCCGGGGTCCTGCGTAGG